>NC_133769.1:354220338-354270390 GCF_003597395.2 Chelonoidis abingdonii
AGTGCACCGTCCGCCGAAATGACTGCGGCAGCTCCACCGGAGCCTTTCCAGCAGCGGACCGTCCGCCGAAATGACTGCGGTAGGTCTCCCAGACCCGCGTGCCGCCCCGCCCCGGTAAAATAGCGCCCCCCAAAATTCTGGCGCCCTAGGCCATTGCCTAGGTCGCCTAAATGGTAGCGCCGGCCCTGGCTGTAGCTCAGTCATTACAATTATGTTTTTATCTCCATTCCTTGTTCAGAACATCACCAAACAGGTGATATGTAACTTGTAACAGTGGAGATTTCAGAGTCTTCCAACACAAAAACAGTTTTTTTAATCCATGTCTCACTCTTTTATAAGGCAAAAGTAACAAAATGAATGGCAAGTTATTCATGACTTGGTTGTGAATAGATAAGACCATTTACAAGATAACATCCGATTTCAGTTTGTATGTTCAAGTTTAAACATCATCAATCAGGCAGTTTTTCAAGAAAATATTTCCATTCAGATAGATTCTACTTTGCAGCTGGAGTAAGGGAATCAATGCTGAAATGCTTTCATCGGATAGATGAGAAACAAAAGTAACTGATGACTCTCCCTGACAGAATCATTTGTGGTGGTTAAGCAGATAGCAAAGTGACAGATTGATCTTTCTGCCTCCATTTAACTGGTAACAGATCATTAAATTTTTTAATAGAACAGCCATCTCAGCTTAAGAAGCAGTGACCTCACAGTAAACAAGTTAGAAATATAAATCATATTGCTAATCTCTGCTAATGTGATATACAGCAAATCATTTTTTAAAAAATAAATCACAAATAGATATTGTCTTCCTGTGAGTCAGGTTTGTGTGCTCTGTGGATGGATTTCAATCTGTACAAACAGATTTGCCAGATTCTATGGGAGTCTTTAGCATGTTTTGTGAGTGGTTTCATATAGAAAAAATGTATCAGATTAAAACTATGCTTGATCCTGCAACTACTGATGTGCATGTCTGCAAGATGAAGCCCTGCTAATTTAATTTCTTAGGAGTGGCAAATAATGTGCCCATTCTGTAAGTAATTGGAATAATATTTAATAATTTAAGGTAAACTGTAGCAATTAAATACCAATATTGACGGAAAAAAACCCTCAGCTTTTAGATTTTTTTGGGAGTGGGAGGCAGGTTAAGAGGGCTTCCTCTTCCATTGACACCTGCAGGTTCTACTCCAAACCCCATAGATCCCCAGGAAATCAACAAGAAGCATTGCCAAATAACCCAAGTCCATCTGAAGCCCTGTTATATCTGTGGGAAGGGTGGCATTCCACCCAGCAGGATAGCATGATTCAGTGAATGTGGCACTTCTCCTGTCTATCTCCCAAGGGGTGTTTTTTCAAGACTGGAATCACTTTTGCAGGGAAGAAATTTGGGCCTAAATATGTTCTCTTTGCTATATGTATGAATACTTCTGTTGCTTTAAATTCTCAAGAAAACATATTGATTTTTAAGTAATTATCATTAAACACAAGTAACTCACTCTTTCCTTATGTATTAGTTATTAAAATGGCTCTATAAATTCCAAAAATAGTTTACGTAGTTCCAAGGAGTCACTGGCCAGTAACAAGTAAATTAGTACTTGGTTTTAGTCATTTTAGTCATTAAAATCACTGAATAATTTTCTCTTTGAGTGAAAAAGTTGGGATACTTGGCTAAGGCCACAGAGGGAGTAAAATGTAAGAATTTTTAGCCTTCAATTTTCTGCTCTAACCATTCTTGATCCAATATTGTAATTAAAATAAGAGAGTAACAAAGGCAAATATTATAAAAGTAGTTAATTGTTGGGTTAACAAACAGGCATAACTCCTGCAATATTTAAATTCATAGACCCAAATTTGGGAGATCTGAATCTGAGGGGTAGAAGTGGCGAAATAATGTCTCCGTAACTTGACTTTCAGAAGGTTGAGACTAACGTCCATCTGTATTCTTGTGTGTGCATGCAGGGAGCCAGTTTGCTTGTCCAATTACAATATAAGTATATGCAGGGCAGGCACACAAATTTAAAAGGAAAAAGCTACATGAAACTTTAAGCCACAACTTTCAAGGAATCAGGCCCTGACTGACTATTAATTTATTCTTATGTGGTTGATCTTGTAGGTATGTTCTTTTTCAATAATTTAGCTTTTTCATGTGAAATGTGTAGGATCAGTATGATATGATCATGCTACATTGACTCAAATATTTGTCATGACTCACAGAGTAACAATAGAAGTCAGACATTAAATGATTTTCTGTCTTCGTAGTATTTGTGCTAGCGGAAATATAACACTATGTTTTGATGTATGGTTTTTAGTGAGATGCATGTTGTCATTAATTAGCTTCTTTTTAAAAATCAGCTAATTGCAAATAATTAGGAACACTGCTTTCCTGTTTATATCCACAAGAGTTTTAAAATATTCTGTAAAATGACTGAGTAGGTCAAAAGAGAATACAAAATTGTATTTTATCTTCAAATCTATTTAGACAAATGTTAATTATAGAGAATGTACAACATGCGATGAGAAATTTCATTCATGTCTTAAAATTCTCTGCATCCCATCACTTAAACTGTATCCAAAGGAAATCTAGCCTTCTATGATATTTTTGATAACTATGGGCATGTAAAAATCCATAATAGGAAATATTCTTTAAAAGTCTTAAGAAGGCAAAAGGGCAGATAAGAAGTTCTATGTATGGGTGTTGAACATTTACATTTTTGGACAGAATAATGTGACAATATATTTTCAGGCCCTTTATCAGGATCACAAAAAAATTAGCCTTTAGTGTGATAATGCAAACAGTACACATTATCTGCCGTATCTGTATTCTTATTGTTTACTATTGAGGTTCTTGCTACTATATTTGAAGATATGTCAATATTTGTGTCATAGTGCTTCCTCCCAAATCCCAGTGGGGCATTTAAATCAAACGCAAACATTTATTCTAGGCCAAAAGGCAAATAAATCTCTCTTAGGAGCAAATTCCTTTCTGGCAGTTGCAACCTACATGCATTCTACATGTGTGTCATCTGTCTCCCTTTGATCCACATAGGACATTCTACAGCTCTCGAAGAAACACCACTTAAGGCCTGGGCTACACTAGCGGCGCAGTTCGAACTAAGATATGCAACTTCAGCTACGCTATTCACGAAGCTGAAGTCAAAGTATTTTAGTTTGACTTACCTGGCCATCCTCACGGCGGCGAGTTGACTGTCGCAGCCTCCCCGTCAACTCCACTTACTCCTCCTGCTGAGGTGGATCGATTCTGGGGTTGATTTATCACGTCCAGATGAAACACACAAATAAAATGTGGCCTCAGGCAGAGGGCATTGCTGGGGTTGCCAACCCTCCAGGATTGGCCTGGAGTCTCCAGAAATGAAAGCTTAATCTTTAATTAAAGATTATTTCATGTGATGAAATCTCCAGGAATACAGTCAACAAAAATTGGCAACCCTGGGCATTGCAGGAGTCTTGATTTTGAGGTGATGAAGGCATGGGTAACAATTTGTGGTCTGTATCTGAAATGGAGAAGGGCCGACTTCACTGTAGCTACTATTGGATTTTCTAATAGCAGCTGGGAATCCAACCAGGCTGCTCCCAGATTGCAAACCCCCTCAATCATTATCCTGCCATCTCTTTTGGCTGCTTAGTTAACCACAGATATCATCCTAGTCTTAGCTGCTCAGCCAGTTAGCCCTCTTCCAGACCCAAAGTAATGCAACTGACAGCTCTAGCGAGGTCAAAATATAAAGCTGTGTATCCTCCGCCTACTGAATACATTTCAACCCATGTCTCCTAAACAGCCCTGACAACAGCCTCAGGCACTCATTAAATAAGAGGAGTGATAAGATGGAGCCCTGCAGAACCCTACATCGTTAATTAATGATTATGTCGTTGAATGTTTTGGATCAACAAATGAAAGGCAGGTATGAGGTGGAAAATATACTGTTCACCTGATAGGAGCTATAGCTAAAATCTGGCTCTCTTCTGAAAAATGGCTCTATAAAAAAGAAACTGTGGGGTTCCATGGTTATAATAAGAGTCTTCGTTATTTCCATAGGAAGTATGTTCAATTTACCTACAAAGATGTGGGATTAAGGAGCTCTGACGACTCAGGCTCGACACAGGCCAATGGCCTCAAGGAGAAGAATCTGGGTTGTGAAGCACTCCCTGTTAATCCTTTACAAAATGCTTTGTGCACTGCCTCTGCCACACCCAATAGTTCCAAGCAGTGTTGCTGTGTATAGTGGCCAGCACAAAGTTTCTGGGTCTAAACTCTGGCAAGCATCTGTGTTGGTTCAGCAGCAGAGAAAGGCGTAGACACACAGGGGTAATCTCTCTTTTGATCTCAATAGATTCCATAGCCAAGAGCAAAGGAAATGTAGAACTGTACAATAGTTGAAGACATTAGTAGACTAATATCTTCAACTATGATACTGTTCAACTATCATCTTTTTCTGTATAATGGTAATTTCAAAGGTCATCCTTTTCACCTACAAGTATTGTACATCTGCCCTACTCTGCCTGAAATTGAGAAATAACTGAAGAATATTACATATGTCATATAAATGTCAGACACTAAGGAAGATGCTTAATGCTTTTGAGTTCACAGAATACCCTGAGAAAGAAACATAGTGATGGGATCAATTAGATGTTTTTTCAGTTATACTTTCCCAGGCTATCGCCATATTGTCCAATTGTCAGAGTCCTCTCAAATGGTCGAGGGAAGGCTGGGGTACTAGCTGATAGTACTAGATGCAGAGAGTTCTTTTGAACTGTGGTGAAACATGTTGTGAACTGTAAAATATCTTAACTGAATTTAACAGTTGTTTGATCTTTCCTCTGAGTGAATACAAAATTTAGCTAAATTATATTTATGGAACTTTTATTGAAACAAAATGTCACATGAGTCAGGATGGGAAGAGATTCATAAGAACTCATTCAAACAAAGGGTAGTTTAAACTTACTTTTCCAGCAAGAGGACCAAGACAAAGTGACGTTTACTTTGGCTGAGGTTAGTAGTTTCTCAAGGATTAATGTATGGATTCCAGTGGATGAAAAATGAAAATATCTAGAGCAGAATCTGTCTCTAAACTGCTCTTTGCAAGACCCTAGCACCCACATTGGCTTTAATTTATTTTTAAAATTGAATTAATTTTGTAATTCAATTCATTTTTTCATAAGCAAACTCCCCAGGCCGAAATAGTTGAGGTAACTGTTAAAGAATCGTATATGTCAATAATGTAGACAGAAGAAATATAGTAATTGCAAGCCTAACAAGCCCCACCCCACCACCATTAATGTGCCTTTTACCATGAGCAGTCTTCTGCATGGCATTTCTCTCTTCACAACAACATGGAGTGAGGTGGTCATTGGTGCTGGAACTGAAGGGTCAAGGGGAATAATAACTGAGGAATCCTTTTTCTGCAGCACCCTGTTTAGAATTAGCCATGTCTCTGTGGGTCTTGTTATTTATGTTGCTTCCATAACTGCGCTGTCAAATCTAATCAGTCAAATGGTATCAATCAAATGATCTTGTGTTAATTTACCTGTGTTCCTTTCCTAAGTTAAGTGGAATTTGATGAACTAGAAGCCCATCTTAGAAGAATATATCACACTAGCATTGACAACTTAATTGATGTATGACTGATATAACTATGCCTTTCAGAAAGAACAAGTGAATATAGAATGATTAAATTCTGTAAGCTTAGAGTGATTTTGCAGAGGACAGCTCTTGAGTATATTCTTAGCAATGCTTTGGGAACTGGGTACAGGAGCATTACCTCATCGCTGGTCCAAAGGGGATTAACTCCATCTCAGTTTTCTTTTTCCCTTCTGCAGCTACTCCTGGGGAGGGCTATGAGGGTGGCTGCTTTTGAGACAGATGAGGGAGAATGCCTGTGGGAAACTAGGCTCTACAGCCTGAGCTGGATTGGGCCCTGACCTTGGAATGTTTGTTACTTTTTGATTGTTAGTTTATTTCACTGTCAGGTTCAGTTTCACAGGTTCAAAATGGAGGCATAACTCCTCCTCCTATGCAGATCAAGCAGTATAACAGCCAATGACACACTCTCAATTTGGTAACATTAGGCTCTGCCTCTCTTCACTCCACTCTCCTTAGTCTTACTCTTCGGGGAGGCAGCCTCTGCCCTTTACGTCAGAAAAACATGAGCTCCAAGGAAGAGATGGAACAAGAAATGCACTGCTTACCAAGACAGTCTGCCCTACACTAACAGGTTCCCTATGCTGTACCTGTGATTCGGGGCCTTAATGATAAATTAACAGGGCAACACTTATGTTTCCAGAACTCACTGTCTGGGCTTCTTATCAGCAAGTGATTTATTTGCTGAAAAATGAAGCTTCAAATGACCCAAAACTATTCACAAATTTGACATGAATAGTTTAAGCTAGTGGTTTTCAACCTGTGGTCCACAGACCCATGGGAATCCACAGACTATATCTAAGATTTCCAAAGGGGTCTACACCTCCACTCAAAATTTTTTAGGGGTCCACAAAGGAAAAAAGGTTAAAAATCACTGTTTTAAGCTATTCACAAAATGGCTGCAACCAAACTAGAAAATCAGTTGTTTGCTCAGCTCTAGTTTATGTGGACACAGTGGAAATATGAAGACAGATGCCTGGAATTAAGTGGCAGGCGTCAATTTTTATTAAACTTTCGTACGGAGAGGGCACTACCCAGCCATCACCCATACCCTCCTGTACCAGTCATTTAATTGGTTCCTGTGTGAGGGCTAGAGGGCGCCTTACAATATAACCCATAATGTGGGTAGACTCTCCTCATCCTACCCCCCAGGACTCAGCTCTCTCTGAGTCCTAGCACCCTCCCCTTCCCTGTCCCCTTTTCCACCGCATTCTACTCCACACCACCCCACATGAAGGAGACAGAGGGTGCAGCAGGATGGGGACTTCAGCCTGCAAGGGCCACAAGATCTGACCTCAGACCATGAAGGCCACAAGGTCTCACCCCATCACATGAGCCCAAGGCCCAAGACCAAAACCCCAGGTCTTTTGCCTTGGGGACTATTAATTTTATTCTGTTAACTGCACTGGAAACAGGGCACAAGTTGCACCAAATAAACAACTCCACCCTAGTACCTTAGTTAGGTACTAAGCACTCAACCCGCTGTAGCTTGAAGGTGCTGCGAGGAAGGCAAAAAACTCCCTGGTCCTCTGCCAATTGGCCCCTGGGAGAAAATAATTCCTTCTTGACCCCCTAAAAAGATGATTGGCTAGATCTGCGGCATCTGTCAGGCCAAGTTCCCAGTTTGGGTGGGAGGGTGAGCTTCTGGAATGGAGCCGAAAGAGACCTCACATAGCCCTGTGCTGGGTTAAAATCCTGGCAGCTGGGTAATGCTGGCCAATCAGCACCCCTCTCCCCCTGCTGACCAGTGGTGTCAGAGACTCCCAGTGGGAGGAGCTACCAATTACCCTTGCTTTTGTCTCCCTCCCTTGCTACTGGGACTGTCCCCCTTTCACTGCTGGCCCCATCAAGTTCCTCACCCATTGATGGGTGTGGCATTTCTAGCCTAACTAAGATAGCTGCTCCTGATTGCTTCAACCCAGAGAGGTTTCCATCTGTGACTCTGAAACTCTTGCTAGGCTTTGTTTCCACATGCCAACCCCCATTCCCGTCACTGTTCATTGTGGTGAGGTACAGCAGTGTGCAGGACTCCCCCCATGAGGAAGCAGATGACCTGTATCCCCTATCACCACCCTTTTTTTCTGTATTATATAGGGACAAGCTATTTATTACATTAAAAATGTCTATAATTAATAAAGCAACATTAAGCAACCGATACGAATGCTCCCAGTGTTCCCAAGGGTTATAAGGAATCCCAAGTATAAACACTGTGTATTTTTGCTAACACACCGAGAGACTTAAAACATGTATCCAAACATTGCATTCATGCAACACATAATACAAAATAAATTGTAAATGCTGGCTTAACTAAAACTAGAAGTTGTATTAAAATTATTAGTCGCTTTTAATGACAGCATTTACTCTGCACACTCGAATTATTTACAAATTGGAAATGTTCAAGGTTAAAGGGTTAGCTGTCTGATCTCAGTTCTGTAAACAGTTTTTGTGATATTATCAATTAAACTTACATTTGCCAGGATATTGCCTGCTAAGCTCTTATAAGGTTGTCATGAAGGTTTTCCTTTAGACAGAAATTGATTTACATGGTTATCGATTTAGACCACAAAAAAAAAAAATGTAAGTGATGTCAAATTTACAGGCTGTCACTTGCTCATGCTGCACAATCTCTGTATATCATTTTGTCCTGTCACTTCTGTCCAGATATCTCTCCCCAGACTTGCAGCTGTTGTTTTCTCTGACAGTGCTTTTACAGATCATTACTGCTAAATCAGTTTGGTTCCAGCTTTAATGTCTGGTTCATAATTGGTTTTAAACTCCAAGCCACTGTGCAACCCCTACTGTCCCTTTCCTCCCCATCAAAAAAGTGATGGCATAAACATTGACTTTGAATTGCTTGGCTTTCATACAAATATTGTCGCTACCTTGACTTTCTTTAAATTAATCATTGCCAGAAGAAAGACGGAACACTAGAAATTTGATTTAACTAGGCTGCAACTCTATTAAGCTGCACTTCTGGGAATTATCTGGCAATAACTTGTCGGGCACAGATCATCCTTCCTTCCATAACCCATACCACATGGAGGTGGGCACTGCCTTCAGCTCCACAACTCTCTATCACCCAGGGTCGGGGGCTGCTTTTAGCTTGCCACCTTCTGCACCATTAACCTGGTTCTAGCACATTACAGGGTCCCCACTATCCTCCCCTCATATGGGTTGGGCAGAGGGGGTTATTTCCTTGCCAGACATTAGGAGTCCCAGTTCCATTCTCCACCTTCTCTAGGACATGTCTTCTCCTACTCGGAGTCCAGCTGCAGTTTATCAGGAAACTGGACCTCCTATTGAATGAGTAACTGTGCTAGGCACCTGTCAAGTTGCGCAGAGAATAAATGCCCACAAGGATGAGAGAAACAAGGGGGAGCCAATCTTTGAAGTTTCTTATCCTGACCCTCAGAAAGTCTCCCCACCTCTGAGGTTGAGGGGGATGTGGGAGAGTCTACATTTAAATACAATGTTTTAAACTAAAAAATGAAATTAAAGTCTTTTTGAAAGATTATAAAAGCAGTCAAAAACAATGTCTTTTAAAAATCTTGTTCAGTATATTCCAGTAATTTAAAACAACTGTCTTTATTAACAACTTATGTGAATTTTTACAGTAGTCAAACTATCTTAAACATCCCAATCACTTGATGATTACCTGTTCTGTTCATTCCTTCTGGGGCACCTGGCATTAGCCGCTGTAGTTGACAGGATACTGGGCTAGATGGACCTTTGGTCTGGCACAGTATGGCCATTCTTATGTCCCCAAAACTTTGATATATAAAATGTCTGCTGGGGAAATAGTAAAATAAAGCAACAGAAATACATTAAATTCACTTCACTAACCTAAAAGTTGTTGCCAGTATTTTCTTCCTTCATTTTATCATCCCCTTTGTCTCTTCTTCCATATCTATATTAATATATTTTAATGCCAGCAGAGGTCATTCGATTATCTAATTTGGACCATTATATCACAGGTGACCTATACTGGGTAGTCTAGTCATTTTGTGCCATTTTCTTTCTTTTCTTTCCTTACTTGTCTGTATTTTCTTTTGGATGGTTGTTACTTCTTGTCTCTCTTTCTGCTCTTCCATAGTCATTCGTCGTCAAGGCTGGCTCTTGGCTTTGTGTGTCCCAAAGGCAGCCTTAGTATACATAGTACTGGGCTGTCCATTGGACTGTGCAGTCTTATAGGCAGCTTTGCACTGGTTTCATAGGTTATACAACTCTGCCTTTGAAAATGAATGGGAGATGCATACATTCCCGCAACACCTTGTAAATGTACTGGTGACATCTTACTGATCCGGCAATATGCTGTGCTTCCTCGGCTCCTGTGGATTTGGGGGATGAGTGATTTAGTAAGAACCTGCACAGGATTAGTCTCTCAATCATAGAGTAATAGAGTTAAGGCCAGGAGGGACCCCTACATCATATAGGTCACTGCAAGCCACCAACACCATCCAGCGTCCTCACACTAAACCCACCAACTAAAATTAGACCAAAATATTACAGCCCACAATGGAGGAAAACAAAGGACATACTATATAATATCACACGCTCAGTGGATTTGATCTGCTGCAAAGATAGGTGATAAGTGTCTACTGAAAATGGCACGTACACATTCCTGTTCCTATGCTGGGACATAATAAAGTCTGTGGGCCTTCTTGTGGATGCAGTCACAGGATCAGGGTCATGTTCACTAATTTCACTTTGTGCAATAAAGATGGAAGAAAAGTTTTTGAGGCATATTTTTTTTCAATTTACAAATTATGTCTAAATCATGAAGAAGTACCTGTGAATTCTAATACTTCTTACACAGGTACCTTAAGAATAGGAAAATGACCTTGTTCCACAGTACACACTTCACATCTACAATATAGATGGACAACAGTTTTTTTTATCAGCTTTCTCTCAGGCTTCTGACCAAAAAAGCAAACAACTCAAAACAGAGAAGACAATCATTTCATTTGTGTTATGGTAGTGCCTAAGGGCCCCTTTGTGCTAGGCACAGTGCAGACACATGGAGACAGATCTTGCTTTAATAAGCTTACAGTTTAGGATCACCAAGGGGTGAAGAGAGAAAACAGAGGTCCCCAAGATCATACAGAAGACCTCAGTGGCAGGATTGAAAATAGAGGTCTCCTAACTCCCAGTTTGCTGTTCTATTGACTTGATTGCTCTGCCTGCCATCCTCATTCTGGAATAATATTTTAGAAAATTTTATTGCATTGTCATAAAAATGTATACCTGTAACAGGCCAGGGCATAGGCAGTCTTACCTAGTGGTCACAGCTGGACTATGGGTCACACGTAAGGGACAGTAGTTGGCGAGCAGAGGTTTGAGGACTTTGCTAGAGCCAGGGTCAAATCAGGCTGGGGTCCAAGACCAGAGATCACAGGTAGTACTGCTGGAATCAGGAAACAAGAGTCAGGATCACAGCCAGGCTGGAGTCGGAGACTCAAGATTAGAGGTAGTATCGGGCTGGAGTCAGGAGGCCAGAGTCAAGGTCAGAGTCAGGCTAGGATCGGAGATGAGGTGAGTTCTGGAGTTGCAGCAGGCCCGAAATCTGTGTGGTTGCTCCAGGGTTAAATAGGGTGCTTGGCCAATCAAAGGGCTGCAGGTTACTGTCATTCTGGGTCTCTTGGATGGTACTTCCTGCTTTGCCTTCTTGCCACAGTGCTCCCCATGGCACCGTTGGAACATCAGCAGTCCCTGGCTGTGCAGACCTGGGTTTTAGTCCCAGATCCTTTTGTCACCAGGTGTTGGATTTTTTTCACCCAGTATGTAATAAGTAAGTCATCAAGGAGGCAGTAGCCCAAGTTTAGCTGTTTTGCGGCAAAGTACTAGAGTTTTTGCCACTGAAGTTTTCTTAACGAGGACATTCTTTTGTCCCCTTCATTGTGTCTCCCCGGTGATAAATGATTGAGGACTAAGCAAATCATGTATTTTTTTCCCAGAATTGTTCTCATTGTTGTCTTAACAGTAGCACATAAATACAAAGAGTATTCAGAAATTAGATAAAACTTTATTTTAATTGTCCCACCATTCTAAATGAATTTTACATGTATTATTAACAAATATAATTAATTCATTTAAAGTTAATTGGATTTCAGATATTATTCCAAAGGTTTCTCTTTATACTTTATCATTTTGCAGGTCTCCATTAATAAGTCTATTCCATTATCTGACAGCACGTTTCTCTAAAGATACTATGAGAGGAAACTCGTAAATTCATTGTCAACAGATTTAATTCATTATGAACCTTCATCTCTGCCGTCATGTAGATAACAAAGCCTTTTGGTGTTAACTGTAACATCAGTGAGTTTTATTGCACAAGCAATAAAGCTGGTGAAAATCATAAACTGCCAAGTTACAGGGAGCAAATCTTTTTCTACTGCATCTCTCCAGACGAAGTTCCAGGCATCACTAAAATGTTTGTTTCTATAACCAATGAATATAATACATTATGAAAATAAAATTAGTGATATAAAAATCAGAAGTAATAGCATTTATTTCCTTTGTTGCAGCAATACTTATGCTTGGGTTGTCTCCAAATCTCACCTTAGGAGCAAGTGTCAGTAATGGCTTACTTGTTCAGCTGGGAGTTCTCATTAGAGACATATGACTCTAAGAAAAAGCAAACAATTGTTATGAATTGTTTGGGGAGTCTATAATAGATTTTTATGAAAATAAGACACCACAGACAGATATTGCCAGGCACTTTTGCAAAATGGGAGATAAAATTTTAGTACTAATGAGAGCAGTGATATGTGTATGTGTAGCCGTAATAGTAGGGAGAATATCGGTAAAGGGTCAAGCCTGTGGATTCTGAAGTCTGTTTATTTTCCCTTCCTGTTCTATGTATTTTTCTGCAGTTTGCTTTATCATTTCCTAATCATATTACAATATACTATTGACATCACTTCAGAGCTTGGAGATCTTTTGTGTGATTCTTCATCTAGGAATTTTACAGGTTACCAAACAGAAGTTACATGTACGTCAAGGTATATCAGTCTAATCTTTCATGCACTCATAACCCATAATAGCTGAGTGCTAATAATTATGCAAAGCAGAATTAAATCCAAAGGACTACATTCTCCATCTGTCCCTACCTAAACTATTCTGTGCTTTTCACTGTGGTAATTCAACAACTTGTACATTCTACAAGGGATCTCTCCTTCTCTCTCCCTATCCCTGGCATTAAGCTGTTTATAGGGACAACAAGAATATTGAGAGTTTTATTTCTCTGTGTGTGTGTGTACACAACAAGAAACACAACAGTTTTGAAGAGATAAACCCCCATGATTCACAGCATAATCTAAACTGTACTCATGGTCAGGAAAAACACTTTCCCTGATGGAAGTTTATCCCATGCCTAGCATAGGGTTTGTTGCATTTGCTAGCACTGGCCATGGTCAGAGACAACATACTGGTTTAGATGGACCACTGGTCGTCATCTTAGCATATGCATGACAACATGTCACAGGAGACACGTGGCCAGGATTCATCACCAAATTTGATCTGGTGGTTGGTTCATTAGCTTCCCCAGGTCGGGACAGATACTGAGGGTGAGTGCAATGTGAATGCTGGTCCATGCTACTGGTCTTGATTCAATATGGCAGTATATTCTTAACCCACATCTGTGACTGATCTCCATGGAAATATTGGCAGAGCAATGTAAAGATGCACATACCCTACAAGTTTCCTTGTATACTATTTGCGATTAGTAATATTATAATAACTTTCCAATGGGGAAAATAGATATTGTCCTTGCATTCTTTAATAGTATGTTTGATATTGCTAATGAGTATTCCTCCCCATTCTTTTCCAGGCCTGGGCTTCAGTATTGCAGGAGGGGTGGGAAACCAACACATTGCTGGAGACAATAGCATTTATGTTACTAAGATTATTGATGGAGGAGCAGCGCAAAAAGATGGAAGGTTGCAAGTTGGAGACAGACTTCTTATGGTGAGAATAACAAACTGGAACTATATTTGAAGTGGTGGACATATGTTTCAAATGGGGATTTTTGCAGTGGAGGTGTGGTAGTGGTTCAATCTGATTGAATGATTAACTGCAAGTAATACTGTTAATTTTTTATATTTTTCTTTGACTGTCTAAGTTTGAGGCTGAAGTTGTATTGGAAAACCCAACTCGTCTTTATGAAGATGAGCCAAAGAGTCTCATTAGTTTGGGATACTTTGCTGTGAGTTAAAAGATTATGAATCCACTGCTGTTATAGTAAATGTTTTACTCCCTATGTTTGGTTACTTGCTAATGACAGGTCAGATGTTCTAGAGAACCTTAAACCTTGTTCTAAACTAAAAGTGAAAAATCCCTTCATACCCCTGGGGCCAGTCCTGCTTTTTAAAATGACAGAAGTTAGCAAAGGAAAAGAGCTGGTAGATCATCCAGTCCACCTCCCTGTCAGTGGAATCAGATAATTTTATATAGCTATAACCTCATCAACATTAGGGGGTCTACTAATGTAAATATTTCAGTAAAAAGCACACCCCTCACCAAAATAGTTATACTGGTACAAAACCTATGGATAGACCAGGCTTAAGAGCTAAGACCAAGGTATCCTTCAGGGGAAACCCTAAGAACTCCAAGCTTGGGGAGAATACTTAAGTTGAGGTTTAATTTTTAGTTTTGTGTTCTAACTTAACAAAAAAGCCACCTCCTACACCCAGGAAGGATATAAGTTTGGACCCTTCTCAATATTTTGTTGCCTCTCAGCCTAAGGTTTAGTCAATATTTGGGGCCATGATGGGTTGTTTGCATTAGGAGGAGTAATTGATTGTGCAAGTCAGGTATTTCTCTGGTGCAATCCTGTTTACTTACTAAGAATATACACAAAGTCCTATTTCATAGAATCATAGAACAGGAAGGGACCTTGAGAGGTCATCTAGTCAAGTCCCCTGCACTCATGCCAGGACTAAGTATTATGCAAACCATCCCTGACAGGTGTTTGTCTAACCCAGGGGTAGGCAACCTGTGGCACGCGTGCCGAAGGTGGCACATGAGCTGATTTTCAGTGGCACTCACACTGCCCAGGTCCTGGCCATCGGTCCGGGGGGCCCTGCATTTTAATTTAATTTTAAAATGAAGCTTCTTAAACATTTTAAAAACCTTAATTACTTTACATACAACCATACTTTAGTTATATATTATACACTTATAGAAAGAGACCTTCTAAAAATGTTAAAATGTATTACTGGCACACGAAATCTTAAATTAGAGTGAATAAATGAAGACTCAGCACATCACTTCTGAAAGGTTGCCGATCCCTGGTCTAACCTGCTTATAAAAATCTCCGATGATAGAGATTATACAACCTCTCTAGGCAATTTATTCAAGTGCTTAACCACCCTGCTTAACCACCAGTGTAACAATGTAGTGTTTACTCACTATGTTTTTTACTTTTGCCTTTCTCATTATCCAGACCACCCATACTAAGATGCACCATCCCCATACATCCTTCCTATTCCTAGTTTAAGATTTTCACTTGTAAGGGCTATCTCAAGGTGTCATTTAAAAATAATCCCTATTAAAACCAATATGGAGTTTGTGTTAGAATCAGATTATGCCATCCATTTTTAAGTGTTGCATTATATGTGCATATATGGTCTCATGTCTGTCAGTTCAATTTCTTTATTTCCCTGTTCGTCTCTGAGGGCAGGTCTACACTTAAAATGCTGCATCAGCACAGCTGCCCTGCTGTGGTGCTTAAATAAGAAGCTGTTATGCCAATATGAGAGCTTCTTCCATTGCCATAATTAATCCACCTCCCCAAGAGGCAATAGCTATGTTGACAGGAAAAGCTCTCCCATTGACATAGCGCTGTCTACATGGAGGGTTAGGTTGTTATAACTACGTTGCTCAGGGGGGTGGATTTTTCACACCCCTGAGTGTTGTCGTTATACTGATGTACACCTGTAGTGTACACCTCACCTAAAGCACCAACTCTTGAAGTACTTGCAAACAGCCACACTCCCCTCTGTTTCAAACCCTAGTCCCTTAGGCTCATAGCCACTGATAAACTAAGCAAAGTAAAGTGAAAGGGAATAAAAGAGAATGAAGTGCCATTTAAACACAACCAAACACTCCTCTCTACACGCAGTGAGCACCAGCTGTAGTACAATTAACTAAACAGTTAATGGGATACTACAGAGGCAATTAACCCAAACAAACTTTCTTACTTAAAACTAATTTTAAGACTTCTGCACAAAAAAACCCCATATTTCTCTTTGTAGAGCTCTTTAAATCATGTTGAGCTTTAAAAAGGACATGCACATTCATCGGTTGCAATAGGCCAATTAAATCCAACAGTTCACAGATGTTCACAGGAAAATGCTCAAGATTGCACTTCAACAAATTCCGCTTCCTGGAGAAAATAACCTGAAAAGTATTTACACAAAGACAGATGTAACCACTAGAATCAGAATCATCCCCCTGTATCTTCATAAGTACAACCCTATCAAGTCTCAATAAACCTAAGTCAATAGATGAAAAAGAACAATTTCCCTTAAAAAGGGAAAGAGAAATAAAACACGTATATTCCTCTGGGATTCTTATTTTACATCCGCTTACTCTTTTGTGACTTTCCTGATGTTAATTTTCTAGGGTGATTTTCTAGGAGGGACAAAAACTTTTTCTATAGCTAGTGCTGTGTGCCTCACATTTTTCAAATTTTCCAAATTAAACAGCCCCCATGATTACATTTGAAAGAATGAGGTTGTGCAGAAGGACTGTTGCAGTGGTTGTTAAATGTAAAGTGAAATTTCTTCCTACATATCCCCTGTGCAACTTTATCTAAGTATTTATGTCTCCCATCACTTTTGTCTTCTTTGATTAGGCTTGTAGGCTTCCTTTATTCCCTTCCCTGTTTACCATTTTATTTCATCTTCTGTCATTGCATCTGTGGTTTGAGCCTGTTATCTTGTTCCATTGTTCCTTCTTTCATAATCTACTTTCAGCCTTTCTGGTTTCTTTGTGTAATCTGAGCCCTAATGGATAGCTTAAGCCTTCTCCCTGTTGCCTGCTGCTTGAAGAAGCTTCTGCCCTATCACCCCAGGGGTATGGGTCCTGAGTTCTTTATCTTGGCACATGATACCGCCACCCAAGGGGGACTCCTCCTACTGCATGGAATACAATGTGTGCTGTCCTTTGGGAAAATGTTTACTACCAAATAATATACTAGAAGTGTAGTCCGATATACAAGGAATAAAACAATTATCACAATACAACAACAGGCAGAACTTTAAGTATAGGGAACAAAGGAAAAGGAATAAGGAAAAAATAGTGACTACAATAATAAAATAGCAGCAATACCTTAAGCCCTTTACTTCCTAACATTTACAATGGGCCCAAACCATTCCCTCCCAGCACCTGCCTAGGCAGAATGTGAGTTGAGAAGAAGTTCTTTAGTGGGTGATGCAGTGCTGTAAATCACTGGCCAGCATAAAACTCGCAAGCAAAATAGGGTCAATGGAAAATTAGGCTGGCTTTTGGTAGCCTGACCTGGAATTGCTCCTCAGTCACCTGGGTTGCTTCCCCTGTTTACAGTGGCAAAGCAGTGCTTGCAGTGCTGTGCTTAGGAAGCAGAACGGAGCAGCTCAAAATGCTATAATATTGGTCTCTGCTGGGCTGACACCGTTCAGTGACCTTGTAACCACCAACACAGTGTTAAGTTTCCCTTTAGTTAGCAATGGGAAGTTTAATGTGAACCTCCCATGCTGTGATGCTTCTGTGTCTCTACTCGTGCCTCCATAGCAACAGCCAAAACCAAACGTAAAAGGAAACGCTTTTGTCTCTGAGATCAGGCTTATGGTTGGTTCTGGAAATAGCTTCCAGCTTGTTCTATCTCTGCCCTGGGTTCTACCCAGTCTGGGAAACAGAGTCCTGAGCCCCTGTGGTCATCGCTGTTGTAGCCCAGGTGCGAGTTCCCTAGAGCCTTAGGGTAATATCAGGAACAACCAGCTCCAGAGGGGTTATATTTGTAGTTCAACTGCTGTTTGAGTCCCTCCATCTTATTATCCTGGATGAAATCTAGCTTACGCTTTGTGGCTATGCAGGGCGCCCAGTATTGTCAGTGCACATTTTTCCTGTCACACTTAGAAACTTCAGTTCCTTTGACAATCTTTCTATGCCCAGGCTGCTGATTCCTACATCTGATGATGCCATCTTTTATCACTGGAAGCTGCTGATATATGGGTATTCTCTCTCTCTCCCTCTGCAAGTTCCCACAGAAACATGCTTCTTTGCTGCTAATTAAGCTAATTTTAATGGGAGTTTTGTTATTAACTAATCTCCTGTTAGTCACTCACTTCCTTTAATCTGTTCGGCACTTCATAGCTACTCAGATAACCTCTTTTATATTAGTATTCACCTAATTTCCTCCTCACTCATTTGCTGTCTCACATCATCTGGCTTTCTAGAGCGCATGAAGGTTCTCACTTAGATGGCACAATAACCACACAACTCTGATGTCAACCTTTCTGCATACTTCATAGACCATACGGTATACTCCTCACTTTCTTATTTTGTTCCTGTTTCCCTCACAGTCTTCCTTACCTCTGACTGATAGATCTCAAATCTCATTTTCCTCTATCCTACCATACATTGGCTCTGCCACAGCCATTGGAGTGCAGGCAGCTCAAGGCTTTGTCTACACTGGCACTTCCACAAAGCTAATGTCTTTCATTGGAGGTGGTTATCCCAGTGGTAAAGAGCAGCCACACAGTGCACCGGGTAACAATGGTCCTGCTGCAGCAGCACAGCCACGCCGTTGTAAGGTACACAGTGTAGACATAGTTAAGTGACCTTGGTGGTAATAGAAATGGTGTCAAAATAAGGTGCATTGTTCTTTTGGTTAAGAAACAGAGGCAAGATCCTTTTCCCTTGGAGAGTGGGTGGGGATGGGGAGAGAGGGAGGCATCCCTCCTTATTAATCTAACTGTTAATCTAATCAGAAAGAAGAACTAAAGCATAATCTATTTTAACAATCTGTAACTCCTGTATGACATCCTTTTTCTGTGAAAATGGTAGGTGGAATGGTTCATAGAAAGGTATCTAGATGATTCTCTTTCTCAAAGCTGGCATACTGCGCACATCTTATCTCTAGCCTGACTCTTGCTTGCATATATTTACCTGCCTCTGGAAATTTCCACTGCATGCATCTGATGAAGTGAGTATTTGCCCATGAAAGCTCATGCTCTATAGTTAGTCTATAAGGTGCCACAGGACTCTTTGCTGCTTTTAATAAATGCATGTTTTCATGTTTGTGTGGAGAAAGGTCTATTCAAGTTTCATTATTAGTGGTCACTTTCTTTAAGGAGCAAAAATAGAAAAGTTATTTGGACCCTCCATGCACCCAGAAAACTCTCATCAGCGTTAACGAGAGTGAGACCAGACATCTTAATATTTAGAGCCTTCTAGGGGCTATTGAGAAATGGTACAGCATGTTTCTATGCCGAGTTTCTAAACTAATAACAGGAGTGTTTGGGAGGGGAGAGTCTTTTGTTTCTCTGTTATAGTGAAGGATGCTATTGATTTGCATGCTAATGGTCACTGATGTACAAGCACCCAGGGTGGGTGAAATTCGCTATGGAGGGAGCCTGAGATATCCTGGAGTAACTGCACCCCAAGAGTCATCAGTGGCATTGTGTGGTTTGAAGTACTATCCTTTGTCTAGGCCATTAGAACGAGACAAAATTGGGTTCTTTAACTCACACAACTCTCTTGACTGCTCTCTGGGTGCAGTTACTCTAGGTCGGGGTGGGCAAACTTTTTGGCTCGAGGGCCACATCGGGGAATAGAAATTGTATGGCAGGCCATGAACGCTCACAAAATTAGGGTTAGGTGTGGGAGGGGATGAGGGCTCTGGTTGGGGGTGCGGGCTCTAGGGTGGGGCTGGGGATGAGGAGTTTGGGGTGTAAGAGGGTGATCTGGGCTGGGACCGAGAGGTTTGGAAGGGGGTTCAGGGCTGGGGTAGAGGTGCGGGAAGGGTGCAGGTTCCAGCTGGGGGTGCGGGTTCTGGGGTGGAGCTGGAGATGAGAGGTTTGGGGTGCAGGAGGTGCTCCGTGCTGGGATTGAGGGGTTTGGAGTGCTGGAGTAAGGCCCAGCCGCACGGTGCAGCCCCTAACCTGGCTCCCCAGTGGCAGCTCACAGGCTGGCTTAAAATGGCTTGCAGGCCGTAGTTTGCCCAGCGCTGCTGTAGCTCATTAGATCCATCTGAGCATCTTTTGTATTACAAAGCCATTGCACAAAAAGAAGCTAGATGCTCAGACCCACCTTTCCAAGTCATGTGGTGTTTGTGAGCAGTGTTGGACTGGGGGTTTTCTAGATGAAAAGTGAAGGTGCTGAGGGAGAAAAAGGAGCACAGAGTATAAACCGTGAGGCCCTGGAGAGAGAGACAGAAGCACAAGGTAACTTCCTCTATAGCACGGCACAGATACCTAAGCTGAAGTTTCTGCAAGAAGGAGTTGCCTATGTGCTATGTGTTATCATCCCTATGAAAGGAAATAAAACTTATCTGCATTTTGTAGAAATAAGGTGCACTGTGAAAATACCTAAATGACAGCACCAATGCCTGCTCGAGACAGAAACTGACCTAGCAGATCCTGAAAGTCTGCTACCAGTTGGCAGAAGGGCAACACTCTTTTCCCCCTGGTCCAATTATCTTAGATAGTGGGAGTACTGCACTTCTGTGGGAGGAAAAGGTCTGAGATAGTGGCTAAGAACTTGACAGAAAAAACAAGAAACAGTTTCCAGTGCAGTACACACTAATGGTACATATTTGATATAATGATAAATCTTTGTCTCAGACAGGGCCAGAGCTGTTTAATGCAAGAAAAGACTACTGGGACTGAAATGGAGTCCTTTTTAGTTTGATCACTGATCTTACCTGGTAGGCATAGCAAGAGGCCACACATCTCTTTGGATTTCATGATTTTGCAATGGAGAACGAAAGCTTTTCTCAAATCTGAAAGAGGCTATTAGTTTACATATTGAATGAAAAACTTCTTATGCACTGTGCCAAACGGATAGAGCTGAACAAATTTTAAGCACCTTAAAAGGACTGTTTTCCAATTTTCTGTGTAGTACATTTTGTATAGATACCTGTTAGGGACAGAGTGTGCTGCTGAGAGACTTCGGCTTTGTCTACACTATGAGCCAGGCATGTGAGTTCCAGCTCACGTGTATGTATGTGTGCTAGTTTGATTAGAGCTAGTATAAACAGTAGTGTACTCACCTGAACCTTGTGGGTATGTACTTACAGCCTGTCTTACTGCGGCTACTCTACTCTTTATACGTGGGCTAGCTCTCATTGAGCTGGTACGAGTGTAGGTATGTGAGTTGGGAATCACACCCATAGTTCGTAGTGTAGACATATATCATAAACCTAACTCCCAAATCTGGACCTTAGCGTCCAGAAATCTGGGTGCCTAGCATGAACCCTTCTAAGCTTAATTACCAGCTTAGCTTTGATCTCGCTGCCACCATCCAAAAATTCCAGGGTTTTGGCCCCCTCTGGTCTCCCCAAACCCTTCCCTGGAGGGACCCCAAGACTCAGAAGCTAAGTTCTACCCAAAGGGAAAAACCCACTTCCCTTCCCCCTCTTCTCTCCACCCAGACTTTCCTCTCTGGGCTAACCTGAGAGTACTGATGCATCTCTTACATCACAATACAAGAGCATGTCTCCTCTGTTCCACAAAGAGACAAACCCCAATACAGGAAACAGAAAAGATTCTATCTCTCCTCCTCCCACTAATTTTCCTGGTGCTGCAGAGTTTCACCTCCGTAGATCTAACACAAAGAGATTCCTCCCCTTCATCCTTAGCCTACCAGAGAGAAAACTCAAACAAGTCTTAAAAAGAAACTTTATATAAAGAAAGAAAAAGACATAAGAATTTAATCTCTGCATCAAGTGACAATACAGGGCTATTGCTTATAAGAAAATATGAATAACAGTCTGATTCAAAAGATATCCAATTTGAAACATTCCAGCAAGCTACACACATGTAATGACAACCAACAACATAAAAGCCTATATTGTTTTTCTACCTGTACTTACAATTTGGAAACAGAAGATTAGAAGATAGAAAGAACCTTCTCATAGCTGAGAGACAGACAAAAGACTCAGACCCCAAAAATTCCCTCCCTAACTTTGAAAAATCCGGTTTCCTGATTGGTCCTCTGGTCAGGTGTTTGGTTCCCTTTGTTAACCCTTTACAGGTAAAAGAAACATTAACCCTTAGCTATCTATTTATGACAACATAGCCTTTGTCCTAATGGATGGGATGAGATGTTGGCTGATTTCAGTCGTTTAACCTCTTCTTCATTCTTCAAACACTGTTAATCCGTGTTCCAAGCATCCCTTCTGAAAAGTCCTATATTAGAGAAGACAAAATGTGTATTTTCTACGTATTTGTTACGAGCATAAACAAAAGTATTGCAAATATTTGTGACTGATTACTTTTTGCAAGTGGCAATCTGCATGTCCTTCATAGTTCTGACCATTTCTTCATGTTTTGCTTCCCCCAACAGGTTTGCTTTGTGAAATTCTCATTTGTAGCTTTATCCCACTTGTCTTGACTGATGTATTTACTTTCTTTATGATTTCTCTGAGTCCCAATGTTACAAACTTCAGTTAATACAAACATGGCACTTGTCTCATCATGCATATCTGAAAATGAAAACACATTCCACTTCAAGGAATCTTTCTAATCAATGTCATGATGGTTTTAGGGTCTGCCCCCCAAAAATGTATTATCTGAATTAAGACAAAACACAAAGGTATGTAACAGAGGATGTAGGGAAAGGGAAACAAAAGGCTAGCTGTGCCAGGAACAGTGCTTACATAGATTAGTCAAAAGTTGATTTTCCAAGGTTTTAATCCCTTTTTTAAAGTATATAAATAAGCAAGAGAAATTTAATAGCAGTCACTTCTGCATACCAGTCATTTGCTTGAAATCTAGATCAATATGAATCTATATCCCTGTCCTTTCCCCTTTCCTGTTAGCCTGTGTCACTCTTGTCAGTCTAGATTGGCAAGGACAGGGACTGTGTAATAGTCTGCGTTGTGTATATGCCTAGCACAATGAGGCCCCATCCTTGGTCAGTCTCTAGGCATTACTGTAATAAACATGATTCATTATTAATAATATATCTTGGTTCCCTTTCCTAATGAATTCATTTCCCTTGCACATGAATATACATAGGAAGTACCTTTATGCAGTAGAGTGCTCATGCCTCTATATACAAGACCTTTTCTCTTGCATAAAGTTTTTCTGGAGGAGTAATCTAGATTAGCAGCTCCTATTGACACAATTCCCTTCCCCACCTTGTCTATACTATGCTTTGCTATGCCTTGGTGCACCTGATATATTTCTCTGCATCAAGCCCACACCTTGTGTCTATAATCACCTATCCTCTCACTATTTCAGTGTCTTTCTACCTATAGCTCCAGAAAATGGTCACATTTTTCACCTTCAAACCCTCCCTTCCCAATTCCACAGCTGCCGCTGTTCACTCCCCACCTCTCCAGAGTAGTCTCCTATTTTTGTCTCACTACCTTCCCTGCTTAACTTTCCAACTATCCATTTAATTTAATGGGCAAAGAGATTTTAGGGTGTCACTTATGAGTCCCATTAGGAACTAGTGCATGGGTGCATCATCATCAAGTATCCAAGTAGTTAATAAGAATGTGGTTTGGGCTTTTACTGTCAACAACCAGATGCTGATAATCAATATCACACGTGGCTGTTCTTATATATACCTATCCCCAGCATCCTGTGGTGCACAATTCACTATTAAGCTAGTTCAGTTTCTTGTTATGTTTTTGCTAATGATGACCCTGGTAGTAGTGTCATACTGGAGCAGACACAACGGCATATCTAGCAGTTTACACTGGGCTATGGTACTACAGCTTGGGGATTGCCAATACTGCTAAATAAGACCTAGGAGGTAGATGGGCCAAGAAAATGCCTTAATCTGATTTTTCTTTATTGTATAATAATGTTACTATTCTATAATCTGCAGCACGTTTTGTCTACAATTCTTAATCCATCACTGATAATTGTACAGATAATATGGATATTTCTTCTGTATCTATCCAGCCTTACTCATCTGTCTAATCTTTCCTTTAAGGTAAATAATTACAGTTTAGAAGAAGTAACTCATGAAGAGGCAGTAGCAATACTGAAGAACACATCGGATGTAGTTTATCTAAAAGTTGGAAAGCCCACTACCATTTACATGACTGACCCTTATGGCCCACCAGATATTACTCACTGTAAGTGCCTTATTGTATATTATTTCATATGCGATATAATGCTTTAAGTGATTATTTTGACTTTTCAAATCTAGACAAATATCAGTTCATCAGCAAAGCTTTTCCAAGGATTTGGAAGGCTGAAAAATGGAACTGTTAGTTAGATATGATACTGTCATGATATGTTATATTTGAAATAACACTTTTTGCAGCACAAGTCCAGAATTAATAAGATAACTGCACTACCAAACTTATTCCAGAATCCTATTGTTGAACTTTAAGCAGGTACACTGTATCTTTTGTAACAATTAAGCGGAAAATATTTTTACGTCAATGTAATATTTTGAGAGGTCCTGAATTAACAGATGTGGAGAGAGGAGCACTCAGTCCACAGGAATGGTGCAACACAAGCAGCAGAATACCTGCCTACATGGACTCACCAAACAAAAAGCCTGAGGAAAATGGACATGACATTTCATAGAATCGTAGACTATTAGGGTTGGAAGAGACCTCAGGAGATCATCTAGTCCAATCCCCTGCTCAAAGCCAGGACCATTTGCATTCAATGGACTTGTAATTTATACAGTATTTCCATACAGCATAAAATGATTGTCCTGCTATATAATTGCCCTCTAAATCCCCATACATCAGCATACTAATGCCCCCCTGCTCCCTATCTATCCATTCCCTTATTTATATCCATCCTACGCTTCTCCACCCATCAGTGCAGCCGTGCTTCCCCTTGCACTCCGTGCATCTCTTCCTAATGTGCATGTAGTTCTCCCTCCCCAGGACCCCATTCTTTGGGATGGCACCTTGTCACTGAGGCTCCAGACTCCTCTGCTCAGCTTCCCTTCTCCCAGCAGGCAGGACTAATCCATGCCACTGTAGTGCATCTTTCTGGCCTGCTACTGATTCCCTCCTTTTGCCAATTAGTCAGTAAATGCTCCCTGCTTTAAGCTCCCTCTGAGTCTCTCATTGGAGAGAGAGATGAGCCGGGAGGCAATCTGATTGGCTTGCAAAATAAGGTGAGTAAGGAGTCTCAGCAACTGACCCCAGCTCATGCTGACAAGCTGCCAAAATGTCAGTTGTCAGCAGAGGCCATAAAGCCAGCAAAGGGGTGGAAAGACAAAGGTTCCCAGTAAAAGTCAAAGATTAAGCACATTTGCTCTTCTGCATCAGTATTCCTCAATTCTGATCTGGCAGGACCATGGTCCTTCCTATTTACAAGGCCTGTAAAAGGATGATAACTGCATTGGTGGTTTTGTAACATGCACATCTATATGTTACACTGAACTGGACCTAGACCACCTGTTTATTTAGCAGATGGTACTAATCAACCAACAGTTGGTGGTGATTTTTGTTAACTACTAATCTGGGCTGATTTCTCACCGGTGACTAAGAAGTAAAAAAGATTCACTAGCACCTTACTAATTCCTTGAATTATCTGGTCTTCCAAAATAATATTTCAAAAATAGTGAAGCAGCACATGATGCTGAGCAAGATTAGGGAGGCAGTGTTGCCTGATGGATAGAGTACTGGAGTAGGCCTCAGGAGACCTGGTTTTCATTCCCAGCTGTGCCACTGACCTGTAAAATGGGGATAATGATACCGACCTCCTTTGTAAAAATGCTTTGAGATCTATTGATGAAAAGTGCTATCTAAGAACTAGATGATATTATTAGTGATTAGAAATTCCAGAGGGGGAAAAAGCTTGAAAAGACTTTCAGTAATTGGTGGGTGCACACAAGTTTGTTTGTCCCTTAGCAAGAAATAACCTTTCCCTATAAAAGCATTTAGTCTTAAAATATTTAATATTTCACCATCTAAAGAATAGATTGAAACTATGAATAGAAAGTTTAAACACATCCGTTTCAAAGGGAAATTAACCATAAGTCAGTGCAAAAGCATGTCTTTGTTTTTCCTCCTTAGTATTGCCTTTTCTCTGATTACATGGATTAAAGATTTGGTCACAGCCATTATTACATATTTCCAGCCATCACCATTACTTTGAGACCCAAAGCAAAATACAAACAAAAAGCATAGTACTGTCTTTGTTAATCATTAACATATATCCTATCTATATTAGCTTTCATTCTTCTTAACAACCTTTCTTGAAATCTAAATTATGATGCAATCTAAATTGGCACTGAAAATTCAGTTTAGCGGGATCCCAACTCTTCTATGATCCTTGGAATAATCCCTGCCTCAGTTATAATCTATTCTTTGCCTTCAAATGCCCCTTTCATCTACTTATCTCCTACAACTATCTCCATTCCTTTTTGAATTCATGAACTTATTCATGAAATGCCTTCCTGCTTTCTGTCTCCCAAGCCATCCCCTTCTCATCCAAATCCCTCCTAAAGATCCTCTCATTCCTTAATCTCCACACAAAGTGAGTGAGTAAAGAAAATGCTAGCCATTCATTCCTTCTCTGCCCTGTTTAGATTTTACACTCTTTCAGGCAGGAACCGTCTGTGTTTTGTGTCTTGTACAGCACCAAACACATTATTGGTGCTTAAATGAAAACAATACCATCACAACGAAACCAAATGTGAATGTCATTAACTACAATTGCTTATTTTAACCATCAGCTTATTCTCCACCAATGGAAAATCATATACTCACTTCTGGCAACAATGGCACTTTAGAGTACAAGGCGTCTTTGGCACCTATCTCACCAGGAAGATACTCACCGATTCCAAAGCACATGCTTGTAGAGGACGACTATACCAGGTCAGATATCTTTCTTTATAGATGGCCTTTGGTAATGACTGCAGTGCATATTAACAAGGGGGGAAGAAACACAAGCTAAAATAAAAATGGGTTCAACAATATTTAGATAAGTTAGATGTATTCAAGTAGGCAGGGCCTGATGAAATTCATCCTGGGGTACTTAAGAAATTAGCCAAAGCAATTTTGGAACCATTAGCGATCATGTTTGGGAACTCATGGAGGACGGGTGAGGTCCCAGAGGACTGAAGAAGGGAAAATATAGTATCTATCTTTAAAAAGGGGAACTATAGACCAATCAGCCTAACTTTGATACCTGGAAAGATACTGGAATAAATTACTAAACAATCGATTTGTAATTGTTTAGAGGCTGTTATAAAGAGGATGGTGATTGATTATTCTCCATGTTCACTGAAGGCAAGACAAGAACTAATGAGCTTAATCTTCAGCAAGGGAGATTTAGGTAGAGATGAGGAAAAACTTTCTAACCATACGGATAGTTAAACACTGGAATAGTCTTCGAAGGGAAGCTGTGGAATCTCCATCTTTGAAGGTTTTTAAGAACAGGTCAGACAAACACCTGTCAGGGATGGGCTAGGTTTACTTGGCCTGGCCTCAACACAGGGGACTAGACTAAATGACCTCCCAAGGTCCCTTCTGGCTCTATCTTTCTATGATCCTATGGTAAATCACAACAATGGAGTATTTGGTGCAATAAATAGACTGAGCTTATTATGTGGAAATGAGACAGCAGAGCTTTACCCATTTAGTTGTTTTTGAAGCAAATGAGGGGAGGGGAAGAGTGCTTTCTTTATATCCTGTATTTCAGCTAAGTGTTGCTGCTGAGACAATTTATATTTCATTCTTATTTGAAGGGTAGTTAGAATATTGCTCATCTTACCATCCTGTTTAAAGGCTACTACAGAAATGGAATATATGAAATGACTTATAGTATGACAGAATGAAAACTATACTTGTTTCCTTCAATATTCTTCTATTTTCATAGTTTAATAGCATTTCAGACTAGATGGAACAATTATGACTGACCTGCACACCACAGGATAATAACATCAGTCCAGTAATTCCTGCATCAAACCTCTAATTTCTGTTTGCTTTCATTGTGTGTTTAAGGTTCCTTAAATTTAAGGTTAAATTTAAAGTCCCTTAAATTACATGACTTGTGTGGCAGGTGGATTTGGAGGGCTTCATGACATTTCTTTTTAACAAAGGGTTAAAGTGTGGGAGAAACACACCTCCTCTCCCTAGCTTGGATAAAGCAACAGCCTCCTGCTGCCCTCTCTTTTCCTTGGCTGAGTGTGCTGAGAACTCCCTGCTTCTTTCAGTCTACTATAGGAGTTTCACCAAAGATGAATTTAACCCAATGAGTTGTTTTCCTACAGGAGTTTCTTCCATCCAATTAGCTATTTTTAGTTAACAGTTAAAAGATGTATTTCATCAAATTCTGGATTACATGGATCAATACCATTTACATCATTTCTAAGCTGCCTGTGTATTTAAAGAAAGTGATATGGTAACAAGAAGTCCTGCATACCTAGTTCTTGGCAATGCAATATATGGGGCCAAATTCAGCCCTGGTGTAACAGCTTCGATTCCAGCATCCCTGTGCCTGGAGAGGGAAGCTGCACAAGTGAGGGAACTGAGTAAGGTAAAGAATCCAGAGAGAGAGAGCAAGTAATGAGTTAGGGAGGCTAGGAAGCCACAGAGGTTGTGAGAAAGGAATCGGGAAAGGGGAGAAAAGCCACAGTGTGAGTGAGGAGGCATTTAAACAGTTGAAGCTATAGACAGGATGGGGAAGGACTCAGAGAATGCCCCATGCATTTCTCCATTCCATCTATCCAGAAGGTTACACTCCATGCTATTGAACGCAGACCTATTCCTGGTGTTCTGCTCAATCATCACCTCCATGCTTGATAATACAACTTGTATCTAAGAGTGAAATGTCTCAACCTGGAAAAAGGGGCTGGAGTGAGGTGTTCACAGCAACCTGCATTTTGTACTATTTGGGAAATGCAGCAACTGGCACAAAACAAAGCAGTTAGTCTGCTGAGCAGCAAGGGTTGCCATGGTCAGAGCACCGCAGTGGTGTTCTCTCTGTACTGGATCCCCAATGAATAGTGTTCCGTTTAGGTCTGGCACCAAAGCCCTCTTTGATATTGGCAGTAGTAACCTGAGAGCTTGGTTTTTCTGCCTGCAGTAGTGACCTCCCATGACAAGCAGATTTCTTTGGAACCATAAAACTGTCATCTAGTAGGAAGATGCTCATGAGTGTGACAGAACCAATCAAACAAAAATATCTTAATGCTATTCAAGCATTTACTCTTATCTGCTAGAATGGAAGAAGATAATGTTGCCATTTTTAGAATAATGGTAAGCAACTCAGATGCGAACTTGGATACTGTTGTACAGTGTTCATAATTAGAACTGGTCTGGAAGTTTCTTAATGGAAGTCTTTCATCAGACCCTGAGAAAGTCACCCTCCCTATCGATGATGCACATCTCAAACTATCTAAGGCACACTGGCTTCGATAGCACCCGTGGCTAAGCACATGGAAAAGCACTTTTTCATTCCTATGCTGGGATTTCAGGGGTTTTACTCCCATCCAGTCCAAAATTCCCTAGTTTTAACTGTGGTGAACAACAGAGCTCTGTGGGGCAGGTTTAAGTCCTCAAGGATAGGAACTCTAAATGAATGGATCTCATGGGCAGGAAGATTTACACTTCCTCTTCCTTGTAGATGTGAATTGCTAACCAGCAAGCCTGCTGTCCAAGTAAGATTTTTTTTAACTGAACAGCTACATCAAAGTTTGCAGACCAGGTCGTCTTCGCAGCTTGGGGCATCCTGATGATCAACCTGTTTGCAACAAGGGACATCAGGAAATGTCATCTGTTCTGCTCTTTAAGGTAGCCTCAGTCCAGACTCATCATCCAATGCTTTCCACCTCTGCTGGCAGTCAGCTCTCCTGTACGCCTTTTCCCCGATCCCAGTCATCCCTCAGGTCATCCTCAAGCTCAAGGTGTATTGGGCCAAGCTCATTCTCATGGCCCCAGCATGGCTGAGACAGTGCTGGCTCTCTGATCTTCTCACACTGTCTGTTCAGCATGACATACCACTTCCTCCCCATCTCAACTTACGCACTCAGGACCAAGGCCGCACCTTGAATCATGCACTCAGCTCCCTGCATCTCACGGCATGGCTGCTGCATGGGTGAATGAGAAGGAAGAGCAGTGTTCGGCAGCTGTCCAATAAATCCTCCGTAATGCAAACCCTCCACCAGGATGCCCTATTTGGCTAAACTGATGCAGTTTTCAGTGTGATCATTATCCCGCAGAATCCAACCAACCCTGGCCTCTATCCAGGATATTTTGGTGTACCTGCTGCATCTTCAGTTGCTGGGGCTTCTGTTTAGTTCATTGAAAGTGTATCTGGAGGTGATATTGGCATTCCATCCCCTTGTTCAGGGAAGATCAATCTTCTTCAATGCCATGGTAGCAAGATTCTTAAAAGGACTCCTTCGTCTACATCCTCTGGTCCAAGAACCAGTTCCTCTGTGGGACCCTAACTCAGTGCTAGTGTCCTTAATAGGAACTCTGATCAAGCCCCTGGCATCTTCTCTCTTTCTACTCATGTCAGAAAATTGCATTCCTGGTAGTGATATCTTCAAGGAGAGTGTGAGAGTTACAGGCTGTAATGGCAGTCTCCTTACATACAGTTCTCTAAAGACAAAGTAACTTTATGACCGTGTCCAAATTTTTTTATCTAAAGTGGTTTCTCAGTTTAATTTGAACGAGGTGGTATGTTTACCTGTGTACTTTCCTGAGCTGTTTTCATCTCCAGAAGAGCAGCATCTCCAGACATTAGATATCAGGCAGTGCCTAGCTGTTTATCTGGATACAACTAAACCTTTTTGTGCTTCGCCTCATTTGTTTGTGTAATATGCAGATTGCATGAAGGGTCAAACAGTTCTTCACAGATGATCTCCAAATGGGTAACATCCTGCATTGAGACTACATATGAAACAGCTTCAGTTACACCCTCTCAGTGGGGGGTCTGAGCTAATTCAATGAGGGTGCAAGCAGAAACCATAATATTCCTCAGTCACATTCCTGCATTGGACATGTGCAGGGCTACTGCGTGGTTGTCAATACATATGTTCATGAACCATTACGTCATAACCGCGTCTTCCAGGGCTGATGCAAGCTTTGGTAGAGCGGTCCTGCTGTCCTTCTTTAGGTACAATCTGAGCCACACCTCTTAGGCGCTTACTGCTTGTGAATCACCTAAGTGGAATACACAGCTGAATCTGCTCAAAGAGGAAGAAAGAGTTACTTGCTATAACTGTTGTTCTTCAAGATGTGATGCAGATGTGTATTCCATGACCCACCCTCCATACCCTCTGCATCACAGTCTCATTTCTGGGTGTTCCACGAGAAGGAACTGAGGGGGCACTGTCTCACGTATCCAGGAGTGAGAGTACGGCCAAGAGGCGTGAGTGCCGCCCCTCTACGGGTACTGCTAGTCAAATTTCTCTGGCCCTGGTGCACTAGGTGCACATACACCTAAGTGGCACACATGTCTGCATCAGATCTTGAAGAACTACAGCTACAGTAAGTAACCATTTCTTTTCTTTCATTTTCTTGTCATAATATTTCTGTTGTATGTTTGAAATGGTTGGGCATTTAAAGCTGTTTTGATTTGTGCCCCTTTTTGTGGGCTGTTCCAGGTTTTGCTGATATATACTGTACTTTTGGACAACAAATAGTTTTTCTGTTGATGAAATTTGCATTTAATGGCATGATTGTTAAAATACTTAAATCATAGTGTAATCTTTTCTTAATAAAAAATATGGCAACAAATTAACTTAGCTACAGTGCAATGTGAATAAAGCAAGAGCAAAGCTCACCTGAGCCACCAGTGTAATGATGTTGAATGTTTTCCTTTCACTGTGCTTTGTTTAGTTTAGTATGGTGGCACCAATTAAGGCACAATTTTATTTTTTACACGTATTCTTGTTGGACACTAAATATTAAATAGTGCCAGCAATGGTGACTTTACAGTTCTCTTCCTGCATATTTTGTCCTTTTCGATATCATTGTCACATTTCAGGCTAGTGGCCTATGTGACCAGATGTAAATAAGACACATGCCAGTAACTATAACTACCAATGTAATCTTCAGTATTCTGCAGATATGTTGCTCTTTAAAAATGCTTCTATTAAGCTGAAAGAAAAGACACAATCTGGTCCTGATTTTTTTTTTTGGTCATTAATTACTTCGGGGGAACTGTAAATCACTATTTGCTCTCTAGCAGACATCTGGCTCCCTATTCTTAGAAAATTGAAAAAACATTATAATAAATTCTGTTGTTCTCAGATGTTCACTTTTCCTGCCTTTAGTAAGAAAGACGGGCAGAAGAGTCCAGAAACATAAAGAACTCTTGTCTTGTGTTTTACCTTCTTTTTAACTTCTGAAAACCAGTGCATCAAGCTGCTGTGCTGCAGCTGATGTAAAATTCACTTAAACACTTAGCTGTGGCTAGATATTAAAAATTAATGAAAAAAGCCATCTGAGTTATGTTTTGCTGTGAAATGCACGTTTGATTTCTTTTTATATGTTACTTTGTACATTAACATCTTTGTGAAGCAGAGAGTGCTGGTTTGGGAGCAAGGGGAGAGGGAGCATTGCTCTGAAGGCTCCAGGGAATTTTTCTCTTTATTGAGAGTGGCATTGCACAGCCATTTCTTGTTTACTTACATAAACTACATGACATAATTTATTAAACTGTCTTGTAGAATCAACCTTAATGCTGTTTTAATGCACAGGTTTGATTGCTCATAATTAAAACAGTATCACTAATTGTGTAGTATAAAATTTGTCATATAACCATTTTCTGACAATGTTGTGGTCTTTAGTAGAGCACAAAAATAGAGCAGGAAAAAAGACTTGCGCATTTCAGGTATGAGAATCTGCAAACTGTTCTTCAGGGATCTTTAATGCGTTGAGTTGGCCCATCTATTGACAAAACACTGCACATGTTTTAAAAGGGTGTATATCGCTGAAGGGAGTTAGCTGTACTTCCTATTACCATTATTCTTGAAGAAGCAGAATCAAAATTCATATTTCCTAGGTGAATCAAATCAAGGTGTAATGCAGACGCTGTTTTCATGTAATGAATTCTATAACATCGTTTTGACCTGGTCTTGCAATATGATGAAATAGAATTGAGCTGATACAGTTATAAAAAAATATGATTCATAATCAGTACCTTTGAAGAACCAGAGTAGGACAGTCGGAAGCACCACTTTGTCTAAAACGCAGCATATCACCTCTCCCAAATATATGGGTAAACTCTGTATTCGTCTAAATATAGGTGGGGCTGGTAGCACTGCCTATTATTAAGGTTGCCTGATGCTTCCAGTTATAAAACCAGATTATGAGTTTATTCTGACTGAGCCAAACTTTGACTGCTTGGGTAGAAATTTTCCATGCTAGGTTTCTGCCTCTAGATGATTTTTTTGTTTGTTTTAATTTTGTTTGTTTGTTCCTGAGAATGGGGCTAAGGTGAAATGTATTGTTTTGTCCATGTTAAAAATGTTATGGTAACTTTTTCTTTGACAAGCTTAGTGCTCCCATCCTTTGGACTACAAGGACTTGAAATTTGGCATGAGGGTGGCTTTTGTTTCAGGCATATGCCTCTTGTCATTCCTGTGAAAATCCACCTGAATTTGGCCTTTGAATTGCAATTTGCACATGCTCAGGAGAGACTCGTTCAGTTTTAGTAGTTATGGTACCTGAATAATCTGCCCTTACTGAGCATGCTCATGCCTCTCGCAGCTCCCAGTACTGACCTGCCTGCACATGCACCATCCCCACAGAGTGAATGAGTATTCTCAGTCCCAGAGTTATGCGGTGAAGCTGGACTTTCCCTGTAATTTTTGCTGCTCAGCTGCTCCCCATCTAGGTGGAACCAGACACTGGAAATGAGACCAGGAAGCTACAACTAGCTGGGCAAGGAGACTGAGGCTGGGACAAGGAGCCAGGAGTGGGGAAGAGACAGGACAAGCCAAGGCAGAAGGGATCAAGCTTGGTGGATACTGTCTGACATCTGTGCCCTCTAGACATACTCCCCTCCAGAGTCTGGAATGGAACCATGATTCCTGAATCTCACCATTCCTCTGCTGTTAGCAGATAGCTGTGAAACCTACTGGAAAAGCGTATCTCCTCTCTAGTGCTGGTCCACATAGAGGATAACAACTAGTACTACTGTCGCTATTAGTTACTTTGCTAACTCAAGTGACTGAGATTTGTGCAGTGGAGCTAAAGATTCCAACCCTGCTAATGACCCAGGTGGGTGTTAATGTGATGCCACATGATGACATTTGTTTTTTTAAATTTTCTTTTTAAATACCTCAGAAAATACACACAAACACTGTGTTTAAAAGCATATCATTAAGGCTGCCAAATCAAGCACCGAAGATAGGAAATGCCAGAATTAAGGTTGCCTTTGCAACCAAAAAATGACAGCTCATATTTCTTAACTGTATCTTAGAAATCAGTTTTTTAACTGAAGCTGTCAAGGTATTTTTCCCACTTTGAACTTTAGCATCCAAAAAGTGGGGACCTGCATGTACCCTTCTAAGCTTAATTCCTAGCTTAGATCTGATAGCGCTGCCACCAACCAGAAATTTCAGTGTCTGGTACACTCCCTGTCCCCCCAAAACCTTTCCTGGGGGACCCAGGACCCAAACCCCTTGGGTCTTAAAACAAGGAGAAATAAACCATTCCCCTCCTTCCCCTTCCCAGACTTTCCCCTCCCTGGGTTACCCTGAGAGGCTACACTGATCCAAACTCCTTGGATCTTAAAACAGAGAGGAATTAACCTTCCCCCCCACCAATCCCCTGGTGAGTTTAGACTCAATCCCCTTGGGTCTTAAACAAGGAAAAAAATCAGTCAGGTTCTTAAAAAAGAAAGCTTTTAATTAAAGAAAGAAAAAGTAAAAATTATCTCTGTAAAACCAGGATGGAAAATGTTTACAGGGTCTTTAGCTTATATAGACTAGAGGGACTCCCTCCCCCTTAGCCTGCGATTCAAAGTTACAGCAAACAGAGGTAAAAATCCTTCCAGCAAAATACACATTCACAAGTTAAGAAAACAAACATAAGATTAATCCGCCTTTTCTAGCTAGTACTTACTATTTTGAACATGAGACTGTTTCAGAAAGATTGGAGAAAGACTGGTTGCACGTCTGGCCCCTCTTAGCCCCAAGAGCGAACAACGAACAAAACAAACAGCACAAACAAAGACTTCCCTCCACAGAGATTTGAAAGTATCTTGTCCCCCCATTGGTCCTCTGGTCAGATGTCAGCCAGGTTCACTGAGCTTCTTAACCCTTTACAGGTAAGAGACATTAACCGTTATGACAGAAGCATGAAGTTATTATATAATCATTTTACAGGATTTTATATGTTTGAAGCTCAAGAATGATCTTAAACTAGTGAATTGTTTCTGTGTCCTGGGATTTAATTTGCCAAACCCATTTTTTTTCAATTCATAATTGTTAAACATGAATTATCCCCTCTTTCCATATTAAAATGGATGTTGTTATTTTCAAGGAGTCAAACCCGCAATCAGTGTTCCAAAATAATCTACATTGTATTAAAAATTTAAGCCAAGATTTTCACAAATGGCTGCCTTTATATATCTGATTTTTCATATGTTAGAATTTTACGGTTTCCACTGAGTTCAAGGGAAGCTGCTGGATGTTCAGTTCTTCTGACAAAATCAGGCTTTAGAACTTTTGGCTCATATTTTGAATATCTTAACATGTCAAGTTTATGGAGGGGATGATATAACGACATTGCCTACAGTGGCATGTAGCTGATCTGTGACTGTTAGCAGCAAATATCTCCAATGGTTGTTGATGGGAAACTAGATGGGGAGGCGCTGAGTTACTACTGATAATTCTTTCCTAGGTATCTGGCTGTTGGGTCTTGCTCAGATGCTCAGGGTCTAGCTGATCTCCATATTTGGGGTCAGGAAAGAATTTCCCCCCCCCGGTCAGACCGGCAAGACACTGAGGGTTATTCACCTTTCTCTGCAGCATGGGGCACTGGGCACTTGCAGGTTTAAATTAGTGCAAATGATGGATTCTCTGTAACTTGGAGTCTTTACATCATTATTTGAGGACTTCACCCCTAACCTCTGGCTGAGTTACTGTATTACAGGAGGTGGGTGAGGTTCTGTGGCCTGCAATGTGCAGGAGATAAGATTATCCAATAAGTTCTTGAAATGTATTGGAGACAATTTTTTTATTTCAGAAGGTGGAGACAACTACTAGGGGAGAGGTTGTTCTAGATTTGATTTTGACAAATAGGGAGGAACTGGTTGAAAATTTGAAAGTGGAAGGCAGCTTGAGTGAAAGTGATTACAAAAAGATTGAGTTCATGTTTCTAAAAAATGGTAGGAGGAAGACCAGCAAAACAAAGACAACGGATTTCAAGAATGCAAACTTTAGCTACCTCAGGGAGTTGGTAGGTAAGATTCCATGGGGAGCAAGTCTAAAGGGAAAAACAATGGAAGACAGTTGGCATTTTTTCAAAGAGACATTTTTAAGGGCACAAGAGCAAACTATCTCACTGCGTAGGAAAGATAGGAAGTATGGCAAGAGACCATTCTGGCTTAACCAGGAGATCTTCAGTGATGTAAAAATCAAAAAAGAGTCCTACAAAAAGTGGAAACTAAGTAAAATTACAAAGGGATGAATATAAACAAAAAACGCAAGCAAGTAAGGACAAAATTAGAAAGGCCAAGGCACAAAACGAGATCAAACTAGCTAGAGACATAGAAGGTAACAAGAAAACATTCTACAGCTACATTAGAGGCAAGAGAAAGACCAAGGACAGGGTAGGCCTGTTACTCAATGGGGGAGGGAGGAATAACAACAGAAAATGTGGAAATGACAGAGGTCCTTAATGACTTCTTTGTTTCAGTTTTCACCAAGAAGGTTGGTGGTGATTGAAGGTCTAACATAGTGAACACCAGTGAAAATGAGGTAGGATCAGAAGAGGCTAAAATAGGGAAAGAAAAAGTTAAAAATTGGTTGGACAAATTAGATGGCTTCAAGTCCCCAGGGCCTTATGAAATGCATCCCAGAATACTCAAGGAGCTGACTAAGGAGATATCTGAGCCATTTGCGATTATTTTTGAAAAGTCACGGAAGATGGGAGAGATTCCAGAAGACTGGAAAAGGGCAAATATAAGGCCAATCTATAAAAAGGGAAATAAGGGCAACCCAGGGAATTACAGACCAGTCAGTTTAACTTCTGTACCCGGAAGGATAATGGAGCAAATAATTAAGCAATCAGTTTGCAAACATCTAGAAGATAATAAGGTAATAAGTCAGCATGGATTTTTCAAGAACAAATTATTTCAAACCAATATGATAGCTTACTTTGACAGGGTAACAAGCCTCGTGGATGGGGGGAAGCGGTAGATGTGGTATATCTTGACTTTATTAAAGCTTTTGTTACTACCTCACATGACCGTCTCATAAACAAATTAGGGAAATGCAGCCCAGATGGAGCTACTATAAGGTGGGTGCAAAACTGGTTGGAAAACCTTTTCCAGAGAGTAGTTATCAGTGGTTCACAATCATGCTGGAAGGGAATAACCAGTGGGGTCCCATGGGGATCAGTTCTGGATCTGGTTCTGTTCAATATCTTCATCAATGATTTAGATAATGGAATTCAGAGTACACTTGTAAAGTTTGCAGATGATGATACCAAGCTGGGAGTGGTTGCACATGCTTTGGAGGGTAAGATTATAATTCGAAATGATCTGGACAAACTGGAGAAATGTGCTGAAGTAAATAGGATGCAGTTTAATAAGGAAAAATGCAAAGTACTCCATTTAGGAAGGAATAATCAGTTGCACACATACAAAATTGGAAATGACTGCCTTGGAAGGAGAACTGCAGAAAGGGATTTGGGGGTCATAGTGGACCACAAGCTAAATATGAGTTAACAGTGTGATGCTGTTGCAAAAAAAGCGAACATAGTTCTGGGATGTATTAGAAAGAGTATTGTAAGCAAGACATGAGAAGTGATTCTTCCACTCTACTCCACAGTGATTAGGCCTCAACTGGAGTATTGTGTCCAGTTCTGGGTGCCGCATTTCAGGAAGGATGTGGACAAATTGGAGAGAGTCCAGAAGAGAGCAACAGAAATGATGAAAGATCTAGAAAACATGACCTAGGAGGGAAGATTGAAAAAACTGGGTTTGTTTAGTCTGGAAAAGAGAAGACTTGGGTGGGGGCATGATAACAGTTTTCAAGTATGTAAAAAGTTGTTACAAGGAGAAGGAAGAAAAATTGTTTTTCTTAACCTCTGAGGATAGGACAAGAAGCAGTTGGCTTAAATTGCAGCAAGGGAGGTTTAGATTGCACATTAGGAAAAACTTCCTAACTGTCAGAGTGGTTAAGCACTGGAATAAATTGCCTAGGGAGCTTGTGGAGTCTCCATCATTGGAGATTTTTAAGAGCAGACAAACACCTGTCAGAGATGGTCTAGGTAATACTTAGTCCTGCCATGAGTGCAGGGGACTGGACTAGATGACCTCTCAAGGTCCCTTCCAGTTCTATGATTCTATGATTAGATGATCATGATGGTCCTTTCTGACCTTAAAGTCTATGAGTCAATGAGACAATAGGAATTCTTATTTTTTTCCACAACAATAAGACTATTGTTTTCAGTTATTGTTTTCTTTGCAATCCATAATGAGTTAGCTGGCAAATAGTATCTGAGACTAGTGAGCTTAGGTGCACAAAATTAGAAGCTGTAAGCCGTACCATTCCTCTTAGTTCCTTCTGGCTTCTAAATCACAACCACTATCTTCCCTCTGTCTTCAAATCATTATTGACATTAATAATTTGTGTTGGGATGGGAAATTCTGGCCAGGATGCTAGCACAGACCTCTACCCTTATGTGTAGAACTGATGACACTTGTTTTTTAAGATCTCATTTGAAACCCACTCATATGGCACGATTACCATTTTTTCTCCCTTCTAAGGATTAAAGGCTGAATCAGAGCTGATGGGATTTGAACATGTGGTTGGAGCTTAGATGTTTAAAACCTGATATGTAGATCACTGAGCTTTCTCCCTGCAGTGTAGATAATGTTGATTGAAGCATAGAAAAATATACATGGAAGAATAAATCTGCCCAGAGTCTCTGGGTAAATATTATGCAGTTTATCAATGTGCATAAAATATCTCTTTTGAAAACTGGAAGGAATCTAAATGCAAAAAAGTGTTTAAATGGTCTTGTTAACAGGAGTGAGGCATCCCATCTATTCCACAAGCACCAAAACATTGCTTCTCCCTTAAGCATATATTTGCAACTATGGTAAAATGATAGACTCATGAAAATAGGAGGTTATAATAGGAAAGCTGACAAACTATTGTAGGAGTCTTTCTAGAAAAAAACTAGCATAATGTACTTTTTTTTGTATTTTCCTTTTCTATTTCTCTAACTCTCTTTACCACATTTCTCTTTTTTGAAATAAATACAAAATTTATCCCAATTCCTAATACAAACTTTAAATTGATATGCTCTATATTGTGTTGCTAGTGAATCAAACATAAGGAATTGAAAGAGGGCAGAAGATAGATAATGTATACAAACCACCACTTATTACACTTTGAAAATTCTTGAACTTATTTGGATTAAATTGGTAGTGAATTTTTTATGGTGATGTGGTGAAGTTAAAAGTTAATTTCAGACTTGTTAGCAACCTGTTTAACTAGTGTTACTTTATTGATCTGTTTTAGTGAACTTAAATACAAATGGCTCGTCTGTTGGTGTGCTGAGACCACTTGCTATCATGCTGACCGGTATTCTCTCATTGCTTCCTTGAGTTTCCCCCATTGATCGGTCCATATCTCTATGTGGTTTCTTGTCTTAGATTTAAATGGGGCGGGAGAGTCTTTGTGTTTTTATAGTGCGTACCAAAATTGAGTCATCGTGGTCCATGAATGGGGGTCCTAGGCACTACAATAATACAAATAATAAATTGAATATAATTAAAATATGTACATTCAGATTTGATTTAAAATGTGATTTTCTCAATGTGAATTTCAGTCTGGACAGAGCACTATAGACATGACCTTCACAACCCCTCAGCTTCAGGAAAAGTGCCAGCAACAAAATGGCAGTCTTCATCAACTTTGCTAAAGCTTTTGACTCTAAGTCATGAGGGTCTTTGGAAACGTTTGTTGACGCTTGGATGCTCAGCAAAGTTTATTTTGGTCATCTGGTCCTTCCATGATGGGATGAGGGTCAGTGTGGTAGAAAATGGTGAGATATTGGAGTCCTTTCTGGTGTCCAGTGGCACCAAACAAGGTTGCAGACTGCTTCGCATGCTCTTTTGCATCCTTTTTTTGGACTATGCTTAGGGATGCATTTCATGACATTGACAGAGGAGTATTTATCCAGTCCCACACTGATGGGATTTTGTTCAATCTGCAACACTTCAGTGTTCACATGAAGGAGATTTTGTTTGCTGATGATTGTGCACTGGCTGCTCACTCAACTGATGATCAATTTATAACTGACCACTTTGCTCATGCAGTCATTTTGGTTTTACAGTCAACCTAAAGAAAACCTGTGCCAGGGGATATGCATGTCTTCTCTGTTGAGATCAAAAGTGCCACCTCTCAAGTCCTTGAAGTTTTGCTGCCTCAGGAGTGAACTGTCACATAGTGCCACAATTGAGGATGAGATTACCCATTGCAGAGCTAAGACCAGCTCTGCATCTGGAATGGTGTCACACCACTTTGGAAGAATAGTGGCTTCAAAATAAGCATTAAACTAAATGTCTATTGAGGGGGGTCATGCTTACAATGCTTCCATATGGTTGTGAGACATGGACAACAGATTGCCACCATATTGATCAGGTCCATATGTGCTGTCTCTGGTCTGTTTGGAGTGTCAGTTGGTGGGACAGGATTCCCAATATCAGCATTCTGAGTCATTGTCAGATGTCTGGCATTCAAAGCACGCTCATAAAAGCTTAATTGCATTGATCTGAGCATCTCATTAGCATGGCCCACTTGAGACTACCCAAGGCCATATTTTATGGTCAGCTAAAGTAAAGCTCTTTTTTTCATTGTGGCTAGTATAAATGATATAAAGACACACGGAAGTCAAATGTGAAAGCATGTCCAGTTGACCCCAGCAACTCGGAAGCAACAGGCTGTGACAGAGCAAGATGATGGCAGATTTGTCATGTCATCAATAACCACTTTGACACAAGGCATTAACATCTCATGTGAAATATGTGAACATTTCAGAAGCAAGGATACAACAGCCTGGGATGTTAATCTTTTCTGTCCCACATGTATCAGTGTTTGCCATTCTTGCATATATGTGTTCACTTATAGTGTTTGCTGAATCTTTGTATGTCAACATGGACAGGAGACTCCATCATAATCAAAGTATTCAGAAAAATGTCTGGAAATAGCATTGTAGGGTGGCATGTTTATTTTCTGGCAGACTGAATGTGGTATTGCCTGTCTACAAGCCTGCAAACTCAACATGCTTTAAAGAGCTAAAATGAGTTCTTTTTATCTCACACATAGTATAGGTTCTCATTCCAAATTATGCCTTCAGTGACACCTGTGCAGGAAGATTGTTTTGGATGAATTTTTGCAGGTGTAGTTCATTCAGTTTGATAAACAATTCTGTTGATCATGCACAAGAATGAAGAATCCTACCACTATAACCCCTTGTCAGCTTAGTTGTCCCCTCAAATCTGCTGAGTGGAGTAAAAGTAAAAATATAAAGAATGTTTGTCACTAAAGTAAACAGATACTACTTTGAAAACTCAAAAGGAGCCAATATGTTGAACAAGAAGCTGCCAATTTTGCATAGTCATTTTCCAGAGTAGAGCTGTATTAAGGGTTATATTTTCCTTCTGATGCTATAATTGTCAATAATGGCTGTTGCTCAGAGTGTGGAGGCAGTGGAGTAACAAATGGATTGGTATGGGGACCATGGAAGCTCAAAGAGATACATAAAACATTCACCAAGGGGTTGAGATGCTGTAAATAGTGTCCTGCCGTAGTTGATATGATAGCCCAATGCATTTGCTCTTGTTATGAGACATTTGCATCTTGATATCCTTCAGAAGATCTTGTGGGGGGCAGGGGAGAAGTGAGAATGTGTGAGGTGTTCTTGTTGCACTACTTAAACTTCCTCCAAATAGTTTTCTGAGCTACCTGTAACCGTCCAGTGTTGGGGGCTCGGCCCTCTCAGGCGCAGTTGGGAGCCAGGGCACCTCACTACAGGCAGCAAAGAGTTCCAGGTTCCAGCCCTTCAGCAGGGGTTAAACAAATAGTGGATATGCCCAGGCCCTGGGTCAGGGCAGGGCAACAAGCAGTTCAGGGCTCAGGCTCTTCAGCAGGGGCTGAGCAAACAATTAGTCTCTAAACCCAAGCCCTGGGTCAGGGTGGGGCAATAAGCAGTCCAAAGCTCAGGCCCTTCTGGAGGGGCTGAGCAAACAAATAGTCTCTGAGCCCAGGCCCTGGGACAGGGCGGGGCAATAAGCAGTTCAAAGCTCAGGCCCTTCAGCAAGGGCTGAGCAAACAATTAGACTCTAAACCCAAGCCCTGGGTCAGGGCGGGGCAATCAGCAGTTCAAAGCTCAGGCCCTTCAGCAGGGGCTGAGCAGACAGATAGTCTCTTAGTCTACGAGAACGGCCTCCTCAGGCCAGTGAGAGGGGGAGTCTGCCACCTTGGACGGGTGGCAGGGGGAACGCAGGCCCACCCACTCCACTGCGTTCCAGCCCGGGGCCTTAGCAGCAGCCAAGTCACTGCTGTCAGTGGGGATCCTGGCTGCAACACACTGACATTGGTTCAGGCTCTTCGGGAGCCAAACCAGAGTTGGCTACCCCCGGGTCACTTCCGACCTCCCCCTCTCTGGGTACGTGTGTCTCGCTGGCGTCTTCTGGTGGGTCCCAGACCATGGGTTCCTCAGGATACCGGGCACAGGGAAGCTCAGGCAGCTCCTCAGGATACTGGGCATGGGGCAGGCTCGGCCAGTCCTCCTCAGGATACCAGGCACGGGGCAGGCTCAGCCAGTCCTCCTCAGGATACCAGGCACGGGGAAGCTCAGGCCGGGCGGGAGCTTGGCCACCCGTGTCTGGTCTCTTCGGCAGCCAGCCTCCAAGTGAGTGCCGGGGCTATGCTTTTATACTTCCTGTCCCGCCCCTTGACTTCCAGGGGGCAGAAATGGGTGGTGGTGGCTCCGCCCACGTTGGAGGCTGCAGGGGCTCGGCCCTCTCAGGCACAGCTGGGAGCCAGGGCGCCTCACTACACAACCACACTCAAAACATTTATCATCTTCTGTTTAAAGGGCTCTTATAATCACAACATTAAATTCTGTAAAAATAGTAACAATACCAAAGGAGCTATGTTTTAATTCTTAAATAGTGTTATATAACCTCAAGATTTAGTGTTGGTCTGAATATTTCAAGAAAGCGAGTTAGTTTAATTATGTCTGCCATTGTGCTAAATTACCAATAACAATTGTGCATAGCTATTTTAATTATGGTAACATGTTCCATAATTTTAATGTAAATGGTATATTTCATATAAGCATAAATGTTGTATTATTGAAGAAGTTTTCAGGACTGAAGGAAAATCTTATATTTAAAGATTATATATTTTACAGAAATATTTATGAACAGGTACCTAGAAAAAATTTTTTACTCTTTGAAATTGTTGGTAAGAACTGGATTGTTTTAAAGAAAAGCATGACTAAACAATTGGAGTTTATAGATACTTAATGGAAAGTCAGAATGATCTGGTATGATCTCCTGTATAACACAGGCCATTATATTTCTCACAGTTACCTGTATATTGACCCCAGTTACTTGTTTGACTAAAAATGTATATGGTCTATTGATGTCTGGCACACATGGTGTATATCATCTGTTTTGTAAAGCTGGCTTCTGTGCACTTGTGAATGCCCAGAAGCTGAATTTTCCATATATATGAAGGCACATTTGAGCTTGTAAGTGAATCTGCTCTGTTTGTTGCACATGTGTAAATAGAAATTCTTCTTAGAGTAGCGTCCCTATAGATACTCCACTTCATGTGCACCTGCCTCATTGATCAGAGATGTTTGGTACCATTGTCTGTTCGGGCCACACATGTACCCCACACATCCTCCTGCTCTGTGCTGAGGCTATATGGGGCTGTGTGGGTGAACTGCCCTCAGTTCCTTCTCAACTGCCTTTGGCTGGAGATGGAATCTACTGTGTGCCTGTTCCATATTGTATTCTATAATTAGTTAGCTAGCACATAGTTACATTGTAGTGTGTATAGTTGTTGGTACACTTGTTTCCTTTTTTTCTTCTGCTTTAACTAAAAAGAAAGCAACCCTGAAACCCAAACATTTTATTACTAGATATAGTTAAATAGCAGTTTTGAGCTTTTCCCCTTTGAGGGGTCTTTTTTTGTTATACGACTTAGGAATGCTGAGCTCTGTGGGATTCAGAAGGTGCCTCTCCTATCATGAGGTGATTTTCCATCAGTGACTGACATTTCCAGTGCCTTCGCTGTTTAGGAAATATGCATGTCCCGCTAAGTGCAAGATCTGCACTTCCTTCAAGAGTAGATCCCAAAAAAATAGGAAAATCATATTCAAACTCCTAATGGTGGAGCAAGTTTTATGACCAGCTTTAGATCCAGAGGCTGAAGATGCCCCTGTACATAGCCTTGCCAGTATCACTACTGCCATGTCCACATCAAGATCTCAGTCACTGGAGACCACTAGAGAAGTAGGCAATACTGTGGCACCTACTACATCTAAGGTACCAAAGCCCTCTATAGTGGTATCCTTGACATCTGTCTCTAAGCAGGAGGCAGTTAAAAGTAAATCTCCAAGAAAATCTCAAGCAACTACCACAGAAGATTACTGTGGACACCTCAGGTCTCCAGGGCAGTTCCATGCAGCATCTGAGAGAGGCCGGTACTGCAGAGATGAAGAGGAGTCAGTTGTCTAAGACATTCAGTACCCAGAGTAGCAAAGACACTTGTGAAAAAATTTCTAAGCTGGTCCATGAGCAGCGCTCAGTACCAGTAGTCAGTGGTACCAAAGACTGCTCAGCTACCTAGGGCACTGATGGAATCAGAGTCGACTCTCTTATATGTCAAATGTTCAGTACCAACTGCATTGGTACTGAAGCTGTCACCACAAGTTTTCACTTGATCCCATCTTTGATATCTTCACTACCACAAGAATTTAGGTACCCTAAACACCTGCTAGTATCTTCAGAGCAGGCGTTTTTTCTGCTAATGAGTAGAAGGTTTGTCAGCATCAAGACTCTGTTGGTTATCAAACCCTCTGTCATCTAACAAACCACCCTCATCCTCATCTACTTTGCAAGCTGAACAGCTATCCTCCCACCTTGGAGTATGTGGAAGAGGATTCTTTAGACTCAAATATTGGTGCAGGGTTCCCCCATCTATTCTAGGACACATCACTTTCCCCCCTTCACTAACATAATGCAGGAGGGCCATATTACTCTCAGGTGTGAGGAACACAGATGGATGCCTCCATCTATGCCATTTGTCCCCCATCCTACCAGTGGCCTGGTTGAGACCCATGGGCATTCTATCATCAACAGTTTACAATGAAATTATCTCACCACAGGAGGGTGCAGAAAAGGGTCTGTTCTCTTCACCCTTCTATACCAACACCTTTGCCCAAGGAAGAGACCTTCCAGGAACAAGAAGCAAGGGCAGATAAAAAGATGATTCATCTTACCAATATTCCCATGTCATTGCTTGATGAAGCCATGATGCCTCTACGTCCTTCAATGGCGGATGACTTCAGGCAGTTTCAACAACTGTGAATTGTAGACATGTTTCATATTGCCGTAGAATAGATTCAGGAATCCCACCATAACCTAGATATTGGCACACTTTAACATCTCTGAGGATTTCCATTTCAGTCAATGAAGCTCTTAGGGAGCCCATTGAGACTGTTCATCAAACACTAGCTATCCCACTGCCTACCTGCAAGAGGGTGAATAAAAAATATTGTAACCCTGCCAGAGAATCAAAGTTTCTGTTTTCTCACCCAACTTTGAATTTCCTAGTAGTGGAGGCCATTAATGAATGAAAGAGACAAAATAGCTCGAAGTCAACCCTGGACAGTAAGGACCACAAGAGACTAGATGTTTTTGGTCCCCAACCTTATTCTTCAACCACACTTTGGTTCAGAATAGCAAATCACGCTCATGGCCAAATACCACTATTTGAATTACAACAAATTTAAATTTTGTTTATTGATCACTTACAAGAGGAACACTGTGATGAATTTAAAGCCATTGCACGTTGCTCCAGGCCTCCTTGGATGTTGCAGATATGGCATCATTGTCCATATCCACTACAGTGGTCATGAGAAGAGCTTCTTGGCTGCAGCTGTTGGGCTTCCCAAGAAAGGTCCAGAGTACCTTTGAAGACTTCTCCTCTGAAGATTGCAAGCTCTTTGCGGACTTGACAGGTACATCTCTCCAAACTTTAAGATGTCGTTAATGTTAAAGGTTCTCAACAAGATCAAACAAGATCGGGGCAGGGTCTTATCGATTGCATCAACATGGTCAAGACAGGTTTGGTATCCCTATATAATCAGACTCTTTTCACCCTCCATGGCAGTTTCTGTTCATTCCTCGCCTAGTGACTCAGAATGAGAGTCAAACACTTCACCCCAACCTTTAGATTCTGAGGCTTCAAGCATGGTTTCTTGATGGTTCTCGGAAGTAGAGCTGTCCTATTCAGGAGAGGTTCCACACATAGTATTAGATGGTAGAAAAGACTCCACAAGAAATACTTACCTCCAGAAATAGAAAAGCTATTATCTTTGGTGCAACAGTCGTCAGATTTCGCTGACTCACTCTCTTCTTCCCAGAATAGTGGAGTATCTGTTGGAACTGAAAACATTGGGTCTTTCTGTGAATTGCATTAGGGTACACTTAGCAGCAATAACAGCTTTTCACACAGCCAGAATAGATTTTTCACTGTTTGCTTACTCAACTACAACAAGATTTCTAAGACATTTGTCAAATCTCTGCCCAAAAATCAGAGATCTCATTCCTAGCTGGGACCTCAACTTAGTCCTTAATTGCTTTTGAGCTACTCATTATGTTTTCTTTATTAGATTTATCTATGAAGTCAGCCTTCCTTGGAGCTATCACTTCTGCCCAAAGGGTTGGAGAATTGGGGGCTTTAATGGCAGACCCTTCCCATTTACAGTATTAACCAGAGAGAAAGTATCACTATGGGTCCATGCAAGATATTTATATAAGTTATCCTCAGAATTTCATATTAATCAAACCATGTATCTTCCATTTTTCCGCTCAAAACCACACCCACCTACTAAAGAAGCCATATTCCATACCCTAATTGTCAGGAAGACATTAGCCCTTTATCTAGAGAGGTCCAAACCATTTAGAAGATCTCCTCGGTTATTGGAATCTTTTGTAGACAGAACTAAGTGTTCAGGTGTTTCAAAACAGAGGTTATCAAAGTGGATCTCCAGATGTATTAGGATCTGTTACAACCGAACTCATGCTCAACCACCTTCCAGGGTGATAGCACATTCTAAAAAAGCAGTATCTACTTCTATAGCCTTACTGAAAGATGTACCAACTGCAGACCTCTTGAGAGTCGCAACTTGGTCCTCTATTCATAAGTTTTCCAATCATTATGCATTGGAGCCTGTGGCTAGATCAGACGCTTCTGTAGGCAATGCAGTTCTCTTTTCTGTTTTTGGACTCTATTCTGAACCTCCCGCTCCCTTAGGGGGGTACTACTCGGGAGTCACCTGAAATGAAGCACCGACTGGGACATATTTCAAAGAAGAAGGAGAGGTTACTCACCTTGTGCAGTAACTGGAGTTCTTCAAGATGTGTCCCCCTCTGGGTGCTCCACTATCCACCCTCCTTCTACTCTGCTTCAGAGTCTGCCTTGTGTAACTTTGTGATGAAGATGGAACTGAGGGCACTTCACCCACACAGACCCATATAGTCTTGGTGCAGGGCACAAGGATATGTGGAGTGCATGTGCAGGCCCAACAGACACCACTACCAAAATACTTTGATCAAAGGTGCAGGATGCAGGAGCACCTGAAATGGAGCACTGTAAGCGGGTGTGGCTGGGGCTCGACCCTCTCCGGTGAGGACGGAAGCCACGCTGGCCCACTCCACTCCAGTTGGTCCAGGAAACTAGCCCGGCGGTCCTTGCGGTGTTTGTCTGTCCGGCGGGCAAAGGGCTCAGGCCCTCCGGCAGGGCTGCCGTACCGGCTGCGAGGCGCCGGGCCCTACACCAAGGCGGACAGCAAACACAGAGTCAGTAAGCTCAGGCCTGGGTCAGGACTGAGTAGTACTAGCAATAGATTACGGTCCAGCCCTAGGTCAGGGCGGGTAACAAACGCTGAGTCAATAAGCTCAGGCCTTTGGTCGGGCTGAGCAACAGTAACAGCTTTAAAGGCCCAGCCCTTGGTCAGGGCGGGGCAGCAAACGCTGAGTCAGTAGGCTCAGGCCCCTGGTCAGGGCTGAGCAACAGTAACAGTTTTAAAGGCCCAGCCCTTGGTCAGGGCGGGGCAGCAAACACTGAGTCAATAAGATCAGGCCTTTGGCCTCCTCCAGCCAGGGAGAGGGGGAGTCTGCCACCCAGGAGTTGGGTGGCAGGGGGGACGCAGGCCCTCCCACTCCAGTGCGTCCCAGCCCGGGGCCCTAACAGCGTCTATCACTCTGCTGGTCAGTCAGTGGGGGTCCTGATCACAACACACTGACATAGGCTCCGGCAACTTCGCAGCCTGACTGGGATCTGCTGCCCCCGGGCTGCTCCGTACTCCCCCTCGGGACTTACCTGGGTCCTAATGTCGGCCTCTGCAGGTTCCACGAGCATAGGCTTATTGCGACAGGGGCTGGGTGGTAGTTCCGGGAATTCCTCGGGATAGTCAGGCCAGGGTAGCGCCGGTGGCTCCTCCGGGTAGCAGCAGGTGCGGGGAAGCCCCGTCGGCTCCTTTGGGTAGCAGGGGCGAGGTAGCGCCGGCTGCTCCTCCAGATAGCGAGCGTGGGGAGGCTCTGGCAGCTCCTCCAAACAGCGAGCACGGGGAAGCTCAGGCAGCTCCTCCTGGTAACGAGCGCGGAGGAGCCTGTCGGGGTGGCTCCTCTGGGTCGCCGAAGTCTCCCAGTCTCGAGCTCCCTGAGGTACGTGTGATCTCTCCGGCTGTTGAGGCCTGACTGAGCTTTAAGGGCCGGCTTTTATAGTTCCAGATCACCACCTGACCCTTTGAGGGGCAGGCTCAGAGCTCCGTCGCTCTGCCTACTCTGCCCTCCGGCGGGGCTTGACCCTCTCCGGTGAGGAGGGGAGCCACGCTGCCCACTAAAAGCACCCACAGGGAAACACACCTCAAAGAACCCCAATTAATACACAGGATGAGTAACCTCTCCTTAACATAAACGGCAGTTCTGTCCACATTGAGAGTAAAATGCATGCCAAAGATTTTGGGGACCGTTCAAAGGCACCTGGTGGTCCAGATTTGGCCTGCAATCCACCTGTTGAGTACCTCTGCATTAGAATGTCCTCATCTGTTTGTTTATCTGCACAGTGACATATTTTAATGTATCTAGTTTGCATTATAGACCCCTAATTTATCCTAAGTTTAATGTTCTGTTTTTAACTCTTAATTTTTATTTACTTGGGAAGTGTTGGAGTAAATAGAAGTTTAGACTGGCACATTCAGAACCCTGACCCCTTAGTATTACCGGTACTTTTCTTCTAAGTTTTTGCACTATCCTTTCAAAGCTAACGTCATGCAGCTTGAGCTTGATCTCAATAGCCACTTCAACCCAGGCTCTTGGTAACCTCAAGGGGTTACCATCTAATTGTGGTTATGATCGTTTCAGTTAAGAGAAGACATCACAATGAGTTAACCGATGTCCTGATTTATGTTCTCAGTAGAGTGGACAAGAATTGAAGGGGTAAGGAAACGGGACTCCCTTTCTGCCTCTAAAAGCTGTGTCTACAAGTCAGGATTATTGGTGGACTATTGTGGGCCTACTCACAGTGTCACTGGTGTTAAACCTGTAAATAAATAAAGGACTTAATATTCCAATGCTGTGAACTGAGCACTTTTAATAGTGTTACATTTATTTGAAAAGGTGCATTAAAGCTGTGGTAATCTAGCCTCCCAGTCCCAGACCTGAACTTTAGCGTCCACAGCCTGGTCCTGTCCCAAACCTGGACTTTTGCGTCCAAAAGTCTGGGGGCTTACCTGAAACTCCCCCAAGCTCACTACC
>NC_133769.1:354271244-354282486 GCF_003597395.2 Chelonoidis abingdonii
GAAACCTTGTTTACTCACAGCCGAGAAAACAAAAAAAGACCCCTGGTATACAAATTCCCGCCCCTGACTTTAAACAATCCAGTTCTCTGATTGGTCCTCTGGTCAGATGTTTGGTTACCCTTTCCAGGTAAAAGAAACTTAACCCTTACCTTACCTATCTAGTTATGACAAAAGCAAATTCCAGTTTTCTGCTATGCTGCCACTCCAATGGGACTTAGGAGAGTTTGTCAGAGTGAAGAATACTAATATTTTAAATTGCTTGGTTTGCAAGATGTGACTCATTTCTATAGGGCTGTATGGGAGTGACTGTGCATTCAGATATCTGGTGATGAGAGTAATTTAAATGGCTAGGTAGATGGACGTTCACTGAATGTTTATCTTTACTGTGCTTTACTGTAATGGTTTGTTACTATTGAGTAACATAGCATTCACCACACCTCTCCTTCTTCTCTGCATGGCATGATGTTTGACCCAAAGAAAGAAGTGATGGTCACCTACTTCTATGATTTCAGTGTAATTAGAGTATTTACAATGTATTCACAAGACTTGTGTATGTTTGTTTCTTTTGCATGTTACATTTAAACTTATCTCTGGCTGGAAGGTCAGGCATAAAGTTATTTCTGGAAATAAAAATCATTAATACTATACATATATATTCCAATCAGGTGTCCAGAAACAGTAGCACTCCTACTTCATCTATTACTTGAAGTGAAGATGAAAATTTGCAAGTTCTCAGTTGTTTTATTCAGTCACCAGCTTGATCACAGCTGTGTTGGTATTTTAAGTCACAGGGAACTCTGGTTTGTTTTCACCTTTCTCTTCCAGAAGCAAAATCCCTTAAAAATCAATATTACACATTGTATGAATTGGATATTTGTGCTTTTTTAGAATACATTGCCCTGCAAAAAAAGCAATTTTGAAGGAATGAAAAGCTGTATGATCTAAAATGACACCATAATATAGATGTGGTATCTCTTATTACTATTTCAGACAGTAATTAAGTTAGTAGGTGAACTAAAATACCATCCACAAAACTTTTTGTGAAACATGTAGAGCATAAAACACCTTTCTTTTCTTAAGAACATTTTTAAAGGGATAGAACAGGGGTTCTCAAACTGGGGATCATTACAAGATTATTATATGGGGGCTTGCAAGCTGTCAGCCTCCACCCCCAAACCGCGCTTTGCCTCCAGCATTTATAATAGTGTTAAATACAAAAAAAGTGTTTTTAATTTATGGGGGGGGTCACACTTATAAGTTTTCTGTGTGAAAGGGGTCACCAATACAAAAGTTTGAGAAACATTGGGATAGAATAAATGTTTGATCATTTTCATATCTGCCAAATTTGCTATTTAAGTATTTTATTCCTTCAATTTTAAATTGCCATTGTAAATTTTTCATTGGACTAAACTTGGCAGAAGAGTACTCAACTCAAATGTAGATTTGTTCAGAAAGTAATTTTTCATATTGGGTAAGCCAAATATTTGTAATAAGAAAATAGCAAATCCTTGAAAACAAATGGGAAAATGGAATTCTGTTCTGTGTAAATTGCCAGGCTCTTGCATGTGATATAACTACTGTGTAGACAGCTTAGCAAATGGGATTTTATAACAGTACACTGCTATCATGTACCTTTGCAAAATAATGGCAAAAGAATCATGCTGTAACTGCTTCACAGTGTTACAAGAAGAACTGAAAACTTCATTAGCAAGTTTTTGAGTCTGCAGGGTCTGTTGATGCCTTCAAGAGGTTCTTTAAGAAGTTTCACTATTCAATTTTAGGGCTCCCATACTTTACTCTGTATAGGTTAGATATTAATGTTTCATACAGTGGGTGTCCTGGCAGAACCTGGGTTAAAAGCATTGAGCAGTTGGTTGTATTCTCAAAGTCTGGATTTAGTACACAAGCCTCCTCCAATCACCATTCTGTCAGCAGGCCAATAGCTGAGTAGTGGAGCCCACAAAATGGAGCAGGGAGACGAGCCAAGACACATGTGGATGCACTAAATCAGTGCATATTCTGAGAGTCCTTTGCTGGCAAGCTCCAGTGGAACCTTGGCTGGCAGATTTCCCATCAGAGCAATGGAAGTATTGCCCTCCCCCAAGTGTGAATGCTTCCATTAGGGAAGCTGCCCTTCTGGGCAACTTTCATACCCTGTGCCTACATGGTTGGACCATGTACATAGTAAAATTCATCACTGTTCTGAGACTTCATAGTTGCAGGATCAGACTCTTGATGACATTCTACCTTCAAAGGATGTTGTCATTGATTTAGAATATCAGTGGTTTTGACAGTTCAAGCCACATTATTGTTGAGTCTGAATACAGTACACATAGCTCTTCACAATAACTGTATACATTGCTTAACAGCACATTATGATGTGTGTGTCTGTATGTGTCAAAGGTGACCTATGTTGACACATCTTGTCCATAGTTCCATCTGGAAGCTCTCACCTTCTGAAGTCCATGGGTGTGGTGTTTTCACCCACAAATTGTGCTTCATCTGTAAATTTAAGCAAAAGAAGATAAGTATATTTTGCTGAATAATACACTTGGGCCCACACACTTTCTTCTACCATAGTGGGTATGGATGCAACACTTTATTGATGGGTGACAGAAAGTTGTGTGTGTGTTATTTTTTGATATGTATAAAGAACAGATCCATTTGGGAAAATACATCAGTGAGCTTGAGAAGGTAGGACATGGCCCTTTCAGTCACAGCCACAGACAATAAGAAAATTTTATGGCACAAGTATATACCTTCATCTTAGTATACAACAATTTTGTATGCAACAAAACTGTTTAATCAAGTTCTAATTTCTCACTTAGCAGCGCATTGTATTGACCAAAAGTTCTCCTGAAAATCTGATAGATTTTCGTTGCATGCTTTTATATTCTGATTGTTGCATAATCTGTATCTTCTTGCACATTACTACACATCTAATTTTTTACTCTTGTCTCTGTATCACCAGGCCTCCTGAACCTGTTTACAGCACTGTGAACAAACTGTGTGATAAGCCACCTTCTCCTAGGCACTATTCCCCTGTCGAGTGTGACAAAAGCTTCCTTCTTACAGCTCCCTATCCCCACTACCACATAGGCCTGCTCCCTGACTCTGAGATCACAAGGTACTGCATGTGTTTCTACCTCACTTCCTTTACTGGATTGCATGAGCATCACTAAAATTGTTTAGTAATCTCCACCTCTCTCTAAGGCTTGCACTTGTCTTTAACCTGGCTTCCACCTCTGCAACATGGTACTGTGGGAGATGTATGCTACCTCAATATAATGTTGGTAGTCAAGAGCTGAGGGGGAATACAGGCAATGTTTGTATCCCTAGGAATGATGCTTTAAGTGTTTCACATGTTATGGATCACATGCTATAGCCTAACCTAGCGTTTTTTTTACTTCAGAGCTGAAAAGTGACCAAGACTTCACCGTAAGTTGTAAGAGTTAGAGTTGATGACATACATTTATTTCCACTCTGCTTGTGTGTATTTTGATTTCAGAGGTAACAAAGACTAATTGCCCCTCCAAAACAAATACAGGCTGACTCAGCATCTGAAATGTTGTATTTCTTCCGATGGCTATGTTCTGACAGGAGAGTTTGCCAAACTCAAAATGATGAAAATGAACATAATGAATATAAATTGTGTTTAATGTTGCCTGGAATTTATGATAGATATTTAAGCAGGGAAAACTTATTCAGGCCAAATTCCTCTTTATAAGTACTCTTCAAAACTGTATCCGGACATAACTTAGTTACTATAGGCAAACAAAACAGTGACTTAGGGGGGAAAAAGAGATTTAGGCTTAAATTTTCAAAAGTGACTAATGATTTCTAGATGCCTTAGTTTTTTGGGTGGCCAACCTGAGACATCTTAAAGGAGCCTGATCCTGAGAAAGTGCTTGAATATCCATCCTGAGGAAATCAAGGCCTCTTTAAGGTGTCACAGATTGGGCAGTCAAATATCGAGACACCCAAAATGGCAAGTCCCTTATATAGGCTGTAATCATTGGGTCAAAGAGATTTTTAGAAGTCCGTGTTCCCATTGTAAAATAACTGATCATGTCTGGTACCTGGTCTAAATGTTACTAACCTTAAATCCACTGGTAACAAAGGTCAATTGTTGTAGCAAGGAGATTAAGTATGTGTTCTTTATGGTTTCTAAAGATGAACACAATGCTTTCAGCACAGTGGCCTTTAATCAAAGTCTCTTGTAAATCAAACCATGTGAAAGTGGTTTTTTCTGAATTTAAGTGTTAATCTGGTTAGTCAATGAGTAGGGATGTTCTCCATAAAACCAATTTAAAGAAAATTTTGCTACTTTATAATAAACTATTAATTTAGAAAGTGTGCGTGCAGTGACTATATGTAGTAATATGCTACAGTTATAGATCCAGAATGAACTCTGGAATCTTAGGTATTCCCAAGATCCATATTACCTTCAAATATATCCTTCTTTCCTTCAAATCTCTTCAACGCCTACTGTTGCTATAAGAAATCAGCCAAGCAAACATGGTTTTGGTTGGGGATCAGCTGACAATAGCTGTTTTTACTTACTTAAAATAAAAAGGGCAGACACGCACGCACACAGTGAACCATCAGGAAACTGCAAGTTGTGCAATAGCCAGGCTATGTGCCAGTCTTATTTGTTCTTCATCATTCTAATCCTCTCTCCCCACTTCTCCCCATTTTTCACCATGTCGCATCATGTTTATATGATGAGCTCTTCAGACTTAAATTTCCTGTGAGTTTGTGTAGCACCTCTAGGCACTACTGCAATACAAATACCAGAGTTACTTAGATTGCAAGCCGTTTGGGGGCAGAGACCATTTTTTTGTTCTTTGTTTGTACATGTGCCTAGCAGATGGGGTCCTGGTCCATTACTGGGATTCTTAGGCATTATAACCATACAAAAATAAATACTAAAACAAAGAGTTGAGAGTAAAGCCCTAGAGTCTTGAGTCATAGTCTGTTGCTCATGCTATTAAGGCATTATGGTGCTCATGTTCCAGTAAGGTAATCCAAACTGTCAGAGCGATTTATATGGAACAAACATTATCTTTAATAACCTGTGCTGGAAATAGCCAATGCAATTTTGACCAAAGGGCATGCTTTAGAAACAGGCTGTGAAGGAAAAGACAAAGACAGGACAAAGGGAGAAGAACAGCAGATGTGTTAAAGTGGAAAGTAAACAGATGGATTAATTTCGGAAACAGTAACAGGAAAGAAACACTAAGGGTTAGGGAAACAGATGTGAAATACGTCATAGTTCTATTAAGAAAGAAGGTAAAATAGAATAAGCCATAAACTGATAAAAATGAGTGTAACAAAATAGGGTAAAAGCTTATGGAAGGAAAGCGAGTGTGATACCTCTACATTTCTAAGCTGCACTTATCACTACAGCGCCGGATTCACAGTAATCCCTTATGTGCAGCAGAAGATAGAAGGACGACTGTTGTGGTCCTTATACGCCCGTGTCCTTGTGTCCCTAATAAAGAACTAGAAAGTGGAACAGAAGGATGTACTCGAGGGAAGCTATAACCCAGGAGAGTCTCTCCCTCAGATCTGAGTAGTTTGAGAATGAATTGCTGGATCCCACTGGACCCCAGATGACTGTAGGCAGCTGCTAATGAAAGGGCCTGAAAAGAAAAGGCAATATCTGTAGGATAAGGCTACCAAGGGACATGTTCTTTATTTCTCCCTCAGGCTGAGTGAATCTGATAAGTAGCTCGTGGAAGTAAAGCCTCATACGCTGTGGGCCACATCATCAGCTGCTGTGAATCAGCAGAGCTCCAGGGCAGTCAATGGAGCTATGTCAATTTACGCCAGCTGAGAGTCTAGCCGTGCAGTCTTTTGTTTATTGTTTGTTTATTTGAATAGCTGATCCACAGGCATTTGATGGTATAAGATCAGAATTTGAACACTTGGGTTTGGTATTGTTGATCTATAATCAGATCTCTCTCTAAGAATAAGGTATTCTTTCTCTTCTCTGCTGACGTGTGAGTGGGGATTAGAACTAGGCCCACCATATTTAACCAGATTAGCTATTTCAATGAGTGTTTGAACAAACTCCAACGAGAACACTAACAATTAGCACGCTGAGCACTTTGCACTATCCTATCCTGCATGCTGAGGTACTGAGAGCTGATTAGTGTAATTTGTAGCTTTCTCCCCTCTTTTAACTTTGTTCAGACACAAAACCTGGCAGTTTGGGTAAGTAAAGCCTGTGATTTTTCACATAGAACTCTTTCTGAATAGTTACTTGGAGGAAAAAATAATCTGGAGTATTCACCACCTTGGCCAGGGAAAGAATGACAGTCCCTCCCAGGGCTGTAGCCCCTTGGAACGTCTCATAGCACTTTCACTTTGAAATGTAGAGTCAAAGATATGAACCAAGGTCCAGATTTTCAAAAGTGCTTAGCAGCCACACAAATTCTCAAAATAATTTGGCTCTCATTTAGGCACTGAAACAATTGGCCAGATTTTTAAAAGTGCTTGCAGAGATGAATGCTTTTGAACGTCTGGCCCTAAATATGCCAGTGTGAGTTTTGGAAAATCTAGCCGTTATTTAGGTGCCTAAATGGGAGCTCTCTTGAAAATCTGGTCCAAATGTGGGGTTCTGAAAATCTGACCCAAATTACTTTTATTTCTGAAAAGATTCAAGCTCCTTTGCTGTGCAATAGCCATCTCCATTACCTGAGCCCTCTCCACAAACCATCACAGAAGGGCAGACACTCTATGATCAAAGAATGACCTTCTCTTACTCACCCCCACACACATTTCTCTATATCATCAATCACCCTAGTATCTAAGCACCTTCCCTAAGGAGAATCTTCTGCTGGACTGCAGAAAATGTAATGTTACAGTTACCTCATCCACATCCACAGGAGGGAACATGATGCCATCATGCATGATTTTCCCCCATTTGACAACTGCTTATGAGACAGAAAAACCCTTCTTATTGCCACTGTAGATAAAAAGTGACATGGTGTTGGCCTGGGCCTCAGCTGATTATTTTGTCAAGGTTCATCTACATAATGGGTGAGGAGAGCTCGTAGGTCAGTACCCTATCACTTATCTTACACTCAATCATATAGCCTTTTGCTGAATTATGATGTGTCCCAGCTTTTGAGAAATTATAGGAGTTTGAAGTCTTTGGACCATGTTCTTTCGTTTTAGGATACAAGTAACTCTTATTGTGCCCAGTCCTCAGCTGGTGTTCATTAATATAGCTCCACTGATGTTATTTTTTAAATTCTCATGATTTTTAAATCCAGCATTCTGATTTTGTGGGCCTTCTTCGCAATGTCTGTCTGTTTGGGGTTGGCAATATTTGGTTTCATGCGGGGAAGTTTCACTCTAAAGACCCACATCCAGTAAATTGTATGAAAACGGATCTCAGGCAGAAGAATATAGAACCATCTTTAAGGAATCTTAGTGATTCATCCACTGGCCTTCATCCAACAAGGGCTGAGAGCCCACAACTGTTATTGAAGCCCGTGACAGTTATAGGAGTTCAGCCCTTCGCAGGACCAGGCCTTAGAGGTTTAGAATGCTAAGCACTAGCAATCCTGTGGCTTTTATCCTCTTCCTCCTTGTCAATTATTTGTGCTGCTTTTTGATTCCAGTAGGCTGCTGAAGACAAGCGCATTGTTAAAATGATGCATATAACTATACTTCCTTTGTGTATAGTGTGCATTTCAAAAGAACTCTTTTCATCTTATTGAAGTCCACATGGCAAAGCAGCATCCGTCCCCTTTTCTCATTACCAGTTGTTTAATATGATAATTAAATCTCAAAGAACACATCTAACCACATCCCAAGCTATTTGACATGACTGACAACCTGCAGAAAGGACCTATCAAAGCACAACTTTACCTTTCTTGAATTTAAAACTGATTTAAGCATTTTATTCTTGTTTAAATCATACTCTTTCTTTTTTATACCTAGCTTGTAAATAAGGATAACAAATTTGGGAATAATACTGTTTGGATTTGATACCTCAAGGTCTAATTAATTTAAATTTATAGACAGAAACACTTCACAAAAGGGGAAGGTTTGAAGTTTTCATCACCTTTATATCATGGGATAAATTTCTGGACTAACCTGCATCTTGGATAACGCAACAGGAGCCAGCAATATTGTGGTTTACTTTTACCACCTAACTTGGCCCACAGTATTATTTAAAAAAATGTTAAGTGGCAATAGTGTGAAAGATTAAAGTGCATCAATCCCTCTTTACTTTTGTTTAACAGGGAAATAAGTACTCTTCAGGTTTGAATCAGTGAAATTTTACGCTATTCACGTTAAATAATCAGTCCTAATGTCAGATGACTAAGAAAAATGACTTGTTTAAAATAACTCACAATAAAATACTTTGTTAAAGGCCAGGGGTGAAATTTTCAACAGCACCTAAGTGACTTAGTCTCCTAAATCTCATTTTCAAATTTGATTTTGGGGCAGATTTTTAAAGGTATATGGAACCTAAAAATGTTTATAGATGCCTAGTGGGATTTTGAAAATCACACTATATGACTTCTGCACCTGACGGTGTCTAAATGCCTTTTAAAATATCTGTCCCATAGTCACTTAAGAGCAGAAGTCTCATTGACTTTCAGATTTACAAGGATATTTAGGTTCCTAAAGATGCTGCTTGATATAGGGTAGGTTTTACCAAAATGCCTAAGGTTGGGAAGTTACATCCCATTGAAGTCTGCTTTGGTGTTTATGAAAATCCCACGAGGTGTCTATCTGCATCTTTAGATGCCTAAATATCTTTGTAAATCTGGTCTGTAGGTACTTCTGAAAAACTTAGAATCCTAAATCATGTAGGGGCTTTTGACAATGTTACTCAGGATCGTTTATTCCTGCATTCCTTTATTCTTTGAGTTAACTTTTATTAATATTTATGCAAAATATAAAATCTTACATGGAAGAGAATTTTCTTTTCCTTTCATTTGTTTTTAACTTTAATTTAAGACAAGTATTGACTTGTTCTTTAATTAAATATTTCAATTATTCTATAACCAGTACTTAATCAATAAGAAATGGCACTGCTTCCTAGCCTTCTGCTTCCATACTATTTTGTATAAATGAATTATTTGCTTATATAATAAGCATATTCATCATACACATTTCAATAGATACACTTATCATTCTTCTTTTTGTTGTCAAAGATCTTATGATTTCGAGTTGATTAACTGAAACAGTTAGGAAGAGAAACCTTTTCAGAACTGAGAGGGATCACTGCAGAGGAAACTCTGGAACCTCCACTGCTCTACTTGGAACACCTCAAAGTGTTTTGAGTGATTAAGTATACAGTATTAGAGCATCCCTTTGTCCTTCTGGTCAAGAAGAAAGATTGTGAGGTAGGACTCCTGGGTTTTGTTCCCATGTTATGTTTCAGAGATTTCAGTGTATTATAAGTAATAATCAGCAAATCGTAAAAGATTCAGTTTAGATAAGCTCTTGGAAGTTTAGGTGTTTATCTGAACAACCCAAAACCCTTGAACCGGGCTACAAGTCTCGTGAGAGCTGGCTTTTTGTTATATTTTTATACTTCTGATTATGAAAATTGGGGGAAATAATAGTCATCAATTTTTTTCTAATATCAAAAAATATTTGTGTTTTTTCTACTTTGTATTATTATTATTATTTTATGCAAACTAGTTCTCCTTTTCCTACATTAAAGTGTGCTTGTTAAGTTTATGACATTTTTGAAACGCAAAACAGAATTTGAACAAATATATCTCACGTAGGCTTGCCCTGGACTTTTAATTCTGTGTGGGAAGAGGACTGTTGGGTTGTTGAGGTTTTTTTTTAATCCATTTCCTTTTTATATTGCTTTAGTTTGTAGCATTTAACAGATAAATGAAATACATGGGGTAACATTTGCAAAAATGCCTAAGTGATTTAGAGACTAAGCATCACTAGCTTTCAGTGGCACTTAGGCTTTTAAATCACTTAGGGACTATGTACAGCAAAATCTCCTTTCTCAGGGTAACAATTATGAGATCAGGTAGTTGTTCTCATTGGAAGCTTATGCTCAAATAAATTTGTTAGTCTGTAGCTGCCACAAGGACTCCTCTTTGTTTTTTCATTGGAACAGTGCACACATCATGGAGGCTCTGAGAATATTTTTTTAGCTGTTCATGAAATTGAAGAAGGGCCTCAGTTTCAATTGTAGGCTTGACAGGAGAAGTGTGTCCCAAAGAGAGAGTGGAGACATGATGGACCTTGTCAAAAATGAGGTTCTAGATCCTGGGGGAAGGAAATCAGTGACACATGTTAAACTTGCTATTGGATATTAAGCTCTGTTTTCTCAGCTGTCATGTAGAATGGTGCTTGGTTCATACAAAAAACTCTGTTGGGATGACACAGTGAAAAAATACCTGCCATAAAAGACCTCGGGTAAAATTTTCAAAGGCACCTAAGTGACTTTGGAGCCTAAATCCCATTAACTTACAATGAGACATAGGCTTTTAAGTGCCTAACTCACTTTTGTGTAAATTTTTAAATTCTCTACAGCTCTTACCAGCCCATACTTTAGCACTAATTAAAAACGTTTTTTTTCGGTTTATTTTTCTCTGCTTTTTCTCATCAGCATGAGTGGTGTGAGAAATGGCAGCTCTGTCCATTTTAAAGCAATTATTGTACTCCTCAGGTGGTTGGTGTTATTAGGTGTTTGCCTGCCTAAGGTATAGAGTAATTACCTAGAAATGCAGAGCCTCTTGTTTCTTACCTTAATGATGTAGCCCACAGTGAAACCTGAAAGTGAACTGAACTTTTACAAATACATTTCAAAAACCTATTTAAGATTCCATCTCAGTAACAGAGTATACGTCAGGAGAGTAAGGATGATCTTTTTATTAAAGCAGGGAGCTGGGATTCTGTTTACCTACGTTCAGTTCTGAATTAGCTACATAGTTCATGTGTCACTTAGGCCTGGTCTACACTATGCGTTTAAATCGATTTAAACAGTGTTAAATCAATTTAACGCTGTACCCGTCCACACTACAATGCTCTTTATTTCGATATAAAGAGCACTTTATATTGATTTCTGTACTCCTCCCAGACGAGAGGAGTAGCACTAAAATCGATATAAACATATCGGATTAGGGTTAGTGTGAACGGAAATCGACGTTATTGGCTTCCGGGCGGTATCCCACAGTGCACCACTGACCGCTCTGGACAGCAATCTGAACTCGGATGCAGCGGGCAGGTAAACAGGAAAAGC
>NC_133769.1:354283961-354322222 GCF_003597395.2 Chelonoidis abingdonii
GAGGAAGGAATGACTGACGACATTTACCCAGAACCACCCGCGACAATAATGATTCAACCCAGAATTCCAAGGGGCGGGGGAGACTGCGGGAACTATGGGATAGCTACGGAAGAGCTACCCACAATGCAACGCTTCAGAAATCTACGTTAGCCTCGGACCATGGACGGACAACGCCGAATTACTGTGCCTAGTGTGGCCGCATGAAATCGAATTTATAATATCAGTTTTATAAAACCGATTTTAGCTAATTCGATATTATCCCGTAGTGTAGACATGGCCTTAGGTACAGATTTTTAAATGTATTTAGGTGTTGCTCCACTCAGCATTGGAAAGCCTAAGTGATTTAGCAGCCTAAGGGCTTGTCTACCCAATGGCACTGTGGTGAGGTTTGACTCACCACTGCGGCACCTCCTACTGGCTGTCCCAGAGATTAACTCTGCTAGCCAGTGCACCTTCTTCTAGTGTTGTCTTGCTGCCGCCGCTTCTGCTCCAGGACCCACATCACTCCCAGGACCAGTGTCCTCTTCATGACACAGTCCTCTGGCAGTGCTTCATTCTGTGCTCCCACTTCCTGGGGAATTGCCGTCTGCTGTCCAGCCACTTCCTTCAGTGGAGCTGCAGCCAATTGTATGGCCACTTCCTCAGTAGCTGGGGCAGAGGGGGAATGGGGACCCAGGCCCACCAACTACTCCAGGTCCCAGCCCAGGGACCCTATAGATGGCTGCCACTTGCCACAGCCCCTCCAACTTCTCAAAATACTTCCCTGGGCCCCTTCCCTCCATCTCTACCCTTATCTCAGGGCCACAGCCTGCAGCCTTGCAACCTGCCAGAAACTCGCTCTCACTCCCCTGATCCTGCCCAGGTGCTGGCTCTCTTCTCTTCTTAAGCACCCGGGAGTAACTGAAGTTGCTCTGCCCTGCAGCCCTTTTTATATGGGCCTGCCAAACCCTAATTGGCTGTTCCTTGCAGTCCCTCTCCTATTGGCTGCTTTTTGCACCATACTAAAAAATTAATCTGAATTCAAAGTGGGTTAGTTAACCCGTATTAAACCCCTGTGTGGACACACTCATTCAGAATTAAATGGCCATTAATTGGGGGTGGGAGGAATATTGTCAGCTAAGACAATCACAGAATCCTGAACTTAGGTGTTGGGAAGAACTGCCTTTTTTGTTTTAAAAGGTAATATAACTTTAAATTCATATTTTGGAGGCATTTGCAAATCTGGGCATTCAGATTGTATGGGGAGATCTTGGCAAATCACCAAAAAACCTGGACCACTAGTGATAACTGGAATATTGATTATCATGCTTATTGCCAAAAGCAGCTAAATCAGTAGGTCTTAGCAGACCTCTGCAACAACCATAGCATATCTAAGCAAGAAACCAGAAAGGGAGGGCCTTAAACTCAACTGAATTAAGGCCTATTTTATTCTGAATGAGAGTGTCCACACAGGGGTTTAATACAGTTTAACTAAATATGGCTAAATATGATTTTTACCAGTTATACCAAGATTTTAGATTTTAAGAGTGAACTCCCAGAAGAGGGTAGAGCCACTTCCAGGCCTTCATTGACAAGGGCAGATTGATGGCCAGAACTTCCTTTCAGGCCATGGTGAATGCTGCAGACCCAGGAGTCCAGAGGAATGTCTACAGCCATTGTTATGAGGCAAGACTCTTGTTACAATCCTCAGGTTTCCCTAGCGAGGTGCAGAGTACTATCCAGGGTTGGGCCTGGTTTGAGGACAACTCTTTGCTCTCTGGACATCTTTCCCCCCACCTCCAAGACAAAACATTACAAACAGAGGTACAGGGTGAGACCACCTCCTCGGTCCTTTTATTATCAACATAAACAGGAACTATCACTTGAAATACAGAGGATTTATAGATCTAGGAACACAGCCTCTGCAACATCCACTGCCATATCTCAGTCTAACCTTCAGTCGAAGAGTTTCTTTTTGGAGGCTACCTTACTCAACTTGCCTGCAACTGAAGGGTCCTAACTAGCAACAAATGGGTACTGGAAGTTATTCACAGAGGCTATCTGATCAAGTTTCTGGCAACTCCTACCCACAAACCCCCTTCCTAGTTTATTTTCAGAGACCGCTCTCACAAAGAGCTTCTCCAGGAATGTAGACCCCCTTCTTCTCCAGCGAGCCATAGAAAAGATTCCACCTCAGCATCAAGAGGAGATTTCTTGATCCCCTGAAAGAAAGGGGAGGGAGGCCAATTCTCGACCTATGTTGACTAAACGTATTCATCCGAAAGCTAAAATTCCACATGATCTCTTTGGCATCAATAATTTCCTCCCTAGAAGTCTACAGCAGCACAATGGGGCTGAGTTCCTCACATGATCTGAAGAGTAAATCTGTTTGCTCTTGGCCTACACAATCCAGCCAGCATGAGATGCTGTCAGATAATAAACTTACAAACATAGTACTTCTATACAGAAACTTATCTCTTAATAATCAGCAGTAGAGAAAAACAAATCTTTTCATAAGGATTAGCATAGAACAAAAAAAAATCTGTTTTAAAGACACCTGCATAAAACCTGTCATAGTTTTTTTCACATTGAAAATAAACCATTTCTCTCAAGTCACTCTTTGATGATTTAACTGACCCATTGTACTATTTCTGCATTATAACAGTTGCTGGGTATTTTTGTTAAGAGACAGAAACTGATGGATTAAAAACTATTAAAAAAAATACAGCTAAATTGGTATCAACCAATAGAACTTTAACCATTATACAACTAAACAGATATGCCAAATATTCCTAAACAGTCACCCATTCATTTCGTGAATAGTACAGATTAGTGTCATTTTCTTTCCAACTTAGGTGCTTTTATGACCCCAGTACTGTGGTTTCTGAGTGCCTCATACTCTTTTAATGTATTTATTAGACCTGTCAAGTGATTTTAAAAAATTAATCTCAGTTTTAATTGCCCTGTTAAACAGTGCTATTAAACTCCTTTTACTGAGCTAGGTGGGCTCCCTTCAGCTGAGCGAGCCCTTGTTTGCAGGGGAGGGTGGATTTTACCTTAGGGACTCTGCATGTGCCAGGGAAGGAGAGGCTGGTGCAGAGTAGCAGAGCTTGCCAGGCCCCTGTTCTCTATGGGACACCCCCTGAAGCGAGGGGCCAGCTAGGATGCATTGGGTCATGGAGCCAAGGAAGGTCAGGGTTGGTCGCAGGAGCGAGTGGCTGGCCAGGGCAATGGGGCATGCTGTGGGGGGCTGTCAGTCCCAGGAGCGAGTGGCTGACTGGAGGCAGTGTGGCATGGCTCGGGGGAGTCGGTCCTGGGAGCAAGTGGCTGGCAGGGAACAATGATGTAGGCATGGCATGGAGGAGAGCTGTCAGTCCTGGGAGTGAGTGGCTGTCTGGAGGTAATAGGGCATGGCGTGGGGTGGGGCGGGGCAGTCCTGGGGGCAAGTGGACAGCTGGGAACAATGGGTTATGGCATGTGGGGGAGGACCGTCAGTCCTGGGAATGAGTGGCTGGCCGGATCCAATGGGGCATGATGTGGGGCGGGTGGGTTGGTCCTGGGGGCAAGTGGCCAGCTGGGAACAATGGGGTATGGCATGGGGCAGGGAAGAGAGGATATTGGTCCTGGAAGCAAGTGGCCAGCTAGGGACAATGGATCACGGTGCGAAGGAGTCAGGATCCCTACCTCTCTGCCAGAGCCGGGATGAGAACCAATTCTTGTCTCTTCCAGCTCTCCAGTGGTGGCTTGGGTTACTGTACCTGACTGGACACTGTCAGGTCCCTTGGCAAGTGATGCCTGCCTTTCCACTGCGATTAACATGTTAATTGTGTTTTCAGTTAATTGTAGGCATTAACTGCGATTAATTGACAGCCCTAGTATTCATCTTCACAGCATGCCTGTGAAGTAGGGAGTTGCTAGTATCCATATTTTTACAGCTGGAGAACTGAGATACACAAAGATTAAGTGACTTGCCCAGGGTCAAACAAATGTCTGTGGTGGAGCTGGTAAGTTTCAAACTTATTTATTAAAAAGAGCTACAAATAAAACACAATTTAAAAAGAAATCTTCCAAATTCATATTGCAGCACAGCCTATACATGAAAAGAAAATCTTGGCTTCCATTACACTGTCTGCATCTTGAAGCCTCCCTCCCCCCCAAATAAATAAATAAATAAATCAAGATGATGTCATTGGACTGTAGAATAATTTTCAGAGGGAAGCCCCATTGTTTATTTTGAGTCTGGATAAAGAGCTAAACCACAAGGATTTAGCAAGATTAAAACATGAACGGTTCCTTATATGGGTAACAAGAATGTCCAGAGCTGTTACAATTAGAGCTAAGAAACCATTTGGAAGGGATATGAAGCCTCATGTTTCAGAACTTAACCCAATCGCTAACTATAAAAGATCAGGATAAAACCTTAATGTAGGAGGCAGATTATTGCACATCTGCAGAAAGTTAAAACTAGATTAGATGCCTCAGATGGCTGCAATGTCTCAAAAAGCTGTTGTTGGGCCATGAGGAAATAGGCAATCAAACTGTACTACTTAGTACAGGAATCAGCATTTTATACCCAGAAGGAGCAATTGATGACTGACTCATTCGCTGGGTTTCTTGTCTCTTTATTTACTCAGACTTGTTCTTTTCTCAAGCTTCTATTGCTTGAAAATAAGGTTGTTTAAACATAATGTTATTTTAATAGTGGATTTTCATAAATAATAGGGACACATAAATCAGATTCCACAGAAACTGGAATTATAACACAAACCTGTTGTAACAAGATTTCCTGCCACTCTTGCAGATGCAAGATTTGAAAACTTGGATGAGCATCCAAACTGTTGGGCACATCTTTACAGCTGCCATCAGTTTTTGCATCACAAATGATTCATAAATGTATTATCTATGAAGTGTTTAGTATTAGTTGATTGGAGAGCACTCACAGATTTGTTGTGGAACTGCTTCATGCACAAAAATAACATGGGCAGAATTGACACAGGAGGCTGTAATGATAGTCTAGGAAGCGTTAACACAGTAGTCCCATCTTCAGATAGATCTCTTTTGCGTGACTCTTCCCTTTGGGGCTGCTTCATGAGAATTGAAATCTGTTAATGGCCCTTGTTGAGAAGAGGATATTTTCTTGGTATAAATTCAGCTGTGATTATATTTATTGATAGCTCCTAATTTGAGGTGCAACAAGCACACAGGAGAACAGAACCAAAGTGCAAAGATTCATGAAGAGATGAGTACATTTTCAGCTGCAGGTACTAAGGGGAGGTTTGAGCCTAATAAATGAAAAGCTCTTTGCCCAAAAGAGAGGAGACCAGAAACCTGACAAATCACATTAAATCAAATTTATTTAAATAAATTAAATAAAAGTCTTCCAACTGGTTCCAGGAAGATGTATCCCTGAGAGGATCCACATTATAAGAAGTGGTTGACAAGCAGGAAGAAAAATCTAAAAAGTTCTCATGAAGGAAAACTCAGACTGCTTTTGCTGTCTTCCCAGGATTTATCCTATTAAACGGACAACAGCATTATATTGATTCCCAGGAATGTTATAAATTAGCTGTTCATAATCTCACTCATGCATTTGTAGCACCACTAATTCTTAAAAACTTTTAAACCCAGCTTCTCTCCCTCTCTCCGCCCATAACCTCTAATACAGTTTTACTCGATGTATCCAATTGGGTTTATAACTAAAACTGTTCACTTTAATGACCAGCAAAGACTCCGATACAATTCTTTCTCTTCAAATATTGAATGTACTGAGTTTCTTTAAATGAGTGCTGTCTAGGCCTAATCTTGTGTAGGGGCATAAGAGTTTCCATAATGGAACACACAAATGATCCTTCTAGTCTAGTATTCTTCCTAGTATGATATCTGGCCTATATCAGAGGAAAGCAAAATAAATAGCTAAAGTACTTGGATGGTACTGCAGTGCTGTACCACAGGGATGTATTTATTCCTGACCCCATGTAGTGAGCCTCTTACGCCCAGAAACATGAAGATTAACAGCCATTGTAAATGATGTCCTACCTGTTTTAACTTTATACTCCATTTTAGAGCCTTATCTTGCAAAATACTGAATGTGTCCTATGAACTGCTGAGTGCCCACAATTTCCATTGAAGTCAAGAGGTGCATAAATGTTTACTACCACCTACAAGAGATTAGAAACAGCACATCCTAAGATACTGCATTCATTTGCCATTCACCTTGCACTTTGACAGTATGTTCATTGGTACCGCTGTTTTATTTTCTGATTAACATTATTCAGCTCATTTGTGTGGTTGTATTGTGTGTGTTATTTCTGGTTTGGTTTTGCCTGCTAGTATTACTCAAGGATGTATGTTGAGAATTTTCATGTTTATCCTTCTTATTATCTACCTCCCCCACATACATCCCCAGTGGGCCTGTTCTTATTTCCATTGACATCAATGGCAGCAAGTAAGTTTCTTTCCATTTCTCCTTTTTCATATATATATATGTATGGCCCTAACCCTGCCGAGGGTTGTGTCTGTCCAGAGTCCATTTGAAGAAAAGGACAAGCATTCAATACACACCCAAAAATATGTTGCCTAAAGACAATATGCGTATAAATAAGCCAGATACTATTATTCAGAAGGTACCACACTAGTGTCAGTGAACACAGTATTAGAGCAGAAGGTAATTAGTGAGTACATGCAATATTGAGGATGCAGTTTCTAATTTATTTTAAATGGTAATAGTAATCTAATACACTTTTGTTACGATTATTCTTTCCATCTTAATAAACCGGTCCATTAATGCAAAGAATATCCTATTTTAACTGCCTTGCCTGGATGATTGGAGTTAATGTGCACCATTTTGGTACATATCTGAGAGTTAATTACTGTATCTGCAGAGAGAAGGAAGTTATTCCAATTTAGTCTAGTGTATTTAGCCAAGAAACTGTATGGAAAGCTATCAGAGTGGTAGCCGTGTTAGTCTGTATCAGCAATCTATTTATAATCATGTATTCTTATTTACCCTATCATAGACTACACTAGTGATCAGAAATTGGCTGTTGATAAAGATTAGCACAAACTATACATTCTGGTCATTAGACTTTATGAAGTGCAGACACACATTTTTTGTCAGGGTCGGGATAGACATTTTCCTGGCCTGGTTTACAGCATTTCAGAATATTGTATAGTAAATTGTTTACTTCTGCAGCTCTCATTTTGAGAAGCTACAGAAGCAGCAGCAAGTGTCTCTCTTTAATCAATAATCAGGGATTTTTGCCCCAGCAGTCCCATAAAAGTTATACTTGTTTTAATGCCTCACTCTGCTAGACTGTACATAGATGAGGCCTTCTCTTTAGGCAATAGGAAACCATTTCTGTGTATTTAGACCATTATTAAATAATGCAGCTGGCATATATTTGAACAGCCTGCTATTTGGTGTTTTGGGATCACAGAGGGTTTTGTGCAAATCTTCTTCCTTTTGTGCTTCTAAGTTTAGCTTTGAACTGTAACCATTCAGATTTGCCTGGTTTCCATCTGAAACTATAATGGCTCAGATTTGCTTGAAACTCAGCCTGAGTTTTGCCTGCAATTAACTGGAGAGGTATTTAGATACAAGGATTTAAGTTGTAATGGAACTAAAAACCGAGTGCCTTCACTTGCTTATGAGTTTCATTAAGTAAGGCACAGCTCTAGAAAATATCGGTATTGACCTAATGTAGTTTAGTATAGTGTGATCAGTGCATGGCAATTGTCATGCAGTACTTGTTAATGGTAACTGTACCAACTAAATCCCTATCATACTGAATTATCACCCCTGCTGTAAAGGCTCAACTATGGTGACAGTAAACCATAGTACGTGCCCCTTAGAGTGTAGAATAAGCATAGCCACAGCACCAATTATGTGTTATGTGAGGCAGTTTGGGCCAGTGGAGAGAGCCCTAAACTGGGAGTTAAGAGTCCTGAGTTCTGTTCCTGGTACAGGACCTGCATCCTCTCCAACAATTTGTGTATTTAATCCGTAAGCTCTTTAGGTTGTAGAATCTCTTACATGTTTACACAATGGGGTCCTGATCTCAGAAGGGGCCTCCAGGCACAATTATAATGGTATATCATAATAATGTGGGTTCATCCTCCTCTGTTGGGCCAACTTTGATGAGCTGTAACTATTATTCCTTCTCTGACCCCTCTGGAAGCAGAGTATCTGGAGTGGTGTTGACCTTGAGTAATCCTTTCCCTCAGGAAGGCACAAGTGCAAACTGCACACATTACTTGTTATCAGGGTGTGAATCTGTTTTGCTAGAAATGTTAAAATCAAAGCTTAACTCCGTGCTATACATATTATTCCAAATATAACTTTTTTAAATAGAAAAATGTTGATGTAAAATTGGGCATTGCAAATATTGATATATGTACATTGAGTGATAGTGAACAATAAATTAGATACGACATTGCAGTGCTGAGGGGGGGGCACAAGAGAGCCTTTGTGCAGTTGCATCGTGTCAAAGAGTAAGGCAGGAGGTAACAGTCACTTTCTTTATGAGGCATTGATAACTATGTGCTGTACCTCATTAATTGCTGGCATCCTGGGCGCTGTAGGCAAATTGGAGGGCACACAAAGTACAGCAGAACTTCACATTTATGAACACCTGAGGAATTGGAGGTTGTTTGTACCTGAAATGTTCATAACGCTACACAAAATGTTATGGCTGTTTTTCAAAAGTAGAACTCAACATTTACTTAATACAGCTTTGAAACTTTACTATGCAGAAGAAAAATGTTGCTTTTAACATCTTAATTTAAAGGAAACAAGTACAGAAGCGGCTTCTTTACCTTGTCAAATCTTTTTTTTTTTAAATCAGAGAAGTAGCCATATTAGTCTATGTGCACAAAAACACCGAGTAGTCCAGTAGCACCTTAAAGACTAACAGGTTTATTTGGGCGTAAGCTTTCATGGGTTAAAAAACCCCATGCATCTGAAGAAGGGTTTTTTACCCACGAAAGCTTATGCCCAAATAAATCTGTCGGTCTGTAAGGTGCCACCGGACTCCTTGATGTCTTTTTTTTTAAAAACTTTCCCTTTATATCTTTTAGTAGCTTACATATCACACTGTACTATATTGTACACTATTTGCCTATTTTTTTTTGTCTCTGCTGCCTGATTGGTTACTTCTGATTCCAAATGAGGTGTGTGGTTGACTAGTCAGTTCATAACGCTGGTGTTTGTAACACTGAGTTTCTTCTCCTAGTAGCAGCTCCATCTATGAATGAGAAAATAACAGCACTCTTCTGCAGTTCTTCATTACCACAAAAACCGTTTTCTCTACTACTGTAAGGTCCAAAGGAAAAAAAATTAAGATGTAATTCTTATAATTATTTCTCCAGTGTTAAAAATGATTAGAAAGAACTTGATTTGTCAAACTAGTTTTATGATTTAGGTTTTGTACTAAATAGTCTGTATGAAATATTAATGCTTGGGATCAGTTTGAATTCAGCAGATGAGGTATTACTGGTTAGTTGGAAACTTGGACTCTTTCTTTGTTAGGATGATCAGGGTGGTCCCTTTCTTCATTTTGACCCTTTTAGAATTGAAGCATTAATTCACAACCCTGAATTCATTCATTTACTGAATGGACTGTAATCTCTTTGTATTTACTTGTGGACATCTAAGACCACGTCATCATTCCCTCAAATGTATTTGTTACTATAATTTGACACTTGTTTTCTGAACCTTTCTTTTCTTAGCTTTATGAATGGATGGTGAGCAGTTTGCTGTTGATAGTCATATTTAGGCTGGAATTTTCCAAGCGCTAAGCACGGGTCTAAATGTGCTTCTACTGAAATGAATGGGAGTGTAACCCATGACCTCAGTGGTAGCAGAGATAGTCCAGGGCTGATTGCTTTTGAAAATCCCACCCTCAGAATTAAAGCTGTCTTGATTAGTTATGAATGGACACAAGTGTTCCTGCTCTGATTGCAAGAGTCTATTGTATTCCTTCTAATAAGGAAGATGGCTTGAAAAAGTGACCGAGGGTTAAAATATCTTGAGGAGAGCTGCCAGATCAGATTTCCTTTTGGGGACAGATCTTGCAGTGATGACATTCCTAGAAAAACTAGGATTCTTATAGGATTTACTGGGTCGGTGGAGATTTTAATTGTCTTTTGTCAGTCACTCAAATTGAAAATCGAATCCTTGTCTGACTCTGTTAGTTGCCTCTGTGCCAGCTTCTAGCAACAGGTTTTGATAAATCTTTCCTGCCATTGTGTAAGCATAGATTCATAGATTCTAGGACTGGAAGGGACCTCGAGAAGTCATCGAGTCCAGTCTCCTGCCTCATGGCAGGACCAAATACTGTCTAGAGCATCCCTGATAGACATTTATCTAACCCACTCTTAAATATCTCCGGAGATGGAGATTCCACAACCTCCCTAGGCAATTTATTCCAGTGTCCAACCACCCTGACAGTTAGGAACTTTTTCCTAATGTCCAACCTAAATCTCCCTTGCTGCAGTTTAAGCCCATTGCTTCTTGTTCTATCATTAGAGGCTAAGGTGAACAAGTTTTCTCCCTCCTCCTGATGATACCCTTTTAAATACCTGAAAACTGCTATCATGTCCCCTCTCAGTCTTCTCTTTTCCAAACTAAATAAACCCAATTCTTTCAGCCTTCCTTCATAGGTCATGTTCTCAAGACCTTTAATCATTCTTGTTGCTCTTCTCTGGACCCTCTCCAATTTCTCCACATCTTTCTTGAAATGCGGTGCCCAGAACTGGACACAATACTCCAGTTGAGGCCTAACCAGCGCAGAGTAGAGCGGAAGAATGACTTCTCGTGTCTTGTTTACAACACACCTGTTAATGCATCCCAGAATCACGTTTGCTTTTTTTGCAACAGTATCACACTGTTGACTCATATTTAGCTTGTGGTCCACTATGACCCCTAGATCTCTTTCTGCCATACTCCTTCCTAGACAGTCTCTTCCCATTCTGTATGTGTGAAACTGATTGTTCCTTCCTAAGTGGAGCACTTTGCATTTGTCTTTATTGAACTTCATCCGGTTTACCTCAGACCATTTCTCCAATTTGTCCAGATCATTTTGAATTTTGACCCTGTCCTCCAAAGCAGTTGCAATCCCTCCCAGTTTGGTATCGTCCGCAAACTTAATAAGCGTACTTTCTATGCCAACATCTAAGTCGTTGATGAAGATATTGAACAGAGCCGGTCCCAAAACAGACCCCTGCGGAACCCCACTTGTTATACCTTTCCAGCAGGATTGGGAGCCATTAATAACTACTCTCTGAGTACGGTTATCCAGCCAGTTATGCACCCACCTTATAGTAGCCCCATCTAAATTGTATTTGCCTAGTTTATCGATAAGGATATCATGCGAGACCGTATCAAATGCCTTACTAAAGTCTAGGTATACCACATCCACCGCTTCTCCCTTATCCACAAGACTCGTTATCTTATCAAAGAAAGCTATCAGATTGGTTTGACATGATTTGTTCTTTACAAATCCATGCTGGCTATTCCCTATCACCTTACCACCTTCCAAGTGTTTGCAGATGATTTCTTTAATTACTTGCTCCATTATCTTCCCTGGCACAGAAGTTAAACTAACTGGTCTGTAGTTTCCTGGGTTGTTTTTATTTCCTTTTTTATAGATGGGCACTATATTTGCCCTTTTCCAGTCTTCTGGAATCTCTCCCGTCTCCCATGACTTTCCAAAGATAATAGCTAGAGGCTCAGATACCTCCTCTATTAACTCCTTGAGTATTCTAGGATGCATTTCATCAGGCCCTGGTGACTTGCAGGCATCTAACTTTTCTAAGTGATTTTTAACTTGCTCTTTTTTTATTTTATCTTCTAAACCTACCCCCTTCCCATAAGCATTCACTATGTTAGACATTCCTTCAGACTTCTCAGTGAAGACCGAAACAAAGAAGTCATTAAGCATCTCTGCCATTTCCAAGTTTCCTGTTACTGTTTCTCCCTCCTCACTGAGCAGTGGGCCTACCCTGTCCTTGGTCTTCCTCTTGGTTCTCATGTATTGATAAAAAGACTTCTTGTTTCCCTTTATTCCCATAGCTAGTTTGAGCTCATTTTGTGCCTTTGCCTTTCTAATCTTGCCCCTGCATTCCTGTGTTATTTGCCTATATTCATCCTTTGTAATCTGACCTAGTTTCCATTTTTTATATGACTCCTTTTTATTTTGTAGGTCATGCAAGATCTCGTGGTTAAGCCAAGGTGGTCTTTTGCCACATTTTCTATCTTTCCTACCCATCGGAATAGCTTGCTTTTGGGCCCTTAATAGTGTCCCTTTGAAAAACTGCCAACTCTCCTCAGTTGTTTTTCCCCTCAGTCTTGATTCCCATGGGACCTTACCTATCAGCTCTCTGAGCTTACCAAAATCCGCCTTCCTGAAATCCATTGTCTCTATTTTGCTGTACTCCCTTCTACCCTTCCTTAGAATTGCAAACTCTATGATTTCATGATCACTTTCACCCAAGCTTCCTTCTACTTTCAAATTCTCAACGAGTTCCTCCCTATTTGTTAAAATCAAGTCTAGAACAGCTTCCCCCCTAGTAGCTTTTTCAACCTTCTGAAATAAAAAGTTGTCTGCAATGCAGTCCAGGAACTTATTGGATAGTCTGTGCCCCGCGGTGTTATTTTCCCAACATATATCTGGATAGTTGAAGTCCCCCATCACCACCAAATCTTGGGCTTTGGATGATTTTGTTAGTTGTTTAAAAAAAGCCTCATCCACCTCTTCCACCTGGTTAGGTAGCCTGTAGTAGACTCCTAGCATGACATCACCCTTGTCAAGATCTCTTTCTTGAGTGGAAACAGCTAATTTAAACCCCATCATTTTATATGCATGGTGGGATTATGTTTTCCAATGTGCATTGCATTGCATTTATCAACATTGAATTTCATCTGCCATTTTGTTGCCCAATCACCCAGTTTTGTGAGATCCTTTTGTAACTATTCGCAGTCTGCTTTGGACTTAATTATCCTGAGTAATTTTGTATCATCTGCAAATTTTGTCACCTCACTGTTTACCCCTTTTCCCAGATCATTTATGAATATGTTGAACAACACTAGGCCAGTACAGATCTCTGGGAGACACCACTATTTAAGTCTCTCCATTCTGAAAACTGACCATTTATTTCTAATTCTGTTTACCACTTCACAACGTACACTCTAAAAATGGAAATAATGTGAAGCACTAGCTACTGGAAATGAAAGTGGGGAGCGAGTGTAGTGCTTGCCCTGTGGTACAGCGCCATATGTTTCAACTTCATATGCTAGACAGCTAGAGAAATGACATTGTTTATTGAATTGTGTCCTCCATCACACAGCATATATTGGTTAGGCAGCAAAATGAAATGAACAGTAAGATATACGTGTGATACCCACTGACGCTGAGCTTAATTTTTAATGAAAATATAATGCAGTATTTAATCCTAACAGACTGTCATAGTTGTTCAATAACTGTATAGTGCTTTATAGCAAAAGGCAAAAACTGTAACTTAGTGGATCAATGATATATAACGGCATTAAAGTTTATTTTTCCTACACAGTGTGGTAGAACCAAAATTTATACCATGTAAACACTTAAACTAATCACAGTAGAGTCCCGTGAAATTTCTGCAGCCTTCTGTCTATGGGCCCAATCCTGCTACCACAGTAACCAGTGGGAATCTTTCCATTTGATTTGTGCCAGTATGAGAGCAGAACTGGTTCAACTACTGATATTCTAAGTTCTCCAGTGCTGTACTGAAGTGACTGTATGCTACTGTCCCCACTGGATGTGTGTGTGCGCGCGCAACAGGTTTTGCAATCAGTCATGAGTTGGTATGAGAGAAACCACTGGAGCTGCTCAGAAATTTTCCAATAGAATGATTTTCCAATGGATAGTGCCGTTTCTACAAAATCAACATTTTCCTCAGGAATATTGAAATGAAAGCTCCAGCTTTCCAGGTTCTTGGCAGTTCACCTGGAGGGCTGACTGGGAAGCCAGGATCCCATGGCTTCCAGGTTGCACCACAGCCCGTCTGGCGGGCTCCAAAGCTCACCAGCCTAGCCTGCCCCCTGTTTCATCGGCTACTCAAAGAACTGGGTGGCTAGCTTCCCAGCTGAGTAGCTCCCATGGTTGCCCTGCTCCTGAGCTGGTTGCCTCCCCAGGCAGCTGGCTCCTGAGGAACCAGGCAGGCAGTCAGTAACCTCAAAAATTCTGTTTTGGTTTGCCCCAAATGGTATTTTTCTAGAAGTTCCTTCCTGATTCATACAGAAAAATATCTTTCACAGGAAGGGATTTCAATTTTCTGGCCAGCTCTAGAAACCATAGCTTGAGGATTACCAAAGTGGTTTCTGGTTATATATCATATTTAGAGTGCTAATAGCTTCACTATAGGCAAGCATTGAAATAGCTAGTGAGTTCATAATTACATCTGCTACTATCTAGAAAGGGCATTATCATTTTATATTACTTCTAGTAGTGTAGCTTCCAGAAGGTTGTGCTTTTAAAAGTGATGGAACAATTCTACCCAGCCCCACGACTAAATTTCTGGGAGAGTCAATACAATGTGACTTGTTTTAACCATCAAAATATCTGTGTTACTGTCAGCTTTATCTCATTCCCCCACTTCTCCTGGTGCGTATTCTTTAATTTAATGTCAAATCCAATACTACCGCTGGCAGTCAACTATTTTAATTTTGGTGATGCTAGTCAGTTCAGTCTGGGGGTCTATTACTGCCTTTATTATCATACTTATTTTAAATAAAAGCTATTGTCCAGTTTCTGTTTACATTGTGTATCCACAGTTTGGACTGTGCTGAAAATTATTTGGTTTTAAAACAGTAGCTATGAATAGTAAATGTCTGTAATAATCAATATCTCCCTCCATCTAAAATCCACTGGAAAACATTTCCATAGTTACAACTTATAGAGATGCAGATTGCAAAATCTTGTGCTGAAAATTCTACATAGCAAACAACAAAAAATTAGCATAGAGAAGTATGCTGATAACAGCACTTTGATTTCATTTCCCAGTTGTTCTACTGCTACATTTTATATAAATAACAATTAGCATCTGAGTTGTTGTAAGTCACTTGAAAAATACAATCTTTTGTATTCATACATGTTTTTAAAAGATAGATCCTTCCAAGTCTGTCTAGTTATAATCTGTTTTTAATGAGGAATAACATCTTATTAAACAGGAGACAAGATAATTGGTTTCTTCCCCTTATTATTCAAAGAGAGAGAGAGCACAAGGATCAGTACATATGAGAGATGCATAGGAATATCTCTCAGTAATTTCAGTAATCTGATAATTATTTCTAGGTCATCTGTTATATCTTAATTGTGACTACCCATTACAGTAAGAACAAGAGAATCAGCAAGTAGAGTCATATTTCTTTAACAAATACTTTTCTTTATTCTTCCTTGTCTATACAGTCATTCCCAGCACAGTACTGCAACGCGTCCACCCACAATGAGCTTACAACGAACCATTTCTCTGGAAGGGTAAGGCTGTTCTTTGTCTCTTGAGCTGCTTAATATGGAAGCTAGGTTTCTCTCTCTCTGTCTGTCTCTTTCTATCTCCAATTGTACACTGACATTTACCAGATTGAAGGGGGAAAAAAATCTCTCTGACCCAGTACTAATACCAGATGAAATACACAAAGTCTTCATGTTGGAAGGTATGGCACTCCCCTTCTGTGACCTCCAGGAGGGATCTACTGTTAAATGGGGTTTAGATTGCAAGAACAAACCTACTGTGCATTTTTGGAATTGGTTCATGGTGGAGCAGAAGGTTGATGGATGACTTTCCCTTTCAGGCAACCAAACTCAGTCAACAGGACTTTAAGGGAGGCAACATGGGGTTTTATTGCAGATCTCTTGGCCCAGTCGCAGGTGCAAATATCCCCAGTAGCATTAAAATGCCCCCTTTACCCATGGTGGCTGAGATTTATGGCTGCAGGGGAACCAGCTAGGTAGAGTGTCGAGGCTGTCGGAACCAGGCGCCAATGTGTAAATGCAAATAGGATTGCTGTGGAGGGCAAAGGTCTTTTGTAGCTTTCCTGAAATCCTTGAAGTTCTTGGAGGATCTGTGGAAAAAATTAACATTAGGAAAAGAATTGCTGAAAGCACTGATATGCAACAGAAAAGTACAATTGTGTGGTGGTTTTACTGAGGAGCTTTGAACCCATCAGCTGGAGCGGATAAGGCAGTGGCAGTATCCACTTCCCAAAGTGTCAGTTGACAAGCAAGTTTCTGAGTTCCCTGCATGCATATTTTAATTATTATTAATAATCATATTTATCACAGTAGTGCCTAGTGACCAACCAAGATCTGGGGCCCTTTGTGGTAGACCATTGTACAGACACAGAGTAGCAGACAGTCTTTGTCCTGATAAAATAATCTTGTAGACAAGACAAAAACAATGTGATGGCAGCAAATAGCATGTTAGCTCCAAGGGGGTTATTTGTTTTGGTTTATTGGCAGGTGAGATATGGTGTAGTTATCAGGAATTGTTGGGGGTTGGTTTACATTTTTGTGTGTGGTCCATTTGATGTTTTCTCTCATTGCTTTATTTTTACCAGTGTGCTATAGAGATTAATTTGAACTCCATTGCTGCAGTGAAAAATTGCATAGAAGAAAAAGCTCATTCATTTATTTTAAAATTCAGTGAAGCTTAATTAAAGACCTTGTGACTTACTAAATATAGCGAGCATCAAGTTCAGTATTTCTGATGGACATATCCTAATTAACACTCAGGACACTTAATCTGTCATGGAAGTAATCTGAGTGCCATCACTTGAGTTCACTTCACTTGCCTTGAGTTAACATTTACATGTAAAAACAGAAAAATATTTCACACTAATCATGGAAATTCTTACTAATGTCTGATTCTAATCCATGTTAGCCATATTACAGTATGGGTGAGTTTCTTTTAGTGTAGCATTACTGTATGTGTACCATTTCTTTCAGTGTAGCATTACTGTATGGGTGAGTTTCTTTCAGTGTAGCAAATTATGCCCAAAACTGAATACAGTAATTCTGGAGAAAGAACAAGAGCTTGTGTGTGTGAGTGATTTTAGTAGTAAAAATGCAAATCTGCATATACAGATGGCTAAATTTTCACAAAACTAAGGGGGGGAAAGATGATTCATCCACAACCAAAGTCAACTGGTTTCATGTCTTTAATAATATCAGGACAACTGACAATTATATGGAGTGCTTGGATTTTGGTTGCACTGGCTTCTTTCAGAGGGCTAGTATTAATTTTAGTTTTGATTCTCCCATCTGATTCATTGTGTGTAAAATTCCATTACTGCTAAAAAGGCCTAGAGCAAAAAAGTATAACATGACCCAATAAGCAAGCAATGCCTGTCCTTTTTTTTTCTTTTTACTTTCAGAGTTGAGTCGATGTCAGACTATCAGAGCTAGGGAAACGCCACCCTCCTCTTGTTCTCTCATTCACTAACACTTCCTTCCCCATATCATGCATACCAAATCTAAATTTATTTTGAATGTAGATACAAAACAATGCTCTAATCGGTGTTGGGTTGGGGGAAGACTCCTCGATACTAGGCCCTAGGCTGGATCAAGGTAATCTGGGACCCTACATACAACAGGATACAGAGTTTGCAGTGGCTTCACCCCACAATTAGAGTGACAGTGGCTGAGCCCCTCCCAGAGAGGTGGAGGTAGCAGAATGGACCTCCCTTCTCCTTTCCAAGCTTTTTGTATGGCTGATAACAGTGGAATTTTCAGTTGGCTGAAAGTTCATGCAGATAGACTGATACTAATTTTCAAACCACAACAATGAATATAAGAATGTAAGAATATAAGAATGACCCTACTGGGTCAGACCAAAGGTCCATCTAGCCCAGTATCCTGTCTTCCAACAGTGGCCAATGCCAGGTGCTTCACGGGGAATGAACAGAACAGGTAATCACCAGTGATCCATCCCTTATTCCCCATTCCCAGCTTCTGGCAAACAGAGGCTAGGGACACCATCCCTACTCGTGCTGGCTAATAGCCATAGATGGATCTATCATCCATGAACTTATCTAGTTCTTTTCTGAACCCTGTTACAGTCTTGGCCTTTACAACACCCTCTGGCAAAGAGTTCCACAGGTTGACTGTGCGAATATGTAAAATATGAATGCAAGGAATAAACAGGAAGAACTGGAATTATTAGTACATAAGCTAAATCATGACTTAACTGGCATCAAAGAGACATGGTGGGATACATCTCATGACTGGACTGGAATTGGCATAGAGGGGTTTAGGAAAGAAAGGCAGGGGGAAAAGGAGGCAATGATGCATTGTATATCAAAATATGTATAATTGTTGAGAGGTCCAGAAGGAGGTGAGATGCAGACTAGCTGAAAATATTTGGGTGAAAACAACAGGGGGAAAACAGGGAGATGTCATAGGTGGGGTTTACTACAGGCTACCAAATCAGAAGTAGGAGGTGGATGAGGCATTTCTAAAATAAATCACAGAAATATCCAATACACAAGACTCATTAATAATGGGAGACTTTAACTACCCAGACATCAGTTGGCTAAGTAACACAGCAAAACCCAAAATGTCCAGTAAGTTCTTGGAATATATAAGTGATATGGACTCTAAAGAAAGTAACCAGGGGACAGCCATTGTAGATTGTAGATATGATTCTGACCAACAGGGAGGAATTGGTTGTGAATCTGAAGGATGAAGGCAATTTGGGTGGAAGTGATCATGACATGACAGATTTCATGACTCTAAGGAAAGGAAGGAATGAGAATAGCAGAATAAGGACAATAAACTTCAAAAATTCAGACTTTAACAAACTCAGAGAACTGCTAGGTAAGGTTCAAGGGAAAAAGGAGTGCAGGAGAGCTGTTAATTTCCCAGAGACAATATTAAAGCTGTAAGAGCGAACTATCCTGATGCAAAGGAAAGGTAAAAAGAATAGTAGTAGGCTTATTCAGGTCAAGGAGTCTGTTTCAAGAGCTCTTTACCAGAGAATCAAAAAGTAATCTTACAAGAAGTTGAAATATGGGGAAATTACTAAAGAGGAGTACAAAAGAATAACACAAGCATGTAAGGACAAAATAAGAGAGGCTAAGGCACAAAATTATTTACATCTGGCAAAACTTGCAAACATATCACCTTTGTTACAATGATCAACATCCCCCACAGCACACCTTTCAAGATCCATGGATCCTACACATACCTATCACAATATACAATATACCTCATCCATCCAGTGCACTAAATGCCCCAATAACAACTATGTGAGTGAAACCAGATAACCACTACACTCTTGGATGAACTCATATAGGAAAATGATAAAAGACCGTATCACTTGTGGGTGAACACTTTTCACAAAGCGATCACTCTATATCTGACCTATCACTCCTCATCCTCAAAGGAAACCTGAACAATACTTTCAAAAGACAAGCCTGGGAGCTTAAATTCATAACTCTGCTAGATGCTAACAATCTTGGACTGAACAGAGACACTAGATGTATGTCTTATTACAACACTCTTTAACCCACTAACCCCCTCTTTTTGTCCTATGTCTGCAGAAGTGTTAACAGACCATTCTACCTTGAATGGTCCCTTAGAATAAGTGCTAGTTACTTATGCTAAATGATATGTTACACCTTGCATTTAGCCATGGTTCTTGGAATACTCTCCCAGGCCTGATGAAGAACTGTGTGTGGTTTGAAAGTTTGTCTCTTATCAACAGAAGTTGGTCCAATAAAAAATATTGCCTCACCAACCTTGTCTCTCTAATCAATTTGTAAGCACATATATATATATATAAGTAATAGTCAAAATAGATTTGTAAAGAACACATCATACCACACCAACCTAATTTTCTTCTTTGACAGTGTTACTGGACTAGTGGATGGGAGGATAAAACTGTAAATGTTTTATACCTTCATGTTAGTAAGGCTTTTTTGATACAGACCCACATGACAGTCTCATAAGCAAAGTAGGGAGATGTGGTCTAGATGAAATAACTAAAAGGTGCAAAATTGGTTGAAAGACTGTAGTCAGAGTAGTTATTACTATTCACTGCCAAACGGGGAGTATGCATCTAATGGATCCCATGTGGGTTTGTCCTGGATCCAACAATATTTGATATTTTTATTAATAAATTGGATGATGGAATGGAGAGTATGTTTTTAAAATTTCAGATGATGCCAAGATGGAGGAGTTTACAGGCCCTTTGGAGGTTAGGATTAGAATTCAAAATGACCTTGAAAAATTGGAGAAATGGTCTGAAATCAACAAGATGAAATTTTAAAAAGACAAGTGCAAAATTCTACACTTAGGGAGGAAAAATCAAATGCACAACTACAAAATGGTAAATAACTGGGTAGGCACTAATACTACTGAAAAGGATCTGGGGGTTATAGTGGATCACAGATTGAATATGAGTCAACAGTGGGATACTGGGCTCAATGGACTTTTGGTCTGCTCCATATGGCCATTCTTAATTTCTTATGTTCATGGTTGTGGTTTGGAAATAATATCAGTCTGTCTGCATGAACTTTCAGCCAATTGCAAAATCCTCTGTATCAGCCATGCAAAAAGCTTGGAAAGGAGAAGGGAGGTCCATTCTGCTAACTCCACCTCTCTGGGATGGGCTCAGCCACTGTCACTCTAATTGTGGGGTGAAGCCATTACGAACACTGTACTCTGTTGTATGTAGGTATGACGTTATACTGATTTTTATGGTGACTTCATTTTTGAACCTCAAAATACTCAAAAAACATCTTGGGTAATACGGCCTAAAACATTAAATCAATCTGTCAATCACTCCGTCAGGGTTTCTACTAGAATCCTAGCTTCAACCAATGAGACACCAGCATAACACAAGTTATATTAAATGATGTGCACATGAAGTACTTTGGCTTAAGTGCATGTAATCATTTCTCTGTCTCTTGGGCAGCCCCACTGACATTAAAGTTCTTCTATTTTGCCCTTGTGAGAGGAGTTCAGTCTCCACCAGTGGCCCCTGTTTGCTACTCATAGCTTGAAAAATAAAGGTGAGTGGGAAGGAATACTGCCATATGATTTAAACACCTTATACATCTCACACTGGAGTTTTTGTTTGTGCTTTGAAAGGTGAAGCTGATCTGTTTTCACCACCAAGCCTGATCTTTATCTTAAATACTGCTATGTCTGCTGGATTCTGGAAAACTGACCAAATCAGTATGAAGTCATGCATTTGCGACCAAGAAATGCCAAAATTGCAGGAATCAAATGAGTAAGAGTAAAGAACTCATTACAAGCATAATGAATAGATACAGTAGATAAGATGAACTTTCTAAATGTTACACAGTAAATTATTATGGCACAAATGGCTGGATGGTCTAACAGTTTGTATGTGAGAAGCTGTGTATTTAATAAAATGGAACCCAAACAGCAAAATAATGATCATTTTCCTATGCTACTTTTTAGTGTATATTAATGCAACAAGAATGTCCCACACTCCAGCGGCTCTAGGCACCAGCAAGGCAAGCACCTGTTTGGGGCAGCCCATTTGCAGGGGCGGCAGGGACAGCATGGGACCTGAGAACCAACAGGGGGCTCTGGGAGCTGTAGTTCCTTGGTTAGCTCCCTGCCTATAGAGCTAGCCCTGGAGCAGGAAAAGAACTACATTTCCCAGCATTCCCTTGGACACTACCAACTGGAAAGGAAGGAGGGGGACCTCTTGCGGCAGCCTGCTGTGAGTGGAGAGTTGCACTGTGAAGGGTAGGGAGACCGTATTTTAACGTTCAAAAAACAGGACACTCCACGGGGAGGGAGGGTAGCTCCACCCTGCCACCATCCACTGTAAGTTGCTGTAGAAAAAGTAGGATAAAATTGAGTAAGAAATGCTTCCCAGTGGTTATTAAAGCTGGAATTACTATTTTCAACCGCCATTGCCTTTTTTTTGTTAGTTTGTTTAAAAGGAAGACAGTGGTATTGCATTGGCAAATTCCCCATAGAAAGAAAGAGTGGAACAAAAAAATAATAAAGGCACCTCAACTTTTCCTCATTTATGTAGGACAGTCTTATAATATGTATCCAGAGATCCTCCAATCACACAAGCTGAAAATTGTTCCACTTTACTGCAGCTCTGTAACCATATGGGAACCAATCCTGTCTGTGTTTTGTGCACATCCAAAATTCCTGCTGAATAACCTGCCCTGCGAAAGTTGCGCGAGTTACCAGTCACCCAGGCCGACGGAAGGAGGTGCAGGGCTGGGGCATGGGGATAGACGCCTCAGAGGTGGAGGCTGCAGAGCTAGATGATGCGGTGGGGCACTGCGTATTTGTCGGGGAAGAGAGGAGCCCAGTCATGGCGGGGTGCGGGGGGACACTCGGTCGGGGGGGAAGGGAAGCACAAGGCTGGGCAGCAAGGGGTGCGGAGGAGCCGGCGCTGGAGCGGGGGGTAGCCAAAATTTTTTTTGCTTGGGGCAGCAAAAAACTTAGAGCCGGCCCTGCCCACACTTTATCAAAACATTTGTCCAGTGTAGGAATACCACAGTTACAGTGCTGGGCTGCAATAATGAATCTGGCAGCAATTAGTAAGAAGGTGGTTTATCTTGTTTGTATTTTAGTAGTATTCAGAGGTCCCAGTCAATGAAGCTGATGAATTGGAAGAGGAGGGCTGGAGAAAGAGATAACAGTAAAATGAACACATCAAGCAAAACGACCAGCAGGCCCACCTTGCCACCTGCCTAACCATTGTTAAACTGCAGTGTTTTGTAAGCATTGTAGAAGAGGGATATGAAGAAGAAAGATGGTGGCTTTTCAGCTTTTGATGGGGCATTCATGTCAGACAAAAGGGTGAAAAAAAGAGGAAAGATAATTTAAGGGAGAAGTGAACAAAATGGTGACAGAAACTGGCATTGCCAGTAGAGCAAAGGCAAGAGGTTCATATAGTGAGAAAATACTAGACTGGATAACAGGGGCACTAAATTACAGTAGAACAGAAGTATAAATGATATAAAGGAAACTTTTATACTTAAGTTTCCCTTCATCGGGACTTTGATATTTTTTACATACCTATATATCTATATTTCATGTCAAAGCTGCAACCTTTATAAATTTTAAATTGTTCTCTCATACTGAGTTAGACGTTATAAACATCTTACATACTGACACAGTCTCACTTTATCCTGGGTTTCCATGTTAAGGTGAATGCTATCTCAATTTGAATGACCTTTTTCAGGTCTTTCCTGTGTTGGTCCTCTTTGTCTATCTGAAATAAAAGTGCAAAATGATTTATTAAAATTTGCTAAAGCAGGAAAATAGGTGAAATAAAATTGGAATTATTATGTCGAAAGGGTTGGCAGTCTGAAATTAACCAGCTGAGGCCATCTGGCCGTTGACTATATGAAGACAGACCCCTATGCCTGCATGGAGTCCCATTGACCCTGCTTTGAGTAGTGAATTATTTAAGGAAGGCAGTATGATGTAGTGGTTAAGTGCACTAGACTTGGGCACATGAGACTGGGGCTTCTAGTCTCAGGCCTGCCACTGTTTCACCTTGGGCAAGTAATTGTACCTCTGTTTTCTCTTTCAACCCTTTCCTCTCTTGTCTATTTAGATTATAAATTTTCTTGGGAAGGGACTGTCACTCACTATGTGCCTGCCACAACAGGACCTTGATTTTGGTTAGGGCCTCTAAGTGTTAACTGTGATACAAATAACAATATAATAATTAATCTCCTCATGGGTTTTCTGTGGTGGTCATCACCATAGTATCTGAGTGTCTCATATATTAATGGATGGGTCCTCTCAATACAATTGTGAGATAAGTGAATTATTTACAAACAGGAACTGAGGTACAGAGAGATCAAGCACAAATTTCTCAGAAGTCTCTACTAATTTGGGGGACCTTGTTGATTAATGTCCACCACGCTACGCCTAGGTAGGGTTGCCAAGCCTACAGGATTGGGCTGGAGTCTCCAGGAATTAAAGATTAATCTTTAATTTAAGTTTCTGTCATGTGATGAAATGTCCAGGAATACATCCAACCAAAATTGGCAGCCCTAGGCCTGGGGCTAGTTTTTAGTTTTTTTAATACCTTAAACATAATACCATAGTTTTTAGTGTTTTTAATGCCTCTTTGACTGTTTCAAACACTGTAATTAACTAACTAATCCTCTCAACGCTCCTGAGAGGTAGGTAGATAAGTACTATTACAAGATATTATTTCAGAGAAAATACTGAAATTGGTGATACACAAAGCTTGCAGCCAAATGCACAAAATAAGCAAATTAAAAACAGAGAAGCATTTTTTCCACTAAGTTTTTTTCAGTTACAGTCATCCTTAGAAGTTACTTATGTTCATAACAGTACATATATCTTGCCGTTTTTTTAATCTCTGGTTTTTAATCCATACTTGTTATGAATTTATGTACCTATGATAAGTAAAATTTTGAGGACTCCTAGATTTTTGAGCATCATTCTGTTAGCTACAATAAGAGACTAATATTTTGTTTGCAAGATGGTAGATACAAATCTTGCAGATAGAAGTGTTGGTGCCTCTTTAATAGAAAAACAAAAGTGAAAAAAAAAATTAAAAGAAAACAAGTTTGCCCTGATATTTATTTGTCTCTTTATACCAAAACCATGACTTACCTTGTAAGAGTGAAAAATTGTTTTGTTATGCAGGGTAAAATTTTTAGAAGCACCCATTGGAATTTATGCGCCTAAATTATTTGGACACTTTTGAAAATTTTCCAGTAGCATTTTATTACTATATACTTATTGCACAATATTCATTTAATAATATCTAGCTCTGCAAATTTGTGCAGTGCTTTATGGAACATATACATATGACACATTCCCTGTTGTGAAGACCTAGTCTATCTTTTAGGCGATCAGAATAGACACGTTTATAACTCAGTGGAAGAAATGCTTTGGATCACTTATGAGCATTACAACTCTTTGCTTGGCTGTTCCTCCCCATCATGATTTCTATCTTGTTATGTCTTTGTTTCCTCCCTTCGTCTCTGCTCCTCTCGTCTTTTCCTTCTTTTTCCCTTTTCTTTTCTTTGTTGTCTCTCCTATCTACACCCCTTTATCCAATTCTCTCTTTTCAGTCCTTCATTTCCTCTCTCTCTCTCTCTCTCTCTCTCTCTCTCTCTCTCTCTCGTTTTATGGTTCCTTCTCTCAGATTGTGATTTTTTTCTCTTCATTCTCCCTGCCTAATTCATGGTTGGTGTCTAAGCTGCTCTGCTCTATCTGTATTCTGGTACAAAGCAACAGCAGAGCAGAGAACATACATAAGTGCTAAGAGGCTGCACTGGCACCTAGAAGCACACTTTCAGCTGCATTTATCTAAAAAAAAATACTTAAATGTGCTATCTAACTGAAAAGAGAGAGGAGGAGGGAATGTATTTCAAAAACATTGAAAAATCAGTGTCTGAGCTTTTGAGTGTGCCTTCGCAATAGCTGGATAGCCCCATCTAGTGTCTGAATATAGTAAGATTTTTAAAAATCAGTCCATTACTTGAAATTACTATCCCTTGCTTTGCTTTGGTGGTTGTGTTTCTGCAGCCAAACAGTACTTTCTACTCGGCTTGTTTACTATAAGAAACATTTCTAAACTGCTGTTTATTATTTCCATTCATTAAAAATCCATTAAGCTTATTGTATATTTACCAGCACAATATCCTCTTGACTTGTTTCATTTTTTGAGGATCTCCATTACTTAACATAAAGCAAATACCTGCATGCCACTCAGTTCTATTTGAATTTTGTTCTTATAAAATATTAATAGAAGAGAGGGAGAGAAGTTTTCCTATTGTCATTTTCCAGATGTTCTCCTAGTCCCCCTTGGACCATGACAACTGAAGCTCCTGTTCCCAGTTATCTTTAATCAACATTTCAAAAGAAGATTACTCTAAATTGAGCAATTTATATGCCAGATGAATAGCTAAATATGCCAGAAGCCAACCTTTACTCCCTCCGTGTTTAACTCTTTCTTTGGAATTCAACTAAAGTGTTGTTAGACTTGTCCCTTCCCACGTTATTAGCAACAGATAATCTCAAGCACATATTAAAACATAATACCTACTTGGTGCCTGGAATGTGGTCTGATGGTTAAAGCATAGAACTGAATTTAAGGTTTAAGGTTCAGTTTCCAGTTCTGTGACCAGCTCATTTGTGTGTTTATTTGGGTAAGTGGCCCAGTCTTCTTCTGCCTCAGTTTATCTACTTCTGGGGAGTTGCTGTGAGGTTTAATTTATTATTGTTATAAAAGTGCTTTGCTGTCCTCAGATAAAAAACGATGTGTAGGTGCCATGTATTGTTGTTTACTAAATCCATAATATCTACCAATTACTTGTGATATCTGAAAACTGGTTCGTGTCCTTCATTTCCCATGATTTTTCTGATATCAGTATTACCAGTGAATTTCCCCAAAGTAAAGTGCATTATTATTGAGCCCTTCTCTGCGAGATGCACTGAAATGGAACAAAATGGATTGCGTGAAAGACTGGGAGCCAAGAACTCCTGTGTTCTAATCACAGCTCCTGACATTTTACCCATCACTGTTTGAGCTTCCTCAGAAGATAATCACCCAAGAGCAGAATGTGAATTGTGCTGTCAAGAGGTCAGAATTACAAAACAGTGCTGTCAGGGTTTCAGTCACAAAGCTGCTGACTTGGTCAGATGGTATTGATTATTTACAGAGCCAACTTTTTGTCAAACTGTATAGCTTAGTAGCCAGTAAATACCCAGCTGCATTGACCTATTTTGGCTATAGTGTTGGGTGTTCATGTTTGGATCCCCAAGCTGCCTGTCATATACGGTAATACTAAACTGAACATGGACTATGAGTCTGATTTCTCACCTGGATGATGTTTGTTCAGCTTTACTGCATTTTTTCAATGTTAAATGTCCAAGTAAATAATAATACCTAGCTCTTATATAGTGTTTTTAATCAGTAGATCTGTAAGTGCTTTACAAAGGAAGTAAACATCATTATTCCTGTTTTACAGATTGGGAAACTGAGGCACAGAGAGTTGAAATAAGTTGTCCATGATAACCAAGTAGGACCAGAGTTAGAGTTGGGACTAGAGCGCTGGTCTTCCGAGGCCTAATCCAGTGTTCTAACCATTAGCCAACACTACCTGTATAAATACTTGATTTCTCAATCCATTTAAACCCAGAAGACCTGAATTATGTTAAATCTGACCTTCATGTGCCCATGGTAGTTCTAAATTCATTGCTATGTAACAAATGAATGGCAGCCACCCAAGAGAGAAAACCTTTATCTTCTTGTTTGTTAGAAATACTTGACCTTTTGTATATAAACAATCCCCAGGATATACAAAAACTGAACAATATGTAGCTTTCCCCAGAGCTGTTTTGTGACCTGTTCTCTTACTACCCAGTATAAAGAAAGAGATGGAAATTGGGAGGTGGCGTAAAGCATGATTAATACCTCCCAGTAAGGTTTCAGTTTCCTTTATACAATAACCTTACAAAAAATGCTCCTTTGTTTTTGTCTGTTTTTAAAAATCAAACACAAGAATCAATCAGCAGGGAGACAGTTTACTTGAAAATTATTATGAGACTAAGGTCACCATCTGAGTGTCAATAATGGGTCTTTACTCAGGCAAACACCCACTAATTTCAATAGGAGTTCATTTGTAAAGACTGAGGCCCTGATTCTGCAGTCACATCAACATTTACGTAACATGACTCACTGAAGTAGTCCCATTGACTCCAGTGGAATTACACACATGAGTAAAGCTAAGTACATATTTCAATGTTTGCGGGACTAGGGACAAATTGTAGCCTTCATGCTTTGAACTGGTGGTTTTGGTATATTAGGATCTGAAAATGTTTGAGGACCAATCAGGTAGCAGATTAAGTGTATTAGGAGGTTTTGGAAGGAGATGCTTCCATACACTTTTACAAATTTAGTTGTCCGCAGGATTGAAAATTTGTTTCTATTGCAGTACATTGAAAAGCATATCACAATTCTAGCCTTAAATTTAGTTTAGCAGCTAGTACAAGGGAGCAAGCAATTACATGAGGATGAACAAATGCAGCAGGCTTTAGGCAAGCTACAGTGTGGACAGTATGGACAGTGACTAACTTGCTACTGTGTTGCAGGCAGCCTTTAGGCTTAATGTTTAGGTGAGTCACAGAGCGACTGGACAGCTCAGAGGACTGTTAAAGGGATTTAGAGCCTTTCACCTGCAAACACTACCTGTTCAGTCGTGTGACGGTGTACCTGACCCTCTGAGACCCCCTGCTGGAGGCCTTGTGACCCTGCCACACCCCGCCCCAGAAAAGGGCAGTGGAGAGGGACCTCGAAGCTGCCTACAATGGCTGTGTTGGACACAGCCAATCAGGGCCCAGCAGGCTAGGATTACCAGAGCGGCAGGGCCAGAGTGAGAGCAGTTCTTTGCTGGAGCTGGAGGAGTGTGGAGGATGTACTTGGCTAGCTGAGGGAGCCACAGGACCTCAGACACAAGTGCTGACAGAAGCTGGAGGGAGCGAGAAGGAACCCTGGGTTGGATTCTGGAACTCAACCAGGACAAGGCCCTGAGGTAAGGGTGAAGAAGAGGTGGGGCTGTGGGGAAGTGGCCCAGGAAATCAGAGCAGCAGCACAGCTTAGATAAAGGATCATGGCAGACAGCTGCTATCTATAGTGTTCCTTGGATGGGACCCAGAGTAGTGGGTGGGGCTGGGCCCCTTCATCCCCCATTAACCACTGGGGAAGTGGCCTGGACTTAGAGGCACCCCAGAAGAGGAACTGAACCCTTTAGTGGCTCCGCAGCAGAGCCGAGGCCTGAAAGGCTCAGAGAGGGCGAAGACATTGCCTCCAGGAGGAAAGCCGTGGAGTACGGCTCGATACTAGGACTGAGACCATTGATAGACTACGGGACTAATTGAGAACCTAAGCTACAGGAGTGCTTCAGGGAGTGAAAGTGGAGGCTCACACGCACTTGACCAGGGGTCACTCATGAGAGATGAGTACACGCTATCAGAGATGGTAAACAGAGAATGTCAGTTTCCAGGCTGGTCAGTCTTGGACCTTTCTCCAGCTGCTTTAAAAGACTGATGGGAATAATTAACAGAAGTATTTGGTTTGCAGGCACGAGTTGCATTTCACAATATGGAAAGCAACTACTTCTTTCATAGAAGGAGTTGGGGGATTTGATGCTTCATTTCCCCTTTTATATCCTACAATATTGCTGATGTAATATCAAGAAAATACATTTTAAAAAGTCACCAATTAGGCTTAGGAATCCCTACAAGTGTATTCTGCAGTTTTAGGGGCTATTTTATCTGAAGGGAAGGTGGAGGTAGGAGATCTCTGAAATAGATATTTTGATCCTTTATAAATCAGAGGCTCTGAAACCATGGTTCATGGCCATCTGGGGAGAAGTGGCTGATCACACGGTGTTTTCAATTGAGAGAGATTGGACAGATGGGGAAGAGCAAAAGTAGACAGTAGATAAAATTTTCAAAAGCGCCTAAGTGCCTTAGAAGTCCCCTCTGAGAAGGGACTTAGGCTGTGAAATTACTAAGATGCTTTTGAAAATGTTATTCAATGTGATGAATATTTTTCATAAAGAGCAAGACACCTATTGCACTGAAGACAGATTTTGCCTCTGGAGGTTAGGGAGTCACACATGGGAGGGGAGGTTATTCACAAAATAATCTCTCCACTAAAATATGAACCACACTGTGGAACAATTTCAGAACTCACGTAATGTTGTTCCAAAACCCCAAGAGCGTGAAGCTTTTATGAAAATGTATTATCATCCATAAACTGGATGCACTGTATTTGTTGTAGATAATATTGGGTACAACTATCTGGAAGATACATTTTATTTTTCAATCAAATGTTAGGTAGACTTTTTTTAAGGAATGGAGTTCTGGACTGGGAAATAGGAGACATAGATTCTAGTTCTGACTCTGGCCTGCTGTGTGTCATTTCACTGCACTGTGCCTCAGTTTCCCCCTCTGTAAAATAGGGATAATGATAGTAACCTCCTTTGTAAAGTACTCTGAGCTCTGCTCATTGAAAGTGCTATATAAGAGCTAGGTATTATTGATCATGTAATTTTGAGCAACTTCTGAAAACAATAAAAATACCCATGGTGCCCTTGGGTGATAAAGCAGTTATGTGTGCCCATAGATGTGTATTCCTGACAAGGTCAAACTAGACTTTCGTGTAAGATTCTCTGCTTTGAACTTGGTGATATTAAACACTGATGTTACTTGATCCAGCTAGGGCAGAGTTGGAAGAGCTTCCCTTTGTATCTACTGTGTTTTTTCTCTGTTTGTTTTTAAAGTTGTTTTTAGCATGACCCAGAGCATAAAAGATGACCTGCTATAAAAATGTAGATTGTTTGTTTACCAATGCTATATATGGTATTGGTGTAAATAAATGTGTCAAATGCCTTAAAATGTCCTATCACAGAAATCCACCATTTAACTTAGTTAAATCCATTACAATAGGGTAAATTAATAGGTGGAAATGTTCAGCTGTCTTGAAAAAATAAAAAATAGGACACTATGCATGTTCCCCAGCGAATACACCTATCTCATTTATCAAATGGGTTTATTAGGTAGTAGCCTGCTCTTTTGTCTTAAAGAAAAAGTAGTGTGACAGAGATGCTAAGTGGTGCATGTACACTATCTGAATGGGTAAACAAAGCCATTTTGTTTCTATACAGAGAGCCTCGGAAAGTCATCCTTCACAAAGGCTCCACAGGACTTGGTTTTAACATTGTGGGAGGAGAAGATGGGGAAGGCATTTTCATATCCTTCATCCTAGCAGGTGGTCCAGCGGATCTCAGTGGAGAGCTGCAGAGAGGAGATCAACTTTTATCTGTAAGTATCTGTCATTTTTGCTGGCCCATTACTAGTTCTTGTTGGTTGTCTTTTCATGTGTTGGGAAAACATAACCTTGGCTTTTCATTCAATGTTTCACCCATAGAACAAAAGGCTGGACCCCCTTCTCAGGCCCAAATAGTACCTGGAAGGGATTAAAATGTTTGGAAGATTATATTTCCTTCTGTAGACCACATGACATACCTCACCATGTATTGTGAACAGCGTATGTTGTAAAAGATTTAGTAGCATTTTTTTGGGAAGGCCTGCATAACACACTCAGGGCTTTGCCACAATAGTCATGTTCTCATTCCAGATTCATGCTGTAAAGCTTTAGATCACATTGTGCTTGTGCATGTGTGAACATATATCCATCTTTTTATAACATCCTATATAAAACTAATAACCCTGCGGTCCCATGGATTGGGAAGATGACAGACATGAGTGGACAAGATTTTCAAACCAGCCCAATGCCCCTTTAGACATTCAGGCTTTGTCTACATTACAAGCTAGGGGGTTACACACACTTGTTCCAGCTCTCATCAAGCTAGCATGAGTATAAATAGCAGTTTAGCCACAGCAGCATCGGTATTGGCAGCAAAGACATGGGTTAGCTGTCCAGACTACAAACCATCCCATACCCCATGACTTGACATGGCTAAGCTGTGCCTCCGTTGCCATTACCTGTGCCATGACGGCTATGTTGCTATTTATACTCATTCTAGCTTGTTGTGAGTGTATGTATATGGGAGTATGGGAAATCACACCCCTAGCTCACAGTTTAGATGTAGTCTCAAATAAGGGCCCAACTTTCAAAAGCTTTCAAAAGCTCATTGTGACACTTATGGCTAGATGTTCAAATAAAGCTCTCAGCATATTAAGGTGCGAAGTTATTCTGAAAATCTATCCAAGCATGTAAAATGAGCTGCTGGGTGCTGGACACGTTTGGAAGCCTGGCCCTTATTTAGGTTCTAAAATACAACTGAGCTCTTTTGAAAACCTGCCCACTTATTCTAAAATTCTGGCCACAGTTGTGGGTGTTGAATACTCAGTGTTGTCATTTATAGTTTGCTCATCTCTGCTGCTTGAACTGGGATTGCCGCACCAAGGGCTTAAAATTGCATGTTTGTTTGTGACAATATAATCTAGTCTTATAGAATGTTATGTTTTCACTTTGTGAACATTTTAGGTAAAATTTTTGAAAGTGTTGATCAATAAGACTCAGTTCCTAAGTCACTTAGGTTCTTTAACCTTTTTTAACCAATAGTCAATAATACAATTTTTATTTTATGATTTATACAGTGGGTCAAATTTGCCCTCAGATAGGTGTGTGCATCTTTTTCAGAGGGTAGGCTCTCACCTGGTATATTTTAGTACTATGCTATGACTGTTTTTCTAAAGTTGTGAGTGGCATCCTACAAAGGCACTTTTCATCCTTCATTGTTTGAATGAGCAATGAGGTAATGTGCAGCTGCCTGTGAGTGCTCAGAGTGCAAAAAAAGAGAGGGTACCTTGTAACATACTTCTGTTCCTTGCAAGCTACAAAGGCAACTTTCGTTATTCACAGTTTAACACTGTGTCTGGTTGATTAACAGCACTTTATTATACACTGTCTGTTCTTTGGCCAGCTCAGCTCCATGTGTACAGATCAGCATCTTCTCAGAAAAGATCGCTTGGCTAGCAGTGTCCTTTTCCTTCCCTGTTGTTCCACTCTTTAACATGCTCATGTGAGTGCAACTATAGAAAGGCCTAGTAATCAAATATTTTACATTGAGTATCATAATGTGCTTTCTTTCTCCTTCATACGCTTCTTCCAAACAGGATAGGCAGAGGCAGAGAGAGCTTCTATCTTTTCTTTTTCCTCCTTTGGGGGAAGAAGTATTGGGATTTGGCAGCCTAGACTACGTGCGCCATCTAGTGTATGTTGAGCTAATGAGCAAATTTCCAATATAAGAAAAGGTTCAGCTACATCATGTTCATTATTTCTGTGCTGTAATGAATTCGATGGTAACTCTGCAATTCATTTTCAGTTTTTTAATGGATAAAAGGTTCTGTAGCCTTAGGCTATATTTTGCATACATAGTCTCATTAGCATCTTTGTAGTTCTCTTTCATGTATATATTGATAGTGTGCAATTAAGAAATAGAGGGTTTATGTTTCAAAGTGTGCACAATAATTGAACATATGATTGGAGTGTTCTGCACAAAGAGGATTTTAAATCACAGTCAAACTTTCCATAAAGTATCCTCCTAGAATAGTTGATCATATGATATAATGAAGATATATTGTGCGATCCCAGGGCCTGATTTTATGTAAATCTAAAATTTTATTTGGCCCTCATCACTATGGTGAGCCTGTAAGGGTGATTGATCTATCTCACATACTTTATACAGCCTCATTACAGTAGTACCTGAGTATGGTACTTTATTGTCCTTAGTTTAAACTCGCAGTACCCCTGTGAGGGAGGGAAGTGCTATTATCCCCATTTTACACATGGAGAACTGAGGCACAGACAAAGTGACTAGCCCAAGATCACCCAAGAAGCTGGTGGCAGAGTGGGGAATTTAACTCAGGTCTCTAGAGTTCCAGGCTAGCTCCCTGATCACTGAATCATCTTTCCTCTCAGTTTTGTCAGTGCGATTTTTCTGGACTTCAGTGGGAATACCATGCAAACCATTCTGGCAAAATCTAGTTAGAGCTAGCAGGTATAGGAATCTTTGTTCCTTTATTACTTGTATGAATTTGTAATAGATGATAAAAAGGAGCAGGGCCAGCCTTTGTGGATAGCTGACATATCCTGATGGTACCAGGCAAATGAATGTTGAACAATTAAAGGGAGATCATCTTGAACATACCATGATTATGATTTATAGGCAAATAGTGCTTGTTGTACAGAAGGATCCCAAATGCTTTGCGAATTATTATATAATGTCATGTTGTGTATAAATGAAGACAGTTTTATCCAGTTGGAACTGCTGGGGGATTTAAATAGTCAAAATGTAATTATCCAACTTGGAAATAGGCCAGGGCGTGATATTCTGCAGAGTGAGGACAGTGGAAGCTATTTGATTGTTTGTTGACCTGAAGTGGTCATAGTGTTATACTTCATCATCGCATCAATTGAAAAAATGTAACCTTCTTTCAGTAAGTAGGTTGATTTTTGGTTCCTTACAGTTTTTTCAGTGTCTCTTTTTTTCTTTTGGATCTCTTATCTGTTCATGTTGTCTAAACATCTCTGTGTGCTCCCTTTTCTGTTTTCTTTGGGGCTTTGGGGGAAATGGTATGTTCTTCCCTCAAGTTAGCTAGCATGTAGAAAGTAACATGAGGTGAAATCCCAGTGAAGACAGGGCAGTTTGTAGTTTAACACAATTTAGCAGGTCAAGGTAATGGCAATGGGGAAGCCTAGGGAAGCCTAGGATTTTACCTTGTGTTATTTACCATGTCTTAGCTAACATCATAAACAAACCCATTCAGTGTCTGTTACAGATTCCCACTGGTATATATTCTGTCCACCAGGAGTCAAGTTCCTGCTACATAAAGTATGCTTAAAGTTACATTCAGAAGGGAGTTTCAAATACCATATGGTGTTCACAAAACAGAACTGGAATTCATAAGATGACACAGATGTTCCCTCCAGCCTGTCACAGGGGATAATAGCACTTCCCTACCTTGTGAGGATAAATGCATTAAAGACTGTGAGATAGAGGCCGTATAAGTATCTACGGTAGATATGTTGTAGTTTTACAAGCAGTCCTGTTGCTGTCAGAAAGACCGAAATAAACTGAAAAAGTATAAAGAAGAAATATTTTTTCTCTAATCAGTGACAATCATTTTACTTGTATCAAGAACAGGTGAAAACTTTCAGGCAGATTTGCGAGTGCGCTGACTTTACAATTTGGAAGACATCCACTCCCAATGTAGCTGAGTTTTGCACATGTTGAAAGATTCATGCAAATTGATAATGATTTCCAGCCTACTGCTCTTTTAGTTTAATGATGCTGGCAAGCCCTGGATACATTTATTTAACCTTCACAAAATTTGCAAGTTTTTAATAGCACTTTGCCATTGAGATTCAGGCTTATTCATTAGTCATATCTCAACTAGATCATTGTCACAGTTTCTTGGTTGCCCTTCCTGGTTCATCTGTCATAAGTTTCCAGTCTATTTAAATTTTCATGGCACATTTGTTCCATAGCTCTGTATTATCTTGTCACCCTTTGCTGTAATTGCATTGGCTCTCCATGCATCTAAGGATCAGATTTAAATTATTGGTATTAGCTTTTACAGTACTTAACACTTCAGTCCTCTTATATTTACATAGTTTAATTCAAATATGAAAGCAAATAAAACTCATGGTGGGAATATGTAGCTGGATCTCGTTACTAAGATCCTGTTCCAACCATACTTGCTGCTTTCTTGGCCATGTGAGACAAACAGAACTCCTATAGCATAAGCAACACAAGGTCACAAGTAGGGTTTTTAGTTCTCACTGACTTTAAAAAAACTGCCATAAACATGTAAATGTTAGTTAAATGTATTTTCTGTTTGGTTAGCTATATTATCTGGGAGCCTTTCCCAGTATGGTCTGTTCACAACTTCTGCACATCAGGCACAACTCAGAAAAGTATCTTTGACATTTATATTTATTTTTAAATAGACTTAAATATTAGGCTGTGATGCTGCAGCCGTGGAATTTTTAAATTTGATTTCTGTGTGTTTCACAGCAACCTTGCTCAGAAGCACCTGTTAAACATATCACCATTGCTTTGGCATTCACTTGGTGTACAAGTAGTTGATTTGTTCATTCAGCAGCATGGGATGGGAATTATTACCAAATTAGACTTAATGTATTTCCCCAGGCAATCATAAAGCAAGGCAGCGCTGAGTGACTTAGTCTCAAAAATAGCTATTATAAATCCATTCCTCCGTACTCAAACCAAGAAAAGTTCTTGCCGAACTGCATAAGCCACTTCCAGAGGTGACTGATATTAGACCATTGGCTGATGCAGGATCCCCCTTTCCCAGTATTCTGAGGGTATGTCTACACTACGGGATTATTCCGATTTTACATAAACTGGTTTTCTAAAATAGATTGTATAAAGTCGCGTGCACATGGCCACACTAAGCACATTAATTTGGCGGTGTGCATCCGTGTATTGAGGCTAGTGTCGATTTCCAGAGCATTGCGCTGTGGGTAGCTATCCCATAGCTATCCCATAGTTCCTGCGGTCACCCCCGCCCATTGGAATTCTGGGTTGAGATCCCAATGCATGATGGTGCAAAAACAGTGCCGCGGGTGATTCTGGGTAAATGTTGTCACTCATTCCTTCCTCCATGAAAGCAACGGCAGACAATCATTTCGCACCCTTTTTCCCTGGATTGCCCTGGCAGACACCATAGCATGGCAATCATAGAGCCCGTTTTGCCTTTTGTCACTATCACCGTATGTGTACTGGATGCCACTGACAGAGGTGGTACTGCAGCGCTACACAGCAGCATTCATTTGCCTTTGCATAATAGGTGAGATGGTTATCAGTCATTCTGTACTGTCTGCTGTGCTATTGTAAATTGGCAATAAGACGATGTTTATCTGTTGTCCTGTACTGTCTGCTGCTGTCATAGGTGCCCCCTGCTGAGGTCACAGTTTCTATCATGAAGATGGTTGCCAGCTATTCTGTACCACCTACTGCGAATGACCAGGAATCAGTCCTATTTTTACCCAGGTGCCCCAGGCTGGCCTCACCTGAGGCCAGCCAGGAGCACTTACGAGCTGAAGATGAGGACAGATAGCAGTCATATTGTACCGTCTGCACTGGGAAGCGGAGGAGAGCAGATACTGCTCTTCAGTGCCACAGCATCACGTCTACCAGCAGCATTGAGTAGACATAGGGTGACACTGAAAAAAGTTGAGAAACAATTTTTTTGCCTTTTCTTTCATGGGGGAGGGGGTAATTTGACAAGCTATACCCTGAACCACCCTGGATAATGTGTTTGATCCTACAAGCATTGGGAGCTCAGCCAAGAATGCAAATGCTTTACGAGACTGCTGGGGACTGTGGAATAGCTGGAGTCCTCAGTACCCCTTCCCTTCCTCCATGAGCATCCATTTGATTCTTTGGCTTTCCATTACGCTTGTCACGCATAGCCTGGAGATTTTTTTCAAATGCTTTGGCACTTTGTCCTCTGTAATGGAGCTCTGATAGAACAGATTTGTCTCCCCATACAGCGATCAGATCCAGCATCTCCTCCCGTAGGATGAGGGAGCCTCTTTTTTGGATTGGGACTGCATCACCACGGTCGTGCTGATCAGCATCCACGCTGGGCAAACAGGAAATGAAATTCAAAGTTCACGGAGCTTTTCTGCTACCTGGCATGCATATTCAAGTTCGATGCTGTCCAGAGCGGCACAATGGTGCACTGTGGGATAGCGCCCGGGAGCCAATACGTCGCTTTGCGGCCACACTACCCTAATCCGATATGAGTAACACTGATTTTAGCACTACTTCCTCTCATGGAGAGGAGTACAGAAACCGATTTAAAAAGAGCCTTTTTATTGATATAAAGGGCTCATTGTGTGGAAGGGTACAGCATTTAAATATTAATGCTGCTACAATCAAGTTTAAACACGTAGTGTAGACCAGGTCTAATACGTCCTAAGCACACTGTGGAAAAGATTATGCGGAACTGATGTTGGGTACGGGTGTTGAGCTACGTGGTCAAAGAAGGAAGGGTTGCAAGGTAGAGAGCGACTAGTAATGAATAGTCAGAGGAATGGAGGTTTGTGACCTGCTTCTTAACGTCTGCCTGAGGTTGCCACTACAGTCACGAGCTATCTCCAGACAGCTCAAGCCTCTCTCATGGATCATAACGGTTAGCAGATAGGAAGAAAGAATAGGATAGTCTGTTTTTGCAACAGATAAGGGTAAATAGCAGGCTTCCAAAGTATGAGACGAGACAGACAATAGGGCTGGTCAGTTTAGACAAGAAATGTCTAAGGAGAGATACCATAAAGCACCGGTTCTCACCAGGTGTCTGCCAAAAGAAAACTGGCTTGACCCACCTCCACAGGCCACACAGCCTGCCTGCGTTGGAAAGTGAAGAGTGGGAGGAGAAAGGCCAAACAAAAAGTTGCAGCATCATGTAGAGAGAGTGATCTTCCCTTGCCATCATCAATAGGATTGTATCCACAGCCAACTGGACTCCCACCAAAAATAGCAAAAGTTCCAACCACAATTCCGTTTTCTTTTCACAACAAAATAACCTGACTAAATCGAGTAAAAACTCACAAAATATCACTCTCCAAGAAACCCTTCACGCTTAAAAAAAAAAAAAGAAAAACGAAAAGAAAGGAAACAAAAATTACAGAAATCTGACAACAACAAAAGCTGCTGCAGAGTCTCATTGCAGTGGAATTATTTGTCA
>NC_133769.1:354322247-354342215 GCF_003597395.2 Chelonoidis abingdonii
GGGGAGGAGTACAGAAACCGGTTTAAAGAGCCCTTTATATCGATATAAAGGGCCTCGTAGTCTGGACGGGTGCAGCGTTAAATCAGTTTAATGCTGCTAAAATCAGTTTAAACGCATAGTGTGGACCAGGCCTGAGTTGTCACATACACCCCCCTCACAAACACCTTTCCCTATCTGAAGAGGAAAGAAAAATGATTTAAACTAAATGTAACAACCCTGATATACCAAATGACTGACTAAGTTTGGTTGGCATTTTCTTCGGAGAGGAATGGTGGCCTGCTGAATAGGGCCCTAGCCTGGGACTTCTGAAACCTGGGTTCAAGTCTGCCATAGACTTCAGAATGACTTTAGGTGAGACTCGTAGCCTTGCTGTGCCCCATTTCCCCTTCTGCAGGTTGGGGGGTAATAGGGAAGTGCTATCTCACAAACGTATTGGGAAGGTAAATACATTAAAGATTGTGAGGTGCTCTGATACTGTGATGATGGGGGCTGTATGAGTCGTAAAGGCTGGTCTACACTGAAAACTTACATCAACATAGATATGTCTCTCTCAGGAGTTTGAGGATCTAGCTGTACTGACCTAACCCCCAGGATAGACAGTGCTAGGTCAATGGAAGAATTCTTCCCGTTGACCTAGCTACTGCCTGTCAGGGAGATGGATTACCTACTGCAAGAACAAAGCCTGAAAGATAAACTCCATGTCCTGAGGTGAGCTGGTACTCCACATGTGAAAATCTGTGGCCTTTGCAGATGGCAGCTGATTTTAAGAGGTGCCTACTTTCATGATTTTCTAAAGTGGTCCTGTCTGCAAACCTAACTGGCATCCTCTGTGCTGTATACCAGAGTGGGAAGAGCACCTTGGAGTGCAGCCTTTGCAACAGACCCTGACCCTAAACAGACGCTATTATTTTACACAATCTCAGCTTAACTATATATGATGTGGTGATGGTGGGGAGAGGGGATTATACTGTAACATTTTACAGATGGAGGACCAAATTCTGCTCTCACATACACAGGTGAAATCCCAGTCCCGGGCTGGATGGGGTGCAAATTATACAGAGTGTTCACTTCTGAAATGAAGCCACCTCTGAGTTAAAGCACGGCTATTGTTCACAGTGCAGAACAGCTCAACAGTTTAGGACTAGAAATGAATATGCCTTTATTTGTTTAAAAATGACGAGGAAATTAAGGAGATAGATTGTAACTATTTTAGTTGGGATTTGGTCAGGAAAATGGGAATTAATGCCCCTATTACTGCAGAAAATGCTGTTGGATATAGCAAGAGTGCAGTTGGATTAGAGGAGAGAGGCTCAGTGAGTCTCTTATTGTGATGGACCAGTAGAGCAGAGGTTCCAACAGGTGCTTATGGGTGGAGGTGGGTCAGGGTGGATAAATATCAATGATTTTTTTTAAATGGGATTTTTTATTTATATCAAATTTCTTCAGTTACATAGTTTAAAAAAATCTGTATTTAAAATTGTTTGAATTTGATATCCTATGTTGACATATAAACTTATTGTGATCTATTCAAATCATCTTAATTAAATAAAAAGTAATGTGAAGCAAGTACACATTTGCTGATGAAGTTTTTAAAAAAATCAAAACACTGAACCGCTGGAAGCCACTGGCTAAGCACTTGGAGTCAGAGTTTGCGGAAGTGCTACACCTGTTTTTGAGAGCAAGTACAGAGAGAATGTTGTCTTAATTTCAGTTTATTCAGCTGGTTCAGTTCAGTGACTAGTTCATTCAAATTTAAGAAACCAGTTGAGAGATGAAAAAGCTGGAAAGCATGTTTTTCCTCTCTAATCTATGAACAAAAATATGACCATAACTGATTTTAATAGTGTAACGTATTGAGAGGATGAGATCTACTAGTTCTAAAATCCTGAAGGACGCAGTGGAGAAACAATCGGTACAATTCACCATCTACAACTAATAGTTCCTTTATTTAATAAATGTTAGCTTTAAATATAAAACATGGTTTAATAAAGTTTTTTTTCTTATGTATCCAGCAAATTTAATCCAAAATAAATAATGTGGTTTTGTGCGTTTTTAATGGAATTTGAATTTCCATGCAAATAGAGCTTCACACAAATTGCATGTAAAAATTAACAATTTGTAAATAAGAAATGCATCATTCACCATTTTCTAACATAATAAAAAATTACATTTATTTAGAATCTTAATTTTAAGTTAAGATATGTAATTGCTTAAATAAATGTGTGTATGTATATAGTGTGTTCACTTGGTTATCAAAACAAAGCACCAAATTTACTGTAAAGGCTACAAGGTTACCAACCAATGAGATTCTGTTTCTTTAGGAAAATAAAGTACAAATGAAAAACATGATTAAAATTAGTAATTTAAATTGAGGCTTCCTGTTGGCTGATTAAAATCTTGAGGAGAATTGGTGAGATAAATCACTTTGATATAAATCAGTCCACCCTGCTGGGTCAGGAGTGGAGGGAAGTGATCACCCTGTCCTTCCCTTATTGCTAAATGGGAGGGTGTATCCTCACAATATGGAAAGGCGGGGAGAGGGTCTAAGCAAGGAATGAGTTTGAGAATTCCTGCTCCATGTGGGTGGGAGGGGGATATGACCCTCAGGATTCCTTGATCAGTGAGACCAACCAAAGGCTGTGGTTCTCCCCACCATTGTCAGCACCACTTTGATGAAGCTGTAAATACTTTAGTCTCCATCAAAACTTTGAATTGCCCCCTCCACTGAAGTATGACCATCCCATGCTGCTCCTTCCCTGTCACCCACGCAAATGCCAGAGATGTTAAAGAGGAATGAAAATGGATGCTAGTACATCTCCCACTTCCTTTTCTCTTCTCCCACCTACGCAGCACAATCTTTCTTTCCTGTTGTCTCTCTCGCCCAGCACCAGGTACTGCTTCCATTTGCTACTCCACAGCCCCTGGGATGGATCTTCAAGGTCACATCCAATATATCAGCTCTCCACTATCCAAGGCAATTGTTCTTGTGACAGCAGCAGCTGCAAGGCTGGCTAGTGTGTCCCCAGATGCAGCAGTTGCTTCAAGGAGAGGATTTAACATCTGCAACACAGATGTAAGCTTCATCCATGCAGTGAATAGGGGCCCTGTATATTAGGAGCCACATAGCAACTGCTGTCACAGGAGAGAAGCAGAACTGCTGCCTCGAAGAAGGGGAGTGTAGCTTCTTATCTACAACCTGGAGCTGAGCCCACCAACCTGCTGCACATTTGAAGAGCTTCTGCTTCGGTGGAGAGCTCAGGTGCTGGGTAGAGGAAGGAAAAGGGTATGTTTGTTCTACTCCATAAGTCCTCTTCTAGATGAGTTGAGGTGGTGGCTGTTGTATTAATTTAGAGGGAATAAAGGGATCCAAAAAGTCAAAGGTGTTAAACCAGTCACTGTCCAACCTTAAATAGTTTTAAACAAGGTTCAGGGTTTGAGATACAGAGACCACAGCTTTCTTAGTTCCATGGTGAATGCCATTAAAATCTGTATACAGAAAAGAAGGAAAAACAGTGAAAGCATTTGAAATGTAAAGTATTAAATAAGGCTTTCATTTTAGCTATATCCTATTCCTTTTCCTTTAGCTGGAGAGAATTTTTGCAAGGAAAAAACTCCTTGTTTGCCTTTTAGAAGGCATTAGATATGATAATAATTGTCCTTTTTGGGGAAAAGAGAAGAAGGCAGCTGAGATGGGCTCGTGCTGTTGTTAAAGTCTGATCTCATTTCCTAAGAAGACAAACACACTAAAGGGGAGAGAAAAGAACAGCAAAGATAGAAAAATGCAGCTTCTGTCTCTGGCGCTGACTCTCACTTGCAACCTCACTTCTGGAAAAAACACAGGTACAACGTGCAGTCTTATCAGCTACTCCACGATCTGGCAAGCTCGTGACAGTGGCAGGTCTTTTAATTGCCTTTCTAGTCATAGGGTTTCTGCAGTGTAGCAAAATATGCAGTCCTGGCCATCTAATCCAGACTCCTCTTAGACAGGAGAGAGAGAGGAAAGAGAAGTTGGAGAAGGAAAAAGATGCAGTAGGGATGAGAGGGCATGGTGACAAAAGTCTGACATCATAGATGATATTTGGGATTTCGCTGGAAGCGGTGTCAGTGGGATCCCTCTCTCTAATCCAGTATGGTCAGGATCCGGATGACAAAGGAGAAGGTGGGGGAAACAGCCATGATGGTGAAGTTCGCTCCGGTAGCCAATTTGTCTTCCACAATCTTTCGTTAAGAACCCCAAAAGGAAGAGCCGGGTGGAACAGCCCATTCCCTCAATATTTTGTCCACTAATTAGATCTAATCTGACACATCAATTTCCATGAACTGATATATGGTTCTACATTTTTCTTGTTACTCGTGAGGGAATTCTGTGCCAAAAAATTACAAATTCTGTGCACAATATTTTAAAATTCTGCTAAATTCTGCCTATTTTATTGGTCAGTATAATCAAACCAGTTTCAATTATTTTTGATCATTTATTTCAAAATATCTGTGAGCAAGTGTGTCTGTAACAATACAGACGACAGAAAGATTCAGGAAATGTTTTTGACAAAGAGATTCCTTACTGGGCATATTAATACAGAACTGTGAGTATTAATTCATTTAAACTACAATATATGGCCATATTTCCCGCACCCCTCTGAAGCAGGGCAAAGACTTGGGGAAGTGAGAGGTAACAGAGGAGCTGAGGGAGAGGGAAGTAATTGCTGGCAAGGAGCCTGGGTGTGAACTTGGAGGGTTGTTGGGTATGGGTCGGAAAAGTATGGAACAGGTTTTTTGGGGGCTGGGAAGGGATTCTTAGGGAGCTTCCCCCATGCAGACCCTGGCTGACCCCTAGCCTCTCCCATTCAGTCAGGCACATCTGTCCCGTCCCCATGTGTGTACTGCACCCTCTGATCACATGTATCCCTCCACACCCACTCTGACACCCACTCTTGCATCTCATGTGGCCCTGCACCCCCTCTCCTCTCCCCATGTGTCTCTGTGCCCCCACTCAGCCACCCCCTGTCCCTACATGGCCCTGCACATCTCTCCCCGCTGTGGCCCTGCACCTCCACTCCCATTCAGCCCCTGACCCGGTCTGTCATTCCCCACTAGCTCTTATGAGCCCCTGCCCTACCCCTCATCAGCCCCACACTGTCAGTCTCCCAAAGCTCCTGTCTCCTGACCTGGTCCAACAGGCGCTGTGACGAAGGTACTACAGGCTCTTTCTCTTGTCTAGGTGGCCAGGAGCTGCTGCTGTGTTCTATTGCCAAAGCACCCTCTGGTGGGCAAAAAGTGAAACTGCAGCAACTTTCCAGCAGAAGCTTTTTTTCTGTGCAAAGAATTAAAAGTATGCATGGCTCATTAATTATGCGCACGTGTAGTGGTGCAGATTTCCCTAAGGAGTATCTTGTTTACCAAGCATGGTCTCAACACAGTCTTTGAGTTATATCAATAGGCCTGTGGTTTGGATTTATTTAGTCTTTCTGTCTTGCTTTTTTGCTTGTTGTTTCATCCACATTTGCTGTTATAAGTTATTGTAACATTTTATAAACTTTCACTCACTTTTCCAGTTGACATCATCATTAGGATAAATCTGTAGGCCCAGTTATCACAACAGAGCTCTGGCAGAATGAGAGAGTGTGGGTTCAGGGCTGAATTCAAAGTTAAATTAGGACTTTTCTCAGCTTGTTATGGCTTCATTCATGCTCTTTAAAATGTGACCTAGTGGGTGAAGCATTGGACTTGAGACGCAGGAGACCTGTGTTCTAATTGCAGCTCTGCCACTAGCCTGCTGGGTGACCTTGGGCAAGTCACTTTGCCTCTCTGCCTCAGTTTTCTCATCTGTAAAAAGGATAATGGTACTTACCTCCATTGTAAAGCACTTTGAGATCTATTAATGAAAAGTGCTTTGTAAGAGAGAGGTATTAAAACCTGAACTAGTTTCACTAGGCATGTGTGGTAGAAGAAAATGTTATTGTGCATCTTAGTTTTGTGTAGTGTTAAGCTAAGTAAGTAGTGCCACCAAGTTTGTATTTTAAGTAATGTTGATTTAGTTGGTAGGGAAGGTCACAAAAATTCAGGTGAAAGTTTTTTGCTGGAATTTGCTGATTTGCTGGAATGGGAATGTTTGCGGAGACTGTTCAGTTTTGCCAAATTTCCTCCGAAGTTCTGACGGAACCAAACGCTCATGGCAGATTTTGGAACCCTGCCTGGTTTCCCTCCACCTTGCCCAGCTGGCACCTCAACAGCCTACCTGGGGAGCTGTTGGATAGCCTGGGCTTCCATGGTCTGCAACTCCAGGACATATCGTCATGGGGACTGCCTTTCAGTTGGGGAGCCAACGGTGTCCAGTGTCTAGGGTAGCCTGCCAGGCAACGTGCCCCAGAGCCAGACCTCCATTGTCTTTCATTAAGGATGTCAAATGTTTTGGTTTTGATCTGAATCAGAACCCAACCACATTTTGAAATATTGAAATCCTCTGTGGGGAAAAAAATATCTCCTCTCTACTCCAGTTTTATTTGCCTGATTGGCGCTCACTTTTCCTGTGATCCACCAGATGGCAGCAGAGGATTGCTGTTCTGTACCAGCTGGTACAAAATGACACAATTCGTCTTCTGTTAATGGAATAAGTTACACTATTAAAACCAGTGATGGCCATATTTTTGTTTTAAAAATTAATTGAATAGAAAATGTCTAATATTTGTGACGCTTCTTTACAGCTATCATTAGTCTCTTTAAATAAACTGTGTGCCCGAAAACCATGTAATACAAGTCATTGAATGCTATTCAAGAGGCTTTTGATATGTGATTCAGCTTGTCACTCCTGAAACTAGAAGCAAAAATTGAACGAAAGAGAAGTAGAAATTCTTTTATATTTCAAAGTGCAGTATAGTTGAATTAAACTGTAATGCTAGAGATAAGGTAGGAGATGTTTATCACATCAGCTTCTGCTGATGTTTTCTTAATAAATGATGTTTAATAGTGGAAACTATTTCTCATATTATTCATTATATTCTTGTGAATTATCACTGAACAAAAAAGTCCCCTACTTTGCTTTGGTGCCCAAAGAATATATGAAAATATACTTCATTCAAACCATACATTCATCAGTTGAACAAAATAAATGCTTCATGTGGTGTAGCTCAGATAATTACCTGTCAAACACATCAACACCCGCCCTGCTATTATTGTGAATAATAACTATATATTAGCATCTAGAAGCCCCAGCTGAGATCAAAGTCCCAGTGTGACAGGCTCTGTACACCGCTATAGACTGTTTTCCCCCACAAGAACTTACAGTTTGTATAGACAAGACAAGAATTATTATTCCCCCTTTTACAGACATAGGAGTGAGCGGCACAGAAATTAAATTACTTTTTCAAGGTCATACAGGAAGTGAGTAACAAAAACAGGAATCAAACCCCACTCATTTGTCTTCGATCAGTGCCTGAACCACACAACCACATTTACTCTTCTCGAACCCTATCTTTCTCCATCTTCATTAGCCCCAAATGCCTGAAAAAAAGTTGCACAATACTGCAGGTGAAATATATATCTTATACCTTCTTTACTCCAGTTCTGGCCCTTACAATTCCACTTGACCCATAGAAAGGAATTGCATTTTTTAAAAACAGGAACTTAGTGGTGTTTAATGGAAATCCCCTACAGTACACAAGAAATTTTGAGAACCAGAGTTGTACAACATATACTTTCTATATCAATTAATTTTGCTTATTTTTCTTTCTGTTACACATAGAAAAATAATAATAATAATACATATCTAGAATTTTTCACTTATAAGACTTATAGCACTTTACAATGGTGGGTAAACATCATTATTTATAGGGATGAAGCAACTCAAGCAAAGAAAAGGCACATGGAAGACTCAGGACTAGAACCCTGATTAATTGTTATTAATTCTGGTGTTTAATCAAATAGGCTTCAGCCATTTCCCATATTGCTATGACCAGAATTGCTTTTCATGCACTACTGTAACTTATTATGCAAATGTATCTAGGAGTGTTGAAAAAATGCATTGAGAAATAGCACGCGATTGTACTCTGTCCTATACTTTGTCCAATTTTGGTCACCAATGTATAGAAAAGATGTAGAGAAACTGGAGGGGATTGAGAGGCGAATGACAAAGATGATCAGATGGATGGAATGTAAATCATATGAGCAAAGCTCTGAAGGAACTGGGTATGTTTAGTTTGGAAAAGAGAAGATTAAGGGAGAGCATGATAGCGGTCTTCAAATACTTGAAATGCTGCCATAAAGAAAAGACGTGGAAAAATTTTCGATCTTGCCACAAAGGGCAGGACAAGATCAGGCAATGGGTTCAAACTACAGCATAGCAGATTTAGATTAAATCTCAGGAAAAACTTTCTGATGGTAAGAACAGTAGACAGTGGAACAGATGACCTAGGGAAGTTGTGGAAGCTCCTTCACTGAAGGTTTTCAAAAAAAGGCTGGATAGCAATTAGTCTTGGATGGGAGGGATAGCTCAGTGGTTTGAGCATTGACCTTGCTAAACCCATGGTTATGAGTTCAGTCTTTGAGGGGGCCACTTAGAGATCTGGGGCAAAATCAGTACTTGGTCCTGCTAGTGAAGGCAGGGGGCTGGACTCAATGACCTTTCAGGGTCCCTTCCAGTTCTGTGAGATAGGTATATCTCCATATATTTTAAATCCTGCATCTTAGCAGGAGTTGGACTAGATAACCCTTGTGGTCCCTTCTAACCCTGCAGTTCTATGATTCTATCATGTAATTAAAAATGGTATTATAATAAATAGGCATAAAGGCAGAGTCAAGGCTAAACATTTTAACCTTAATTTCTGGAATTCCTAATGTTTGTGTATAGATATGCTTGATTTCTCAACCTTAACGTAAGTTTTAATTAATGTGGTGGGGTTTTTTTAACCATAGGGAATAAAAAAAAAATAGGATGTGTGAAGGATGGAAATGGAAACTGGCTGTGAAAAGGAATGAAGTATCACTCCTAGGTCTTTCAGCTTAAAAGCACAAAACAAAAACACTGACTGCACCTAGCTCCAGCCAGCAAGGGAGCTGTCATTGGGATGGAGTGCGGTTGGGAGACTGAGATAGGGATAAAAACCCCAGTGCACAGGAGAAGGATGGCTATGTCCTGTGGTGGGATCTGGAGCTGGTTGGATGAGAATGTTTTAGGGGAGGGTTGGAAGAAGTCTCACCAGTTCCTGAGCATACCTTGGGCTCCCAACATGTATGCAGTGTTATTGCTCGACTCTTACAATGAGGGGCACAGGAGAGACAGGTAGGTGGAACTAGTACATATTGTAAGTTGGAGGTAAATTGTTTCCATCTCTCTCATTGTCTTTCCTGAATTAATTGACTAAAATAAAATTAACTGCCTTCTATAAACTCTGTTTCTTTGCCTCTTGTTCCTAGTTAGCACAAGTCTGGAATGATAGGAATTCAAAGATGGGTGGATCCTTCCCACTTCTGCACCATCGGGATCAAACAACTGCAATTCAGGAGAAGGGGCTAGCAGGGACATACTGTAGGATTGGCTAGTAGCCTGCCTGTGGCAGTGGTAAATACCTGATTCTTAAATACTCCCAATCCTCCACTGCACCTGGCCTGTTGTGCATTGCTACTCATTATAGAGGAAGATAAATATTTGCAGTAATCAGCTTGTGCCTTACTCCTCCTTCTATGTATTGCCTTGCTGTCATTTTATGAGATTTTTCTTTTCCCTCTGAACAGTTTAAACACTTCTCCTACACAGTGCGTTCTCACTTCTCCTCCTACACAGTTCCTACCTACCGTCTTTCCCACATCCATAATAAAAATAAAATATGCATTTTTAAAAACTGTAACTCACTGTAATTCCTGCTGCATAATTTGTTGCATATTGAGCAAGGTAGAGTATAGGTGGTTGGTGCCTATTTAAAACATAGTTATGCTTCCTTGTGCAGCAGATAGACTTGACCTTCAGCTACCTTTCCCCTGCTGTGGTGCAGAGGAGCATTCAGATTTTATAAGGAAAAAGCTGCATCTTGTTCATGGTCGAAGCTTTAAAACTGCTAGTGAATTTTTGTTACCTAGCCACAAAATTAAAGGAGAAATAAGGCAAATGCTATTTGGTTTGCTTCACATGAAACATTTTCTAATTGCTACCAATACTGGAAATGTTTGAGTCTACCTAGGGCCAAATCATCTCCCTTGGGCAAACCCAGAATAGATGGACTTTGTGATGGGCTGCTCTTTGGGGCAGGAAATTCACTGGCCATGGAGCATCAGTGCTGCTGCTGCATCATTGCTAGTGTAGTGGCCTCAGGGCTGGAGTAACCTCCATGCCAGATGTTCCTCCAGCATTTCAAGCAGGACATATTTGCAGATCCATTGGCCGTGCCCCTAAAATGCTTCTTTGTGCTACTGTGGATAAAGCCCTGCCTAGAAGTCTGTACTACTCTTAATTAGGGGAAACCACTCTGCTTCTGCAGCTTTATGGACTGCATGTGGCCATGCAGGTGGGGCCAAGATTTTTCCCTTATTTAAAAAAAACAACAACATGAAACATGAATACTTATCCACTAGGGAAAATGCTAATTAGCCAATGTAGGCTATAACCATGTGAACGTGTTTTATATTTGTCACATCAGGTGGTGTGTATTGCCATTGAAAAAAACAGCAATTTATACACATAGTTGCTGTTCTCGCTTCGGAGAAGAGTTAGCAGCAGGGTGAATGTATGGTGAGTGATAATGGGAATTACACACATTCATCCCAGTCCAATGAGATGAGAATAAGGACAGGATATAGTAGTCATGCCATAGAAATGGCACAGTACTGACTGGGTCATTTCAATCTGGGCTGGCTGTACTAGAAAATCCTGCCCTGGCAGAGATGGATCAGATATTGGAGGAAAATAGGTCATTTTTAGCTCTTAATTTGTGTAGCTGATGAGTGGACTGTTTCAAATTTAGTGACCAAGTGATATTTCTGTTTGTATTATACGCGAAAATAATTTTTCTTGTGAATTGTGTGCTCAAGAAAGATTCTGGCTTGCCATTCCTGGAGCTGTAAATACTTAATATCTCCACAAAGCAGGCACAGTGATAAGCATGTGTAGTGCAAGATGCCTAGTAATGTCAATGTGGGGCTCTGTAGTGATGGGGTCACATAAGTGCCTAGACAGATTTTCAGTGTGTCTTAATACGTTGTTTCTGTGTGTTTTTATCATCCAGAGAGGAGAAAGAACATGAGGAGTTAAGTTTGTAACAATAGCCTATATTGCCATTTTTAGCAGAATTTGATGTGATATTTAAACCAAAGTCTGCAATAAAAAAGCTAAAAGTTGATCATGATGATTCAAAAAGAGTGCAGAAGGTGAGGTGCCTCTTCCCCTAGGCAAGCAACGAGGTGGGATAAGTCTGTCTGACACAAGGTCATGGGCCATAGGTCTAACAAATGGGCCCATGCAGCAAGGGTCCCCAGAGCTTGTCAGGCAGAAGGTATAGCTAATTCCCCCAGCTGGTTAGTGTGCATGCTGTCAGCAGTAAATGCTGGCTTGGCAGATGGTGGGCACAGACATTTCCACTTCTCAGAGGAGCAGCAAACTTTATTCCATGGCTCAGTTTTGTGAGCCGCCTTGCACCAATATGATTCCTTTGGCAGAGGACCCACCGTGCAGCATGTCTGCTTTCCCTCTCTTTGTCACATGGGGCAGGGTTTGGCATATCCTGGGATTACAGCTATGGAAATTAATTTCCAAACAAGGTCTGTTGGCATATGTTAGTATGTGTTTATTTTCATGAGATATCAGTATTGTATTTGCCTACAAGGTGATGAGTCAAGAGCAGATTGAAAGGACCAAGATCAGCTCACTCACTCAGCATCCCTATGCAATTAGGAAATGTTTAAAGGCACAAAGGTCAATTAGGCTCCCAGCTTCCTTTGAAAGTTAATAGCAGCCTCTGACACTGAAATATCTGACCAGCATTTCTAAGGTATGAGACACCTCTGAATTAACACCGTCATCTGGGTCTTTCCACCTCTCCTCATCTGGTCTTTCTCTTTCTTTATATTGCAAGCTCTTTGGGGCAGTAAGCATTTCCTTTTGAGCACATGATTAACAGGTAATAAATAATACTAAAAATCCTACGTGTCTTACTGCCAAATAGTATTAGCTATCAAACCTGTCAGTTTTATGTCACACAAAGCCAGTCCCCTGCAGTCTCCTTTTGCCCTACCAGAGAGGCTGGGTAGTGGAGCCATGATGAAATCCTCAGTGGCTTCCAAAACATTCACTTTGCAGTTGCTTCAGTGAGTAGAAATGATCTTTCCAATGACACGTTGCTTGCTCTTCAGCTCCTAATGATCTGGGAGGAGTTCACATCCAGGTCAGACAGTCTGAATTATCCAATTTTATTATAAGATTGTCAGATAGAATTATGTCACAACTGATATATTGATGTGTTTGCAGCAAGCTTTTCTTCCCTCGTTGTTCATAATTTTCATATCCGGCTTGCAGTGAAGAGAGCATAAAAACATGAACATTAAAATTTCTGCAGAAAAGTAATAGTCAGGATGAGATGGCTGCAATTCTGGGCTTTGTTAATTATAAGACCTGCTCCAGTTTGGATTTCTGGGCCTTACTGAGACAGACTTGCTAGTTAGTTCTTATTGGCTCTAATAAGATGCATACTAATTTGCTGAACTTGAGACTGGGGAGTATGGAGTTACTAGGGTAACTAGACAGCAAATGTGAACAATCGGAATGGGGTGGAGGGATAATAGCCTATATAAGAAAGAGACCCCAAAATCAGGACTGTCCCTATAAAATCAGGACATCTGGTCACCCTAGGAGTTACTCAAATCATCCATATCACATAGCCCTAACCTTTATAGCCAAAAAAAAGAATCACCTATGGTGCTTTTACTATAAAAATTCAGCATTTATCATTATGTCTAGACTTGAACATGTGCAAGTAGATACACAAATCAGAGTGCCAAGGATTACCCCTGTCAGCCTAGGTTCGTAATGACACCAGCTGATGACTGTCTTGCTATTGTAATTTTTCAAAGGTCACAGCATTATGCTCTGTGTTAACATGGGAAGATGTGAGGACTATCAGTTGGAGATTAGAGAGGGGAATGGGGTTGACTGGAAAACAATTCTGTTTCATGAAAAAATTGCAATTTTTAAATTTTGTTTTATTCCAAAGCAGAATGAAAAGAAGACTTTTCAAAATATTTTGTGAAAAAACATGAGCGAGCGAGAAAGTGGGAGATCCACCCCAGAATAGCCAATGGTTTCTGGCTTTGAATATGTTGAGAATCACTCCTCCTACTGAAGTCAGTAGGAATTACAGGCACTAGGTAACTGAATCTGGGTGATTAGGGTCAAGCATCTGTAATTACAGACCACTTCTGAAAACATGGCCCTCAGTGATTTGCCCAACATCAGTGAGCATCTTCCCGAGTTGAGAACCGAAACCAGGGTTCCAGAGTCCCAGCTAGAGCCGGTAGAAAAATGCTGTTTTGTTAAAAAACCAAAATGCTTCATGGATATGTGTTGGTTTTGATGAAAATGTTGTAGGTGAGGTCCACGGTGGAATTTTGAGAAAGAAAGAGAGACCCCAGAATAGCCAATAGCCTGGTTGTTAGGATACTGACATCAAGCAGGGAAAACCCAGGTAACATCTCCCCTCTGAAAATGTTGATGTTAATCTCTCTTTTCCTCAGTTTACCTATCAGTAAGGAGGGTATAACAATGCTAGTTATATAAGCTGAGTTAGGCCAGTGCTTGAATGTGTTTGTAAACCCATCAGACAATCAGATTTTTGAGTGATTATTGAAAGCGAATGAATGATAGTGATAAAGAGCAGATATTTATATTTATTTAATACATTAGTTAATAAGTACTGACCTGTGCTATTAGCTACAGTGCTTACCATATATGCTTTTTTAAATTAGTATTTAAATTTGGTAGCAGTTGGTTTAATATAAAAATACAGCATCTAATCACTACACCTAGACATTTCAACTAAATAAAGAACGAGGAATGCTCTTGATCTTCTCATGGTCACTGGATCAAATCCATTCTAGGTTAGTAGTGACACCAGCTGATGGCTGTTTAGGACCTGTATTCAGGCCCGGTTATAACAATCAAACATGCACAATTCAAAACCCACCTGTAGGCTTGGGTTTGAGTCACATTGGCTGGGCATCGGGAAGCTTGCAGTGTTGCTGCTTATGTCACAACTGTTGTGTGCATAACTAAATTACTTCAGTTTCCAAGGCTGTCAATCTGTCATCATTCACAGATGTCATGTTCACATGGAAAATAACTGGTAGCAATAAGAGGTGTTTCTCTGAACTTTGGGAACAGGAAGAAAATATGCCTTTGCCTAAGGTTACAGGATAGGATGACCAGATGTCCCAATTTTATAGGCACAGTCCCAATATCTGGGGCTTTGTCTTACATAGGCACCTATTAGCCCCCACCCCATGTCCTGATTTTTCACGCTGGCTGTCTGGTCACCCTATTACAGGGGCAAGGGGCACTGCTTAGAATGATTTGCATCATCTGTCTATAAGATGTATTTAGTTGTTAAGGATGTGTGGAATTTCCCTGACTATAAAGGAAAGTTTGCAGAAATCCAGTCTACTAATGTTATTTTATTCTGAACATTCTAGCTGCCTCTGATGCCGCTAGTATTTTGGCACCACATTCAGGTGACTCAACCTCATCATAAAAGTTAGAGATGGGAAACGACCTGTTAAGTCATACAGCACCTTTCCCAGCAGTGCTTCTTGTTCCTCGGTGAGAGGAAATTCTGCGTCTGGAAAGGCCAGCTCATCAGAGCATATCGAATGGCTGACTAGAGCCAGGAGCTATTACTCAAAGTAACCCAGACCTGAAAAATTCAGAAAGTCATTGAAACAAGTGGTCCATAAAAAGAGATGGGACAGGAGCAGAGTGAAGAGAGGAGTAGGGCCAAGGATGATGATATTGTTTCTGGTAGGTCCTACAATGTGCTAGGGGGTATACAAGCCCAGAACCACACAGTCTTGATCCGAAGAAGCTTCCATCCAAACAGAGAGGATGTGGGCACAGAAAAGAGAATTAATTAACCAGAGAAGTGAAAAAATGAGAGGGCAACAGTAAGATAACAAGGAAAATGTGGATGAGAATGTAAGTGGAAGAAAGTGGAGTAGCAAGAAGGATCTTCCCCTCCCATGTATTCTCCCTTCTTTTTTACTGCCAAACAGCCTTTTTCATGTAAGAGACAGAACCTTGCCTTTGTAACTCAAATAGAAGGGACACTGTAGTAGAGTGAACTTCAGTGTCCCTTGGCTGTGGTGGTTCTTGCGGTTTTTTGAGCTGTCGAGGTGCTGTGCTGGCTCAATGGGTGCTGCTCTTCTATGTTTGTTTGAAGACTTTTTCAGAAAATCAGCCCGAAGATAACTGTCTTGTCATTGTTTTCCAAAAAGAGCTTTTCAATATGTAAGGGTGATTTGGTAGTGTGTGCAAGTTAGTTAGAATTCCTGTATCTATCTCCTTCTATGAAATAGAAAAAGTGTCATAGGAATACACCTCATTACGTATGATCATCATGTAACTTTCCCATGGGCAGTCTCTTCCCCTTGCACATTTAAACATAGATACAGTGAGATAGGCATAGCCCTGCATCACCCACAGCCCCAGAGGATTTGTGCTGCATGCTCCCCTCTCTGTGTACAGCCATGTCAACTGGCCATGTGACTGGGGTGTGGAAGGAACATGACTGTGAGGGACCATAGGGGTGCTAGGAAGAACTGTAGTTGTGCTTAGTGGGGCTGCAAGAGGAGATGGGCAGTGTCCTCCTTTGATGTATGGAGTGGGGCTTCTGGCCCTGCAAGTTGAATTTTGTTCCAAGATGTCTTGTCTCATCTTCCGTCACTCAAACTAATTTTTTCACAAGTTCAGCAAACCGAAGAACCACAATTTGAAACATTTGCTCTATTGTTCCGGCACGAAAGTGTGCAGTTTCCTTACCACTTGATTATCCCAGTAAAAAGCATCAGGCAATGTTACTGACAGCTGAAAGAAGAAACAGAAAGCAGGCTTTTGTTTTCCCTTCGGAGAAGGCAGCATGTTTCTCTTTTCCTTTACAGCTTACCCAGGGACTCTGAGTGTTCATTTAATTGCTGTACAAACCCAAAATAAAAGTAGCTTTGATACCATAGATTACTCCGTCAGTCTTTGAATTTGAATGACCTACATATGAATCAGGCTTAGGCTAGCACAAAAAGAAAAGACAGCCAAAGACTTTAATTTGTACAGTTCAGAGTTGAACATACTAATACATGCAATTTGATTAAATATTTTGGAAAAAAATGTAAAATTATATGGTCTGTCCAAGTCTAATGATTTTACCTTCCTATGTATTAATACCAGATCTGTTCGGGCCTGATCCAGTGGTCACTGAAGTTAGGAAAGGGCTGACGTAAATATGGTTACATTGGTCCTTAAAGAGTAGTGCCTACAATTCCAGCTACTGTGTTTAATTTGTATAATTTGCAACAGGGCTAGGTGTGTAGCTAAGAAAAAATAGGTTTCTCAAAATCAGGAGGCGTTTTATGCCAGTTTGCCAATCTCAGATGAAGTTTTGTTCTTGGAATTTTGAATCATAATCTTTCATTACACTGTTGTCTTTTTCGGTTGTCTTTCTCCCACAGCGTGCAGGAGAGAGAGACAGCTGTATAAGCTGCAGGCTTTTCTGATTTCCATTATGTCAAATTCATTTTGGAATTAGGCATCAGAAATTGTGCAGTCAAAGTCATTCTGCAGTGGGACATCAGGATTGTGCAGTCAAAAGCTCAGGGCGACAGTGCTTTTTTTGTAAGAAGCAGTCCCGTGTTATAAAAGAAAACAAGCAAGTGGCACCTTCAGAGTGCCTTAAACTTTCTCTGCACTCACCCACAATCACACACATATACTTCTATATATGTGACTAGTGCTCAGTTTGTTTGTATATTGCTCATACCTGGCATAGCATTCTTGGTTCTTAACAGCTAAGTATTTGAACAAATTTAAATTGGAAATTGAAAATAGATTTCACAATTTGAAATTAAATAATGGTGCCATGCAAAAACGTTGCTATACACAATTGTCTTAATAAGATCACATGGATCAAGAGGCAGGGCACGCATAAGTGGCGGGGGCAAAGATAAGGGCATGAGCTCTTACGCCCTCGTGATGTTTTTACGCCCTTATGATGTCAACCAAAATATCCTGTTCTTTCTGACCTAGTAGGGTGAGATGTTAAATGGAAGTGGTGTATTCATCATCGCTTAGCGTCTTTAATCACGATTGATTGCTCTCGTTCAGTCACAGGTTATTGGGTTTATTAGAGTTCACTTGCATAATAGGAAAGAATATTTCCCTCCACTGCATTAATTGAGTGGAATTCTACAGCCCATATTATGCATTGTGAGGTCAGACTAGATGATCATAAAGGTCTGTTCTGACTTTAAAATCTATGAATCTGTAAGAAATTTCAGCAGCAAAAATTAAGACCCAGTGCATTTAGTACTTTAAATGTCAAAAATAAAACCTTGGAATCATTCTGTAAACCCACAGGCAGCTAGTGCAGAGAGCAAATCAGTGTGTATACAGAATCCATTCTACCCACCTTGATAACAAATGCATGACTGCATTCTGCACCAGTTGATCTGTGGGGGATAGATCGGCTTTTTGGTTAGCCCAATGTAAAGTAATCCATTGCAGGAGTTCAATGTATCTCTCTTAATTTGTCTAATCCTGCCTAATCTAGTCTGTCTCCTGGGTTGCTTGCCTATCACTGTAATATTTAGAGGCTACAAAAATAGACTTACGTATAGTTTAGCCCATAATATACCTGCTCTTGTTATGCTGAAGCCACCCGCTTAACCTGACATATCTAACTCTTTTCATTCTCCACAATGTAAATGCAGGAAATGCATGTCCGATGCACAGCTACAAATCGGGGAATAACAAATGCACAACTACAAAATGGGGAATAACTGTCTAAGTGGTAGCGCTGCTCTAAAGGATGTGAGGGTTATAGTGGATCACAAACTGAACATGAGTCATCAATGGAATGCAGCTGCAAAAAAAAGCTAATATGATTCTGTAGTATTGTCAAGACTGAATCCCAGCTCTGTCACTCTGAGTGCAGAAGTGGGGCCCGCAAGGATTTTAAAAATTAATACTTGCCACTCCAGCTTGTATTAAATTCCCAAGGTTACAGCTTTTCTCTGACTTTGGCTTGGTAAATGCTGCCATCACCCAAATGCAGAAAAAAAAAACCTTTGAACTCAGGAACGAGCACTTGGGAATTCTTCCCTGTGGGGTACCCTCAAACCCTTTCACCCTCCTCCCCTCGTCCCCCACTCCTGGGGGGAAGAGCTGAGAAAGAAAACAAAGGAAATTAGCTGTTGCCACCAGCTAATTAAACAACATGCACAAAACTCTTAGCACACCAAAAATCTGATCCTGTTCTTCAAAAATGTAAATTTTATTAAAACCAAAAAGAAAGAAAATACATCTGGAACTTAGGCTTTTGCTAGATTTTCAAAGAGCAATTCCAAAAAACAAGCACACAAACTAGGTTACAAGCAAACAAAAGCATCTTGGGTTAGCACAGAGGAGTCCACATACCAATAAGAAGTAAAAGGAATAACCTTAATCGTGTCTAGCTAAACATTCTGAGTAAGTAACATTTGAAGTTCACGTAAGGAGTTAGAGGCATGATCTGATGATTTTTTTATCATACCTGGCTTAGCCACTTATAGCATGGCTGCTCTTTCCCCCCAGCCCAGAGAACAACAGACAAAGGGAAAGTTTCTTTCCCGATTTTAAAAAATTCTGCCTTCCCATTGGCTCTTTTGGTCAGGTGTCCACTTTTTTTTTCTTTCCCTGGGGGATTTTTTAACCCTTTACAGATAAAGCAGGTAAAGAACAGCTACCAAGAGGAATTTTACAGCTAACTGACTGGCTGAGGGTCCATCAAAGGGAGCTATCCCTCCACTTTATTTATCACAAGTATATTAACAGGAGTCATGAATGTAAGACACAGGAGTAACTGTCTCACTCTATTCAGTAATGGTGAAGCCCCAGCTGGGCACCACAATTTAGGAAAGATGTGAAAAAATTGGAAGGAGTCCAGAGGAGAGCACCAAAAATGATAAAACATTTAGAAAACCTGACCTATGAGGAAAAGTTGAAAAAACTGAATATGTTTAGTCTTGAGAAAAGAAGATGGAGGGGTGACCTGATAATCTTCCAGTACATTAAGGGCTGTTATAAAGCAGATGGTGATCAATTGTTCTCCATGTTCCTTGCTGCAGAGTATACCTTCAGTGAAGATTTAGGTTGGATATTAGAAAAAACTTCTAATTGTAAGGGTAGTGAAGATCTGGAATAAGCTTCCACGGCAGGTCATGAAATCCCCATAATTGGAAATGTTTAAAAACAAGTTGAGGTGTCTAGGGATGGTCTAGGTTTACTTGGTACTGCCACAGCACAGGGGGCTGGATTTGATGATCTTCCTTCCCTATATTCTATGAAAGCTTCTGCATATAGGTAGGTTTGCATCTGTGGGTTCACTCTGTTGTACTCTGATAGGAGGCTCGACAGACAAGTATTCAGTCTCACCCAGTTGTGGGCATCCTATCCTGAGTTTTAAAAATGTCCTCTGAAGCTTGACATAATCATAGAATATCAGGGTTGGAAGGGACCTCAGGAGGTCATCTAGTTCAGCCCCCTGCTCGAAGCAGGACCAATTCCCAACTAAATCATCCCAGCCAGGGCTTTGTCAAGCCTGACCTTAAAAACCTCTAAGGAAGGAGATTCCACCACCTCCCTAGGTAACCCATTCCAGTGCTTCACCACTCTCTGAGTGAAAAAGTTTTTCCTAATATCCAACCTAAACCTCCCCCACTGCAACTTGAGACCATTACTCCTTGTTCTGTCAT
>NC_133769.1:354343229-354345571 GCF_003597395.2 Chelonoidis abingdonii
CCCCCAGTTCCCCACCCCTGCACCCCAGAATTGTATCATCTTGCACTGGTCAGAAGCCTGGACAGTTTAAGTTCGTTACCCAGTCCACCCCTCCCTCAATATAGAGAAGATACACTAGCCTTGGTAAACTGAGCTGAGATTTCCTAAGCGGTTCAACCAAAAACACTGTTTTAGATAAAATATAAAACAGATTAATTAACTATAGAAAAATAGATTTTAAGTGATTATAAATAGCAAGTGTAAAGATGGAAGTTGGTTACTTAAGAAATAAAAATAAGTTCTCGGTCTGGGTTCTACAAACTAAACAGGAGTTGAATCAAGCGGTGTCTCCCCCTGACAGATGGTACAAGCAGGTTAAAGATCCCAGCCTGGGACCACTTTCCCCAGTTCAAAGTCCAGGTGTTGAGTTGGGGGGAAGGGGAGGGAGAGGCCAAGTGATTATGTCACTTACCCTTTTTTGTAGCTTCTTCCAGCTTGCTGGAAAGATCTTTTGTTATAATGTGTGGGTCTTCCCCCATTGGTCAAGCAGTCTCCAACTGAGACTCTGTCAGATATAGTTTGATCTAAACTAGATCAGCATGTTCCTGCTCGCAGCCTAACATTTCTTAAAGTTGTTAAATCGTTCTTTATCATAGTATGATCTGCTTTCTCGGAAACTGCAGGTAGGGTCAATACCAACAACAGTATTAGCAACTCATATTTTTTTATTGGTGCAAACAACTATGTTAATAATAATTGTAGATACAGTTATCTCCTAGAACTGGAAGGGACCTTGGAAGGTCATTGAGTCCAGCCCGCTGCCTTCACTAGCAGGACCAAGGACTGATTTTTGCCCCAGATCCCTAAGTGGTCCCCTCAAGGATTGAACTCACAACCCTGGGTTTAGCAGGCCAACATTCAAACCACGGAGCTATCCCTCTCCCCTGAGTTGTTACCTACAGAATAAATCGTAGTCCTCAGTGAGTTCATCATACACATAATTATTGACCATGGGTTCCTGTAGCTCTTTTATTATCACCTTTTCTGAGATCAATGAGAGCAAGTTGGAAACTTGTCTGTTTTCAAATATAGTAGAGTCAAAGAAAAGTCATCTTAAATGGATTTCACTGCTATTATTTGTAAACTTTTATGGCATCAAATTAACCCCTAGTGTAACTCTTCTGAAATTATTCAATAAACCCCACAATTCCAATGTGTGTCCCTCCCTTTTTGTGTCAGAGAGAGCCTTGAAACATAAAGCAGAAGTAACCAATTAGCAGGGTTATAAGTTTGAAACTCACATGCTGTGCATGGCCCTCTTCCTGATGAAACCCACAGCTTTAGTCTCTTTAATTTATGGAATAGTCTCAAATCAATTTGCAGCTCTGGTGGACTGGAGCTACCTGGGCTGCTGTTGATGGTGCTAGCCTGAGCAGCTGTTTCTGAGCCACTTTTCTAGTGAGTAGTCGTGAGTCTGCCCCAGAAATGAGCATCTCAGTATTGTGGAAGGCTGCATGGTCCCATGAAGTAAGCAGGACATAAGGATATGCCAAGGACTGGATGATGAAAAAAGAACAGTGCCACTGGGCAGAAATCTTGAGTCCAAGGGAGTCTGCCTTCTTCTTTTTCACAAAGTTGCTTTTCAACAGCTTCAGAGCTGTTCACTCTTCTCCCATATTGTCCGTGAGCTGGCACTTACTCGGCTCATCCTCCCATGTTTGTTTGCCCCAAGAGCACCCAAGACATTTCAGAGTCATAGACTTTAAGGTCAGAAGGGACCATTATGATCATCTAGTCTGACCTCCTGCACAATGCAGGCCACAGAATCTTACCCCGTAATAAACGCCTAACCTATGTCTGAGCTATTGAAGTCCTCAAATCATGGTTTAAAGACTTCAAGGTGCAGAGAATCCTCCAGCAAGTGACCTGTGTCCCATGCTGCAGAGGAAGGTGAAAAACTCCTAGGGCCTCTGCCAGTCTGCCCTGGAGGAAATACTTATCTCTTCAAATGTTTTCCAGACTTAATATCAGTGTCAAACTACGGCCTATTTTTTCTCGGAATCACTTTTTTCCTTTATTGAGATAGGAACTTGTTAGCATTCTCAGTTCATCGGTACGATTCCTTGGTTACGATTCATTTAAAAATCTTGCTTTGGGCTTGCCAATTTCATGCGCCAGTACTTATCTCTTCAAATGTTTTCCAGACTTAATATCAGTGTCAAACTACGGCCTATTTTTTCTCGGAATCACTTTTTTCCTTTATTGAGATAGGAACTTGTTAGCATTCTCAGTTCATCGGTACGATTCCTTGGTTACGATTCATTTAAAAATCTTGCTTTGGGCTTGCCAATTTCATGCGCCAG
>NC_133769.1:354347380-354581175 GCF_003597395.2 Chelonoidis abingdonii
GATTTTGTCCCATTAAGCTGTTCAAGTTTGGCTTCTACCTCAGATGTGGTAATATCCACCTCCATATCCTCATTCCCATTTGTCATCCTTCCATCATCCCTAAGCTCCTCATTAGCCTTATTAAAGACTGAGGCAAAGTACTTATTTGGATTTTGGGCCATGCCTAGGTTATCGTTAACCTCCATTCCATCCTCAGTGTTTAGCGGTCCCACTTCTTCTTTCTTTGTTTTCATCCTATTACTGTTACTCCAGTTTACAAGGTTATGCAGGTCTTCCTGTATGATATCTCGGTTCTTCTCTGTATTGGCAATACCTCCCAGCTTTGTGTCATCCACAAACTTTATTAGCACATTCCCACTTTTTGTGCCATTTGTCTGACTTCCTCATGATAAATGCTGACAAAGCGTGTATCACCAACTAGCTCTGTACATGAAACATGTTTTGAAATGTCCACAAACCTTTAGAGCTGGATTCTCTGGTCGACTAAGTTCGTGTTACACTGCTTATGTAACCCAAAGTGAAGTTAAATGAATGGAGAAACTCCCGTGGAAAATCTCCAGTCTGTAAAGCTGGCAGAGGTGTCTAGGCTCCCTCTTGCGCCTATGCTACCACCTCCCTCCTGCACCTGAACTGCCCAGCGCAAGATGGGAAGGAGGCATGCTGGGAACAGGAAGCAGGTATTCATGGCTGGGGTATGGTAGAGCAAGGCTCCGCTACAGCAGATGCTCTGCTGATAGAATGTCTCCCATCAACAGAGCAAATTGAAGCTGCCCCCTGCCGGTTAAGATTACATCAGGATTGCAAGAGCAAGATCAGTGTGTCCCAGCTGGGTTCCTGTCAGGACTCCCTCTCCGTGGTGCTTAGGCACAATAAAGAATTGAACCTTCAAACCCTATAAAGTCAAGTTAAAATTGGTCAAGATTTTAAATAAAAAGATTAAGAAAAATGTGACCTTAAGAGAGCAGAAAACAAGATAGGCAGCTGTCTCCGGTGAATATAACACAGATCAGTGTGTTATAAACGCAATGTACAGTAGTCTGATCCAGTGGCAAAGGATCTTTGTATGAGTCTATTATAATTTGTCTTTGTTCTTGAACATTGGTGACATGAGTTCCAACCCCCCCACCCCCTGGGCCCTTTCCCAAGTATTAAAGCAGGTTCTCCATGGCTTTCCATCCATTATGAAGCAAGTTCAGATGGTTGTTTTTTGTTTTCATTTCTCCTACAGGTGAATGGCATTGATCTTCGCGGTGCTACCCATGAGCAGGCTGCAGCTGCACTGAAAGGAGCAGGGCAGATAGTAACAATCGTAGCACAATACCAGCCGGAAGGTAAGTCAATGAACTAATTTACTGTCCAGTTAAGAAGTGCTGTTGTGTTTCATCTGATGCTCTTTGGCTGGAAGAATAATGTCATCTACCTTGCAAGACTTCAGGAATAGGAAAAGCAATAAAATTGGGAAATCACGCAGAATAAAACGGTGGTGGTTTGGCACCTTGTGTGTGATGACTTATGTGGTCTTATTCCACTGCCTGGTGGATGAAGAGGTGTCCTCCTCACACTAACTGTCCTCAGATGTGGCATTCATGGGACCTATTGCTGATAATCTCAAGGATATCAAGTGCTGAATAGACATAGAGAGTGAAGTACCTTTTCACCCTTAGAAAGTGGTCCCTCCATGTGAGAACTGAGATACACTGGTGGGCCAGTTGTACTTCCGTGCTGTACCTTTTCGGTGGCTAAACTGAGGACTTCAGTCACCAGGCTTTGTCAAGCTGCCACTTTTCATAAATAATAAATTCTCACTCACTCCTTTTCTCATGCTTTGACTCATATTCCCCCCCCCCCCGGTCAGTTAAAATTAGAACAGAAAACGTGCAATTAAGACAGATACTTTGGAAAGAGATGAGGTAAGAAGAAAAAGAGAGGAGAATCAGAAGCAAACAAAATTTCAAATATACTTTATTACATACATGAAATAATTGTTTTAGTGTGTGATTGTGTGTGTATATATATACACGCACACACACACATAGATAAATTTCAGATCAAGGAAGAAGGGGTAAAAAATAATTGTATTACAGAAAGTTCTTGACAGAAGATTTTGAGTGAAACCTTAGTCCAATGTATTCTTGGTTCCCATTAGTTGCTGCCGTCTTGTTTATCTTTTCCAGTTTAATAGGAACATAAATATCAATTTAGACTGTTATTACAGAAAGTCGCAAGTAAAATTGCAGATCTTGATTTTTTGGATGATAAACAATAGTGCATAATGTGCCAGCTTTCTCAGCAGCCAGCTGGTGATCGGCAATTAGAATGGAGGAAAGAGTTAATGCTTCAATAAGTTACTATTCATGTGGTAAAGAAAAGAGCATAAAATACATAGCTGTTGCGATATTATAAACTGACCCTGTAACCTACAGTTGCAGTGCAAAGTAAAAGAAGAGGTAATAGTGGTGAATGGGTTCAGAGTTTATCTGAACCTTATATGAACTCTGAAGCATTTTTGAGTATGTAGAGCTGCCTGGAAATCTTATGTAAGTGGGTTCTATTGCAAGATTTCTAGAGCTTGCCATCAGGCTGAATAGCTTTTCTCTTGTTGTTAAGGCATTTTCACTTCTCAGCTTGCCTGGAATTAGGAAATGCAGAGGCTAGCAAAAATAAAACATGTTTTGGTGGGTAAACAGGAGAGCATTCCCATTCCTCAACCCTTCTCCTTTTTCTTTCTTGGTCTTTCTTTTACACCTACACCTTTTTTTATTTCCCTTACCTCTCTGAGACAGAAATAGACAAATTGGTATGGGACAGAGTTATGAAAGACGAAAGATAAAAGCAGAGTGGGGAGGGAAGAAGACGAAAAGTGAGGACAGAATTGGAATTAAAAATACAAGAAATAAAAAAGGGAGGTGGGGCAACTAGAACTGGGTGACATTTTTGGATCAGTGGTTTATTTGCTAAAAAATGCAGTTACGGTCAACTCAAAGCTATCGCAAATTTGACCTGAGAAACCATCCAGTTTTCCAGATCAGATGCTGCCCTTGGGAATGCAGTCTTGTTTCAGTCTTGGACTCGGCTCTGAAGACTCCCCCTTCAGCTGCGGGTGCTGCTTAGTAGTCACCTGAAGTGGAGCACTCATAGGAGCACCTTGTGTAGTAACTGGAGTTCTCTGAGGTGTGTCTCCCTATGGGTGCTCCACTATCCCCTCTCTTTCCCCTCTGCTTCCAGTTTCCCCTGAGGGACTTGGCAGAGGAGAAGGAACTGAGGACAGGTCACCTGCCCGACCCTATAGAGCCTTGGTGTGGAGCATGAGGTTGTGTAGGGCACCTGCGTGGGCCAAATGTGCACTGCTACTGAAAATCTCTAGCTGAAGATGCATGGGGTGCATGTGCACCTGATGTGGAGAACCTGCAGGGAGACACATCTCAAAGAACTGCAGTTACTGTACAAGGTAGTAACATCTCCTTCATGTCCACTGAAGGTAGGATAAGAAGTAATAGGCTTAATCCACAGCAAGGTAAGTTTAAGTTGGATGTTAGGTAAAACTTTCCAACTATAAGGGTAGCTGAGCTCTGGCTTAGGCTTCCAAGGGAGGTTGGGAAATCACCATCACTGGAGGGTTTTAAGAACAGGTTGAAGAAACAACTTTTAGAGATGGTCTAGGTTTGCTTGGTCTGCCAGTTTAGGGGCTTGACTTGATGTTTTCCTGAGGTCCCTTCCAGCCTCACATTTCTATGATTCTATGATCCATAATGATTATTGCAGCTCCAGTTCCGCTGGATATTTCAACACCTGCCTAGCATTAAGCACAAGAGCAGTCCCGTTGACTTCAATGACACTACTTGTATACTCAACTGCTAATTGAAGGTAAAGAAACAAATACAAGCTATTAAAAACTTGTCTATCAAAAAGACGAGAGGGCCCACTCACTCCTATTTTAGCCATGCTTTCACACTGATAATCATGCTCATGGAAACATTTTTGCTTGCCCTAACTTTTTTCCTGAATAGCAATCTTTTCAAACTCCTTTTAAAGCCAATTAGTGCCTTTGTAAAAATGCACAGCCAGCAAGGAGCCATTCACCATCTTCTGCAGCATGGGCTTGCTTGGTATGTCCTGAGTAGCTATTGTAAGATGAGGCACATCTTAAAAAGGCATGGCCATGTGCATGTTCAGTGGCTCTCTAAGAAATCAGCATTCACCCACAGTTGTCCTACTGGGAGTAAAGGAAATATCTTCAGCATTTCAAATTCCATTGGATAGTATATATTTCCATTTTAGTAGTGATGGTCATGCTGAAGTACAGTAAGGAAGGAGTTACGGTAAAATTCTGTGGTCAGTGTAACTGATCCAGTTTGAAAGGACGGGGAACTATGCTTTAAATATAGACAACTCATCCTGAATGGAGGAGATGTGGGGGAAGAAAATATTGGCCTCTAGGTTGGGAACGCTAAGGGTATGTCCGCACAGCAACTAGACACCTGCAGCTGGCCCATGCCAGCTGACTCAGGCTTGCAGGGCTCAGGCTGTGGGGCTGTTTCATTGCTCTGTAGACTTATGGGTGTGGTCTGGAGCCTGAACTCTGGGGCCCTCTCACCTTGCAGGATCCAAGAGCCCAAGCCTATAAATCTACACAGCAGTGAAATAGCCTGAGCGTCGCGTGCCTGAGTCAGCTGGCGCAGGCCAGCCGTGCGTGTCGAGGAGTTGTGCAGACATCCCCTATGAGATAAATTCCACATTCTACTCTCAGTTGCACCCATTCATCCCCAGTACAGGGCTGTAAACAAAATTTAATCCTCAGATTTTTGCAAAATATTCAGTGTCAGTAGTCTGGAATCTGTGCTGTGCTGCATTGCAGTATCTCTGCAGCTGTTCCCTTACAGCAATCCCTGGGAAAACCATTAAGCCAGTCGGCTGTTCTGTGTGCTATAAATCTTTAAAGCAAATCAATTAACACCTTACTGTAACAGCATGTATGCAGGGGAAGACATTCATTAATTACAACTTGATTAGACCAATTGACGCCATAGGGTCCAAAAAGTTGTTATAATGAGTACGTTTGCACTCTAGCCCTGTTTGCATTGTTAGCTGCTTGCTGGCACAAATACAGCACTATACATTTTTGAGGAAAGCTGAGTATGTTGGGTAGTAATTGACTATCAGAGTTTTGGTGAGAACGGGAATCTCAGAGACAGCTATCCTCTCTGATACGCTTGTAACTTTATTTGCTGATGTTAGCAATGGTAGTTATTAGAGCTATAATTGTAGTTAAAAGCATCTTAAAATAGTGAAGCAGATAATTCCTGTTTGTGGTTCCTTTTTCTCTGAAGTTTGGAGTTCAAGTTACGTATTATTACAGACACCACCTTTTTGCCTGTTCACATGTGACCCACGTCAGCGTTTACAGGAGTCCCTTCTCTGTCTTACATCTGTGTCTGAATTGTAGGTGGGGACGGAGAAATCTTATGTTTTTAAAATACTAGGCTACACTTTCTAAGCACCACTGTTGTACTTTCCTTACGGAATGACTTCTGGGTTACTTCTTATCCCCCACTATTACCGCCTACTTGCTACCTAAAAAATGTAAACGCATGTATTGATGAGTCTAATGTTTTGGTATAATTTTAATGCATATGCATGATTCGCACGTCTAGCCCTTCTGGATGCTACAGAAATAAGGTAGATATAAAATACGCTGCAAATGTAAATGGTTTTATCTATACATCTGTGGCAAGCTGTCTTGATGTACGTTAAATATATATACAGACACACTCAGGACCTTTTCTGTAGTTGATATAAATTGGTGTAGCTCCATTGACTTTGATGGAGTTACAGTAATTTATGGCGCTGAGGATCTGGGCCCTCAGCATCTTGGTGCCTCTGTGTGTGCATGTCTGCTCAAAGAATCCAGAGTACAAAGACTGTGTGTCACGCATACACTTTTAAAGTGTATTTTATATATGTGTGGGAAAAGAGTATATATGAACACATTTATAGGAGGAAGGGGGCATAAACACTCCCTCTTCATCCTCGGTGTTCGTCTGGCTGGCTGGAAAATACCAGCATTGTAAAGTCAGTAACAGTAAAAATGTTTAGGATCATTTTTAACTGATTGCCTGGCTCCTGGAGCTGAGTGGGAGATTTCATTGTCTGAAAAATCCAATGTATTTTTGATTAGGAGAATAATTTAGAAAGAAGAGATGATACAGATGAGACAAACAGGTTCCATGCATCGTAATGGGACACAGGTGCATATATTGAGTGACCAAGATGTTCTGAGTTAAAGTTGAATTCCTATTCTATTGAGGCTTTCCCACAGAAATGCTCTTGAATCTGTAGTATAATTTAAAAAATCAGAAAAGTACACTTCAGATCTTTCCTGCAAGTCTAGGACACATTGCTGTAGTAAGAAATAGACTTATTCATGGGGTAATTTAATGAGCTATTCACCCCAAAATAGCTACAGATATTTTACAAAGTGCAAAGAAAGCAACTACAGTGAGAGCTGAGGACCGTGATATTAAAGGATGTGATGAGGGGGACTCCAGAAAACAGTTGTTATTCTCCAGTGCTGGGGAATTCTGATGCTGAGGAAATTCCAAGGCAAGTATTAAGGAGCATGACAGGTGCCAAGCTAAGCTTATGACCTAGCAAAGGAGACATTGTGCATTGTCAAAGCCCAATGCTGGTTTGAATGTGCTGCTCCCAGTGAAGTCAGTACAAATGCTGCATTCAGCTTTTCAAAACTTGTAAGCTATTTAAGATGTTAGTGCAGTGGTGGGCAATCTGTGGCCTGCAGTCCGCACGCAGCCCATCAGTGTACTCCACTGGCAGGCCACAAGACAGTTTGTTTACATTGACCATCCAGGGATCTGCGGGTGGCTGTGCCTGTGGACGGCGTGAACGTCCACACCCCTAAGGTCAGGGCAGCATGGCTATCGATCAGAAGTCCATAAAGAGCCCTTCAGTGCAGGGCAGCATGGTGTAGTGGCCGGAGTCTATAGCGCCACCCTTCGGTGCAGGGCTGCACGGCCTAGTGACCAGAGTCTATAGCGCCACCCTTTGCTACAGGGCAGTGGGGCCCAATGGCCGTAGTCCATAAAGCAGCCCTTTGGTGCAGGGCAGTGTGGCCTTGTGGCCATGGTCTATAGTGTTGGGGTGCCCCTTATGGGGTGTGGCTGCCCTGGTAAGGTGCTCGGGCCCACCCAACTCCAGCGGGCCCCAACCCAGGGCCCTAACAGTGGTGTAGTGGCTTGCCACTGAGCAGTGGGGGAGGGTCCTACCGAAACACGCTGAGCTTCCCCAGGAGGGAGGTACCACTCTGTCACCCTCCCTGGGTCACTTCCTACCAGAGTCTGTGTTGGGGTTTCCAATGAGGTGCCGGGTCCTCTGTGTTCAGGAGGGCCCGTCATCTCCAGGGTTTCCTCCAGTCACTGGGGTGCAGGCGGGCCGTGGACAGCTTCTATTCCCGGCGCAGTCAGAGGCTGTGGCTGACCCTCTGCAGGAGCTTCCCAGGCAAGTCCTTCCCCAGCAGCCTCCAATCCAGAATGAGCTGGTCTCCCTCCCTTTATACTACTAGAGCACATGGAGCATGCCCAATCTTGCCAGGGAGGCGGGACTTCCGCTGTCAATATGTGGGGCTTAACCCTGTCTGGGCTAGTGTGGGGTAAGCAGTCCCCATCACAATGGTCAATGTAAACAAACTGTCTCTTGGCCCGCCAGTGGATTACCCTGACGGGCTGCAAGTTGCCCACCACTGTGTTAGCATGATAGTATTTGACACTTATATAGCAACTTCCATGTGAGGATATTATAGAGCTTTACAAACATTAACCAAGACTCAACCAACACCAGTGGGATGTACCTAGCAGTAGCAAACTGTATAGCCACTTTCCCCAGGTCAATAGGTGAATCAGTAGAAAATCCAGGAATAGAGTCCCTGGCACCTTTCCCTTTGTTTTAGTCACTGCACTCTTCTTCCTCCCATGAATAATTCTCAACAGAAGTGAGTAAAATAATTTTGATGCGGGGTGGGGGGTGGGAGAGCACCCAGCCATCAAAATTAAATGAATTATAATGGGGGATAAAAAATAAAAACGGCTGAGATTTTCAAGGCAGGATAGGGAATGTTCTCATAGACTCCTGGTCTATTTTGGCCTTAAAGTCTATCAATGATTGTCTCATTTGACATTCTGCACATTGCAAGACACAGAACCTCTCCTACCCTCTCGTGTAATAGGCTCATAACCTCTGTCTGAGTTACTGAAGTTCTTAAATCTTGAGCTAAAGACTTCATTACAGAGAATCCACCATTTACTCTAGTTCAGATCAGCAAGTGACCTGTGCTCCATGCTGATGAGGAAGGCAAAAAGCCTCTAGGGTCTCTGCCATTATGAGCTGGAGAAAATTCCTTCTTGACCCCAAATATGGTGGTCAGTTAGACTCCGAACATGTGGGCAAGAGCCATGAGCCAGACATCTGGGAAAGAATTCACTGTAGTAACTCAGAGAGCCCTCCCCATCTAGTGTCCTATCTCCAGCCATTGGAAATACGTGGTAATAGCAGTCACAAATGACCCATATGCCATTATAGGCAACTTCATCATATCATCCCTTCCATAAGCATATCAAGCTCAGTCTTGAAGCAAGTTAGGGTTTTTTGTCCCCACTACTCCTCTTGGAAGGCTGTTTCAGAACTTCACTCCTCCGATAGGGAGAAACTTTAATCTAATATTAAGCCTAAACTTGTTGATGGCCAGTTTATATTGATTTGTTCTTGTGCCAACATTGGCCCTTAATCTGAATGCTGTCTCCCTCACTGGTGCTTATCCCTTTGATGTATTTATTGAGAGCAATCATATCTCCCCTCACTCTTTGTTTTGTTAGACTAATCAAGCCAAACACCTTAAGTCTCCTGTCATAAGATAGGATCTCCCTTCTGATGCATCCTAGAATTCCATTAGTCTTTTTTTGTAGCTGCATCACATAAGTCCCCAATTTATAGCAAATATTTTAGTTAGTCCCTAAGCGCATAACCTTTCACTTTGCTCTATTCAATTTCATCCCATTTCCATTACTCTAGTTTTCAGGGTTATCCAAATCTTCTTGTATGATATTCCAGTCACTCTTCCATATTGGCAATACCTCCCAACTTTGTGTTATCTGCAAATTTGAATAGCACACTGCCACTTTTTGTCCCAAGGTCATTAATGAAAATGTTAAATAAGATTCATTTCAAGATGGATCCTTTAGGAACTCCATTAATGAATACTATCCCTCCAGCCTGACAGTTCACCTTTTAATTCTCATATTAATGCCCATCTTCTCCACTTTAACTAATGTCGGAGAAAAACTTAGTTCTCGCTTTTTGTTTGGGTGCAGCAAAATCAAATACTTTATTATTTCTCCAGCAATTGCAATAGAGGGAGGGAGTGCCCTAGGACATAGGGTCGCCCCAGTCCCAGACAGGTCTCTCAACAGGTAAACAATTACAGCAAGCATTTATACCTTTGTTACAGACAATAACAAGCAATAATACAGACAATAATAAGCAACAGCTGCATTTTGTTTATACATAGGCCATCCTGCAATCTTATTTTTCTCACTTCTAGGAGACGCCAGTCTACACATTTTGTTATCAGAGCAAGGTCGTGACAACTTCTCACACAGTACTTTCCCACTCGCCTCACACCATCCTCGCTTCTGCAAGTCTCGCGTCTTTAGGGTTACAGCTGGCCTAACTCTTGCTAACGGCTAGCCTGACTCTTGCTATCAGACTGTCATGCATTAAGATCCCCTACAAATCCTTGTCAATTCTTTCCCTACTTCCACACTAATAATTTCCCATGTGGAATTGTATTAAATGCTTTACTGAAATCCAGGTAGGTTAGATCTACTTTATTTCCTTTGTTTATAAAATCAGTTATCTTCTCAAAGAAAGAAATCAGATTGGTATGGCACGGTCTGCCTTTAGTAAAAACATGTCTTTTGTCCCAGTTATCTTCATCTGTATGTCTTTAATTACTCTCTCTTTCAAAATTTGTTCTAAGACCTTGAATATAATTGAGGTCAAACTAATGGGCCATTAGTTTCCGTGATAACCTTATTTTTTTCTTTTTCTTAAATATATGTACTCTGTTTGCAACTTTCCAGTCATAGAGTATGAATTTGAGTTTACAGATTCATCAAAATCCTTGCTATTGGGCTTGCAATTTCATGTGTCATTTCTTTTAATAATCTTGAATGGAGATTATCCAGGCACCCCGATTTGGATCCATTAGGATGTTTGACTTTGGTTTCCACCTTGGATGTGGTAATTCCTACTTCCTTATCCTTGTTCCCATTAGCCAACCTGTCACCGCCTGCAACTTTCTCATTAAAAGCTGAGGCAAAGTATTTAGCCATCTTGCCTAGTCCCAGTCCCTCACCCTTCTGCATTAAGGAGACAGTTTTCTGCTTTCTTCTCACTGTCCAGACACCAGTAGTAGGAGCATTGAGAGTACAGAAGACACAGTTTCCCTGTTCTCAGTTCTGCTTGTTGCCATAGCAGCTCCTGGCTGCCAGGAGGAGCTATTGCAGGGGAAAGTTCTGCTCAGCCCTTATAGCTGTAGGAATGGAGCATGCTATTTAATTCTGGGGGGTTGGTGCATGTGCATGTGCATTTTGGTTACACATAAAGCTGAGTGGAGATGGAGCATGCTCAATTCTAAGAATTGCACTCTCCTAAGAATTTAGCTGCCAAACTCTAAAAAGTTTTTACTAATCATGTGTGAACTGACACCTAACTTGCCCAAATTGGGGAAAATGTACACAGGATCTGCAAAAGCCATGGTCATGATGCAGGGCTGCTCGGGAAGGGGCAAGTGGTACAATTTGCCCCAGGCCCCACAGGGGCCCCGTCAGCCCTGGCCCGGCAGCAGTCTGGGTCTTCAGCTGGCTTTTCGGTTGCGGAGGGCCCTTTAGTGCTGCCAAAAATGCAGAGCAACTGAAGGGCCCCCCGTCGCTGAAATGCTGCCGAAGACCCAGATTGCCGCTGGGTGAGTACAAGCGCTGCAGCTCCCCCGCTTTGCCCCAGGCCCCCTGAATCCTCTGGGCGGCCCTATCATGACATCAGGGTGGCACCCACTCAAATTTCAAGAGCTACCTGTGGCATCTGTAATGGCTCATCTAACAGCTGTCACATGGTACAAGTTTTGAGATTGGGCATATCTCTGGAGCATAACCATATGACGATAAAGTAGCCTCTTACACATTGGTGTCATATTTTTGATCTGGCTATTGTCAACTAGCAAACCTATGGATATAATAGTTTCTACAATAGCTGCTCCTAGGATGATGGCTTCTTCGTGTACCATCTTTGTTTGTCATTAACTTCATTTCTTTTTAGTCTGCTAATAGCCTCTTTGGCTACTCTGACAGTTACCAGGAGAAATAAGCGTAAAGTTTAGGCTCAGCTGTCATTACTAACTCTTTATCAGCTAAAGGATCATTGCCAAAGTGCAATCTGTCATGTCAGCTTAAAAAAAAAATCTGTTCTTTTTTTAGTGGAATAAACCTTTGCATGATGGGTCATTGCGTTTACAGACCCATGATTTCTTTAGTTCCGCTTCTTTCTCCAGCTTGAGTCACCCTGTTAATGCCGAAGATAACAATTCAGGTAAAAGCTTTGAAAAGTGTAAGTGGAATAAACAATCTAAAATCAATTTAACATTGCAGTGCTAAGAAGTGAAATTAAAGTCAGTAAAAGGTATATTATAATTGTGTATGTATAGAGTTAAATGTCTATAAATGTGTTACAGAATCAGAGTCTAGGGCCAGAAGGGACAATCAGATCAACTAATCTAATTTCCTGCACGTCACAGGCCACTAAACCCCGCGAGTTATCCCCCGCAATGAGCCCAATAACCTGGAGTTGACTAAAGTAATACAGCCCTCCCGCAGCTAATCTATTGTTTGCCACAGGCAGAGAATAGGAGGGACTGAGGTACACGGATGCCTGAGACCTTTACAATGGCAGGGAAATGATTTGGTGAGATATACCCCGAAAAACATAGCAAGTTACATTGTACAATATATTTTCTCTTAGAAGCAGGAATGTCTATTGAATGCAATTACTTTCCACTGTGGTTGTAAGTTGAGGATGGCTCAAAGATACTAAAGTCAACAATTTCAAATCTAGATGCCTGAAGCTAATCTCCTAAATCCAGTTAAACGCCTACATAAAAATGGCCTGATTTTCAAAGCTGCTGAGCTTCAGTGGTTGATTTGTTCTTTGGAAAGTCAGATAGTTGTATTTAGATCACTAACTATGGATTTAGGTGCCTACTGTCAGAAATGCCGCTCTGAAAATCTTAACCTTAGACATCTGTAAGTACTTTCCCCTGAGATTTGCAAGGAAAAGTGATTTTAAAAATGATCATTACACCTCATGCTTTCTGTATACAGCACTTTTCTTTAAAAACACTGTACATGCACAAAATAATCCTGAATGAGTATACTGTATTTAAATTTATGTACATGGCACCTGTAGCTTTGTGTAAGAGAATTGCATATGAGAATATTTAAAAGAATGAGACTTAGAGAATAAATCAGAGCATTTCCGGGTGCTAAATTGGAACACCAGATGCATTAAAAAATATGGGCAGATGCATCAGAAAATGTGGGTAGCAGAGAGAGGTTAAAAAAGAAAAGGCTATCGGCAAAATTCAGGTGCATGCTCAGATTTCAAAACACTGTTTCAGGTCTCTCTCAAACGGACATGACAAAGTCAAAGAGCTCATCTCCCTTTGAGCTGTTAGAAGCATTTGCTGCTTAGCCAAGGAATTGTTTTTCCTTGAAAGGGCTGGATTTTCAGAAAGTGCTGGCACCCCTAGCCTCTGAAAATCAGGTCCCTTTATTATGTCTTAAGATGAGCACCCAAAAAATGAGGTTCCCAAAATCACTGGTCACTTTTTAAAATCTTATCCAGGATTCGGGAGGTTGTGTGTGTGTGCCTGTGTGTGTGTGTGTGAGAGAGAGAGAGAAAGAACCAACAAGGCCTCTGAGCCTCTTCCAACTGAAGGCAAAGCTCCTAACCACTGCAGTGTGATCCCCATTAACCCCAAAGCACACATACTTATTCTAAAATTTAGGTTGCTTACACTAACGGTAATACATTATGCCATGAATGATATTTGACTACTAAAGATGTTGTTGTACAAATTTGTTGAAAATCTGGCATATCCATCCTCAAGGTAGAATTAGACCTGTAGATTTGTAAACTATTTTGCTTATAGGCCTGTCTCCAAACTCTCTTTCAAAAATGGCTTCATGTATTTGTCATTCCAGTAGTGAGTTCAAGAGCAAGGTAAAATTATGAGGTCTTCTGCTAGAAGATAAATAGACACAGCATAGTCAGATGGACAGAGCATGGGCCTGGGAGCAAGAAGTCCTGAGTTCTAATTGTGACTTTGTCACTGACTCTGCAGGATTTTACATAATTCACTATAAACTCTGTTTTTGTTTCCCTTTCTATAAATGGAGCAATAATACTTGAATTCTGACCTCAAAAGTCTGGTGAGGATTAGTTAATGTTTGTGCTTTGAAAGTATAAAGACCTATGTATTTGCCTGCTATTATTTGTTATGCAGGCTTTTGAGGATGGTGTGTTCTGATGGAACACTCAGTGTTTGTGTTATCAATTTCAGTGCAAATTTCCTCACAGTTTAATAATGGCATGAAGGAAATGTAATGTTAGGAGTTAGCCTGCGTGGGAATTAAGTATTGTTTCACTGATGTCATAGCTTAGAGACTTTATATTTGATATTAAGTTGTTAAGGCCCTAAATAGAATAGAATTACTTGTAGCATGATGAGAAAAGCTGATTGTGAAAATCTGGGGAACCTGTGTGTAACTTATATGTTTAGGAAATTTCTGTATTGTTGAACAGTGCAATGTGTAATGAGTCAGTCATAGGTTGATGAGGTCCCTGGCATGTGGCATCCACCCTGTCTGGAAGAAGCTTCAGACTAAACAAAAGAAGCTGTCAACCTTAATGATTGTGGTCTGATAGGGCAATGGTATGCCAAGAAGAATGCCTGAGCTGGAAACCTAGTTCAGTCCCTTGTATCTGCAGGGATGGGGAGTGGACAGTAGAAAATGTCCAAACAGGAAAACAAAGGAGCAGAAGTATCAGAGCAGGGCGTTAAAGCTAGGAAAAAAGGCAACAGGTTTTTGGAGGGAGAAAGGTCGTTTTTGATTGTTTGTTTGACCATGTTCCAGAGAAGAAACCATGAGGAGAGAGATCCAGGAGAGGGCACTTGGAATCCTTAAAAGGACATTCCAGAGCAGTGAGGAAATGGAGGCAGGGATGCCATACAGGCGTGTTCTATAGTTTTACCTAGACCTGTAATATTTCTTACAGTCTCTAAAGTGGAGACTGTGTTAGAAACCTATCCACAGTCCATGTCCATTTTTTTTCAACTATCCTGTCCCTGGAGAGGTGAACTGTAAACTTGAGTGCTCACAAGGTTGGAGGTCTGGGAAAGGGTGTACTTAAGTACTGGGTGTCTTGTGGGTCAGCACTTGTTCTGCAGCCCAGTGCAGTTGGATCATGAGGTCCCATTTCCGTGAATGGGGTAACAGACAGAGTCTGTGCCCAGGACATATGCCAGAAAAGTCAAGGAAAGATACAGTGCTGGGAATCCTATATAGGCAAAGGTAAGCTAAAGAGCAGTCCAGTGTGGAGAGACCCAATCATAGCAGCCTGGTGAGTGTCCCACAGGGGAGCTTGAGTAGGGCTGTGAGACTAGTGCAGAGGAACATACCAGCTATTTAGGGCATGACAACTGCATTGCACTAATAAATATTCATTATCAATGTTTTATTTGAACAACATTAGACAAAACTATATGAATTAAGAGAGTGGTATAAATGACTTCATGAAATGAGGTAATAAGCAAGGTGACTATAATACCAACATCTCTGTAGTGCAAGATTGTTGCTTGTCTGTGCAGAGGAATATGGGTCTGTAAGGCACCTGTGTGTCTAAGTGGGTGGATAGAGGATGGACTTGGCAGAATCTTGATTCCACCCTTCCGTATACTGGCCAGTGCAGCTGAGGGTGAAGTCAGCTGGAGGACTGGTCAAAATTTTTCAGTCAAAACTAATTTTCAATGGAAAAAAATGGTTCTTGTACGTGAATATTAACTCCAGTAATTTAATAGGCCCGGGGATATCAGATTCGCTTTACTTTCAGAGGGTTTTCCCACAACTGTCCACTTAAATCCCCACTGTTTTACTCAAGGAGGGATGTAGTCAGCATTTTTTGAAGCCTTTCAAAGAAGTTCCTGGGTCAGCCAGAAGGAGTCACTGAAAAATAACAAGGCGCTTCTCAGCTTCCCTCTCCTCTTCTAGAATTAAGCATACTGCCATTGTAGCATTTCAAGCTCTTGCCAAGCAAGGGGTACCTAAAGATTGAGTTTGAAACCCTAATGATAATTCATTTAGCTGCAGTTAGTCCACAAAGTTGGTTTACTATGTGTTGACAATAATTGTAATGAAGGTAGAAACAATAAGTACTGATTGATGTGTATAATTACAGTTTATTCTTCCTCAAGCCTTCTTAAATTGTTTCCTAATTTGCAGGCTCACTATTGTTTAAATCATTTATAGCAAGTACAGTAAATAACATTGCAATTACTGAACAATCCACTTTCTAAAATGTAAAATGATTTATGGGAGCAAAAGAAGATATATTAAAATTCTGGGTGAGAGATTAAAGCTGTAATACAGGGGAAACCAAAAATGAGCTCCAACAGAGTTATAAACTTTACAATTAATTTCTTGTTGACAACAAGAAAATCAAAGATACCATAAAAGAAGCCAGATAATTTCTATTTTTCTGTTGATTAAATTTAACTTTCTTATTAGATTAAATTCCTAATTTGTACAGAAAAGGATAATGTTCAATTTCCTGTACATCTACCTGGTGCTGAAAATATATCATGGCTATTTAACTAAGGCCACAATCCTGAGAACACTAACACATATTAATCACTTTATATTGAGTTCAGTTGGACTACTCATATACATAAATGATGTAATCCTCTAACCTGATTCTTATTGGAAAGAAGGATTCTGCGTGGATTTTTTTCAAGTCCTAGGAGGTTTGCTCTCATATTTTCCTTTATTCCCTACCAGAAGAATTTTCAATAACAATATTGTCTGTGCTGGCAATATCAACAGGAGAGAGTTTATCTTGTGGTTCAAGCAGGTGATTAGCCAACATGTATAATGGGTTCTGTTCCTAAGTCTGTGTTTACTTTTGTACTTCTTATCTTACCATCTTTTCTTGTCTGTTTCCTTTAGATTCTTATACTGTCATCTCAGCAGCACTTCAGCTTTCTGTATCAGTTTTGTCTGTAAAATGGAGTATGATGATATTTTCCTACCTCATAGGAGCATTATGAGGGTTAATTAGTGTCCTGTTCAGCATTTCTTACTCATCAAAGACCGAACTGCATTCTTTGGGAGTTAAAGGGTGCTTTGATGAGTAAGATACAGAACAGGCTCTTTATTCAGGGCCGCCCAGAGGATTCAGGGGGCCTGGGGCAAAGCAATTTTGGGGGCCCCTTCCATAAAAAAAATTGCAATACTATATTCTTGTGGGGGCCCCGTGGGGCCCAGGCAAATTGCCCCACTTACTCCCTCCCCTGGGTGGCCCTGGGAAAAATAAACCTTCCGCATCTCGGCACAAACCCAGTTTTGAGAAAACTTCTTTACAAGGTATCACTGGTTCTCAGAATCAGCTAGTGCTAAAAGACGCTAAAGCTCATTAAAAGGGTTGGACAAATATTTTCCAACAAAACTTTTTTGGGTCAAAAACTAGGGGTTTTTAAAAAGTAGAAAAAATCAGTGTCTGCTTTCCTTCAAAATTTGTTGTGTTTTTTTAAATTGAAAAGCTGAAATTAGTCTGCCAAAACCTGAATATGGTTTTGGGTTTCAGAAGTGTGTAGCCAAATATTTTCTGGTTGCTGTTTTTGATTGTTTAAAGGAACAATAAAAAATTCTACTTAAAAAAAATCCAAAACTTTTGGACCACCTCAGCTTGTGACCAAACACCTGAGCCCATCCAGTCAGAGATTTTTTCAGGTTTCTCATACTCTGCTGGCTTCCTTGACTCATATCTGTCTCCATAACTTTGGGTTCATTTAGATTAGAACATTAGAACAGCCATACTGGGTCAAACCAAAGGTCCATCCAGCCCAATATCCTGTCTACCGACAATGGCCAATGCCAAGTGCCCCAGAGGGAGTATTATCGTAACAGGTTATGACGAGTATCTCTCGCATCCATCTCCACCCTCTTGCAACAGAGGTAGGCGACCACATTTGTTACATCCTGGCTAATAGCCATTAATGGACTTAACTCCTGCATTTATCTGTTTCTAGAGACTCTCACAAATGGGGAGAGACAATGCTCTGTGATGTGGTGATTGTCTTTAGTTATAGCTTATGATACATAATAAACCTCACGAACTGAGCATTTGAGCTAAATAGTTCCAAGGACATCTGGGTATGAGCGTATGTTGTGAAACTGCTGCCAGGTGCTCAAAATGAGCAGGTTCATGTGGAATGGACACGGGTGATCTATAATTAACCCAGAGGTTCTCAGACATGGGCGGGGACCTTCAGGGGTCACAGGTTATTTCTGGTACGAGCTGTCAGCCTCCACCTCAAATCCACTTTGGCCATCCAGTGGTTTAAATCGTATTAGTGCTTAAATAATCAATTAAAACAGTGTTTTCAGAGGTTTGCATGGTGAAAGGGTCACCATGACAACAATTTTGTAGAGAAACCACTGGAAAAACCCTCTGAGAGCCATGGGAATGTGGTGTTGGGATCTCTTCGGTAGGATTGGGAGGAGGTAGGATGGTGTAATGTCTGCTCTTTCATCTGATCCACCCCCAGTGGCTAATTTTAAATAAGCTAACCCTCCCCTGAAATGAATTCTCCTATGGCACTGAAATTAAATGTAGACTAATAATTGGGCATTTGAGAAGTGAAAGGGATGGTAGCCCTAATGGAAAAGCTAACAGCTTGCGCTCTTCTGCAAGCCTCAATACTGCTGAGTGGAGCTTTAGGTAGAGAAAGCTGTGCCTCCCAAACAGCCTTGCCCTGCCCCTATCTGACCCACACCACTTCTCCCCCAACTGCCTGCCCCCTCAGAATCCCTGACCATCATGCTCCTTTCGCCCTACCGATCCCCAGGACCCCCACCACCACCCAGCAGACCCCACCCTGCTCTCCCTGTCCCTTGACTGCCTGACCCCTATCCACACAGTCCCCGCACAGAGCCCTGACGACCAGAACTGCCCAGAATCCAACCCAGTTCCTGTCCCCTGACTGCCTGCAACTCTGCCCCCTCCTGTGCCTGACTGTCCCAGGGACTCCCTGCCCCTTATCCAAGCCCCCCCATCCCCAGCCTTCTTACCTCAGCTTTCCCCCACCGGCCCAGCGCGCCATATCCAGGAGCGTCCCTGGACAGCCTTAAGCATAGGCTCCGGTGTGGGCCTGAGCTCGCCCACTCAGAGCTGCGTGGTAAGAGGGCGGGCTGTGAGCTACAGCGGGGCCTGAGTTCCCTCTGCTGACGGGTGTAGCTCACAGCCACCCCTTCCATGTGGCTCTTAGCGGGGCAGAGCTCAGGCCCGCTGGAGCCACGCTGCACAGCTGTTCAGGACGCTCTGGATGTGCTTGAATGTCGGAAGGGAGGAGGTGGGGCAGGGCAGGGCCATCACTGGCTCTCTTGGGGGGCCCTGGGAGCCTGCCTTGGGTCAATTTGCCCCAACTTTCACCCTCCCCCCCCCCGGGCAACCCTGTCTTTATTTATGGCTTACTCCTGAGATACAGTCTCCTAACCCTGAAATGCATGTGACTACAGTGAGGGCAGTCCACACAGAACAAATGTCAGTAATGTTTGGGAAAAGCGTAGGCAGTCTTCTGTGGATAGGCAGCTGTGGGCCTGATCTTGAAAATACTCATGACCAAGTTTAGTGCATGCTGCTACCACAAGCACTCTGATTTTACTTCTAGCTAGGGGACATAGAGAAAGGTTGTAAGCATTCCATGGTAATATGTGTCTGCGGGATAGGGCCCTGTATAAGTGCAATTAAAATAAATATTAAACCAATTTTTAATTATTTATTTCTTTTAAAGTTTCTTTATACTTTCAAGAATTTAGATAATTCGGGGAAAAAATAGGTAAAATATTCAAAAATGTCTAACTGATTTTCATTGAGATGTTGGCTCCTAAGTCCCTAATAAGTCTCTTTGGACACTGGATTTAGACTCCTACGTTACTTAGGTGCTTTTGAATTTTTTTTACCCATTGATATGTACAATCCGTAGGCAATAATAATCAAATTATGGCAGCACCTGACACAGGGCTGGCGCTTCCATTTAGGTGGCCTAGGCAATTGCCTAGGGCGCCAGGATTATTAGCGGGCGGCGTTTTGCTGGAGGGGGCGGCAGGCGGCTCCGGTGGAGCTGCCGCAGTCGTGTCTGCCGATGGTTGGCTGCTCGCGCGGTTCCGGTGGACCTCCCGCAGGCACGACTGCGGCAGCTCCACCGGAGCCGCGGGACCAGCGTGTGGGGCGGCGAAATTGCCGTGCACCTAGGGCACTAAAACCCCTAGCGCCGGTCGTGACCTGACATGGCTCTAAAGTTAAGGCTGAACTGAATTTTCCACTTAAATCAGGGATTCTATCTCTTCTATGAAAGAAGGCAATGGTGTATTCTGCTCAAAATTACAGCACTTACTTGTTGAGTAATTAATTAATTTTCAGAGAATTTACAAGTGTATTCGTTTGTGTTAAATTAAATGCATTTTCCAAGAAATTTAGCATGTGATGCCAGTTCTTTTGATTTTTTTTATTTGTTCATGAGAGGCCACTATGTTATCTTCTCCTTCAGAGCATTCCACAAAAAAACTGTCCTCTTTCAAACTGTCTGCCTTATCCTATTGTTTTCAATGGGACTGAGATCACAGGCTGCCCTCAGTTAAGATGCCCCTTTCCAAATGGCCACCATCTCCCATTGGTCTCAATAGAGCTGCCATTGCCATTTTTGCATTTCAAAACCTTAACATGTTTTGCTTTCTTTTGTTTGATTAAGAGACCATTCTCTCTTCACCAGGAGTGAAAGTAACTTAAGGGACTTATTGGTACACAGGGCAGGGGCCCTGCGCAAGGTGGGGAGGGAGCTCGGTCAGAAGTGGCAGGGCCTCGGTCAGAAGGGGTGGGGCCTTTAAATCTCCAGAGCCCTTTAAATTGCAGCTGGAGCCTGAGGGCTCCTGGCTGCCACCACTACCCCAGGGCTCTGGAAACAACTTAAAGGGCCCAGGGCTCTGGCTGCGGTAGCAGCGGCCAGGAACCCTGGGCCCTTTAAATCACTGCTGGAGTCCCATGGTAGTGGCAGCCTGGAGCCCTGAGACTCTGGTGGTGATTTAAAGGGCCAGCGACTCCGACTGCTGCTGAGAGCTCAGGCCCCTTTTAAATTGTCGGTCTGGGAAAGCTGCCCCCTGCCAGTATGGTTGACTGTATACCGGTACGCCGGGCTGGACCAGACCGGCTTACTTTCATCTCTGCTCTTCACTCAAAACCTACTTGTGGACTCATATCTTCCATGATGCACACACAAAATGAGGGGATACTAACAACAGAATGTATTACCACACACACACACACCACACACACACAACTCTTTCCTTCACAGTGCATTCTGTCTCCTTGCTAGTGTTCTAGATTTGTAAACTATTTGGGACAAGAACTTTAGTTTTGTGTCTAGTTCTATGCCAGCACATTGGAACTTAATAATTAATAGGCCAGATTTCCATTGTAGCATAAGAAGTTCACACTGAAGACTAACCCTTTGATTCTGTAACTAATGACAACTGTTAAAAATAGAACTTTAAATTGAACCAAATGTGCCCATGAGTTACTGTGAGGCCTTGTTTCCATAACCCTTCTCACCTCCTCCCTTCCATACTGTTTGACAGTGCCACTTGTTGCATCATATATAACATAAGGCTCCACACTACTTGATGTGGACAAACCCCGTGCCCATGCAAAATCCTGGTGTAGTCAGTAGTTTGCTGAATCTGGATTTTAGATTATAAGACTTGTCCTGATAGTGAACATGTCTTTGTCTGTGCTGCAAACTACTTGTTGTTTTAGGCACAGGAAAAATCAATTAATATTAATAAAATTGTCAACATATTTTGAGCATTAAATACAGTCATAAATATTAGTTATTAGTACACAAGAATTAAGCCAAAACTATATTTTCTTAATCAGTCAAATTAGAATGACAGATTAGACAGTAAAATTAGTTAAGTCCGAAACCAAAAGGTTTAAAACTGAAAACCATTAACAATATGGTAAATAAATAGAAACTTGTTTCTCGCTGTATTGTATAGTTTTAACATACAATTACCAATAAGGAATCAAAACTGTTTGTCATATTCATCATATTTGCAACAACAAAGCCTACAGCATTAGTAATCAACAGGAGCCTGATAAGTAAACACAAGCTTATTACTTCCTACATCACAAAATGTTAATACAAAAGAGCAGGAGAAAATTATTATGTCTGGTTTTTGTATCAGTTAGTTAGATTTCAGCTAATATAATCCAGGTGATTCAACAAAGCAGCCTATAAGAATAGTCAGTTGACATAATGGTAAGCAAATACTAAGACGATACTTTCAAGACCTTGCTTCAATTAAAAAAAAAAAAAGCACAGAAATATAAATTCTTTCATTCAGATTTTGGTGGGATGGAGCACAGTAACTAACTGGGGTCTTCTGAGTCATTCAGCTTTTCATCCATAGGCTCATTTTCCTTCTCTTTAACTTTCATTTTACTCGTCTGAAAGTCCACAGCTTTTTTAAAATCATGAGAGATTGGCAGAAAAAGGAACTGACGAAACAAATCCTAGTGAGGAAAATGTTTCAACCACACAGAACTTTTTTTTCTTCCTTCTATTGTCAGCCACATATGGAAAAGAAGAATAGCATTTAATTGAGGTTAAATCATTGAGGGTTTGATATCAATTTATGGTGATTCTATAGAAATTATTCTGAAAGCCTATACAATTTAAAAGAAATCAATACTTTTTTATATCATTTGTTTTTTAAAAAAAACTAGAACTCTATTGAAGTAATGTAATGGTTCCAAACAGTATAGGGCTGTACAGAGTGTTTCCCATGATGGTGAGCATATATATGTCAGGGAAAGCATGGATTTGCTTAATATTATTTTTAAAATATCTTTCTTTATTATCTCCAGTCGTATTTGATTGTTACTATGATTTAATTACCCTATTGTATTTGTTCAGTGGAAAAGGAATACAACCCTCCAGTAAATCAGGACTTCAGTGTTCAGTCTATGCAAATTCATTCACTTCCCTTTATGCTATTAAAAAAGATCTGATAGGAGTTATAAATAACCTGCTGTAAGAAAGGGCTGCAGCTGTGCACTCTAGACAGTGAGCCTTCAGTCCCACTGCCTTAAGAGAAGTTTTTCGATATCAGATGTAAGATGCAATTCAGCAGTAAGTTTTTAGATCTTTCCGCATTCCAATAGAATGCCTTGGCCAGGAGAAATTAGTGTAATTATACATCGTGTGACTGTTTGATCTGAATCTCTGGTCACAGTAATCATAGAATTTCTTTAAGGAAGCATTTTCTTTAACAGAACCGATTAAAGTAAACAGAAACTTGTTATTGTGATGCAAGCAAACATAATAAGAATACAAGTCTTTATGAAAATCATCATTAATTAAAATGGAGTAGAGGTCAAATGGGACATGTATATTATTTTGTCAGTTAAAATTAATTACAGCTAAATAGGAAGCTTTGCTTCAGTTCTACTCAATCTGGGGGAAAAGTGTATTTAACAGCTCTCATTCATCTATCTCCCATGGAAAGTAACAGAAAAGGAGTGGAATTTTGTATGCTTGAGATTTGTGCTTAGTTATGTCAGCTGCTGACGCTTTAACTCCCTGAAGATCTGCCTTTCTTAAGCAGTTTTTGACTCCATGACAGCAAGGGTTTTTCCAGAAAGGCCTCACCTTCACTGAACTACTGGTAAAGTACGGAGAGGGAGTTGTTAGGATTTGGGACCATATCCTTCTAGGCCAGAGGTCCCCAAACTATGGGGCATGCATCCCTGGGAGGCATGGAGGAACGTTCAAGGGGTGCGCAGCAGGGCCTGAGCGAGCCCCAATGGGGGGCAAGGGAAGGAGCACCATCCAGCCCCACTGTGACCCCAGCCACAGCTCCACACTACACCCAGCCACAGCTCTGCCCCCAACCAAGCTCCACTCGGCCCCCTGCTCCGCTCCTAGCCCAGTTCTAGCCCCAGCTGAAGCTCCACTCTGCCCCCTGCTCCGCCGCGAGCCTGGCTCTGCCTTCATTCCCTCTCCATCCCCAAGCCAGCTCCACCTCTAGTCCCAGCTCCTATCCCATTCCCAGTTCTACTCTGAGGTCCCGTCTTCAGCCCAAGCTCTTCTTCTGAACCAACTGAGGAGTAATGGAGGAGGGGGTGCGGACAGATTACAGTACTGGTAAGGAGGGGTGTGGCAGGAAAAGTTTGGGCACCCCTATTCTAGGCACTCAGCACCTTGCAGGATTGGATCCAGAATTCTTTCTGGTTCATTGTGGATGATGAAGATATAAAATGTGGGCACTGTGACAGCTGCATTGGTTGACCAGACTGTTTTGGAGAGCAAAATCCTTTCTTATACTTTTTTCTCCAGGAAAAGGTATCACCATAGATTTTGAATTAGGTCCTCTAGTATCATTCCAGTTTTCTTCACATTTTAATATTGCAGCCAGCTATTAATCAGTAAAGGTGCAATCTACTGTATTTGGTTTCTACACATCATCTTTATCCATAACAGATTTTTATCTACTTTATTATGGTTATGGGGGACCCGTTTTATGAACCCTTACTCAATGAGTCATCCTTACATATGCAAGTCATTCCATTGACTTTAGTTGGATCACTAAGTCACTCAGGCTTTGCATGACTCGATGTGACTGTAATCTTTTCTGATAACAGGATAACACTGTGGTTTATGATTAGGGGTTTGTATTTTAGATTTAAATTATTATTTATCCGCTATGTGAGGGAGGAACCGTAGGGTGACTGGTAACAAAACAAAAAACAAAAAAAACCCTTGTCTTCTGAGACTATTTTTACCTCAGATCTATTTCTTTTTCTCTGATTTTTATCTATACCTCCTGCTTTCACTAAATTGCTCTTGTTATTTCTCAGTCTCTGATAAGTAAGTTACTGACCAATTAATGATTTGTTTTAAAATAATTTTTATTTCTAGAACTATTTCTTCCGACAGTGGCTGGCATACATGAAAGAAAAAAATCAGATTAAAATCCTATTTAGACTGTTAAAGCTAAACTAATTTCAAAAATTATTTTTTTCAGTATTTCATACCTTTTTGTGTTCCTCTCAGAGTGAATGTTGAGTATATTGTTTTAACTCTTAGTTAGTTCTTAGTCAATTTCAGTCTGTTCTTCTTCGAGTGATTGCTCATATCCATTCCAGTTAGGTGTGCGCGCTCATCGGAAGATTTTTACCCTAGCAACTCCAGTGGGTTGGTAGGGTCGCCCCTTGGAGTGGCGCCACCATGGCGCCGGATATATACCCCTGCTGACCTGACCGCTCCTCAGTTCCTTCTTACCTCCCATGTCGGTCGTTGGAACAGTGGAGCGCGGCTTAGCTGTCCTCCACTTCCTAGCTTCTCCTTGTTCATTTGATCTCTTGTTGTATATAGTTGACTTAGTCTATAGTGTAATTAGTTTTATAGTTATTAGATAGTTAGTGTATATAGTTTAGCAGGGCTTGGGCATTAGCCCTTCCCCACACCCGGTGCCAGGGCCCATGCCTGGTTCACCGAGGTTTAAACCGTGCTTGGCCTGTAAAAAGCCGATGCCCACGAGCGATCCCCACGACTCTTGCCTAAAGTGCCTTGGGGAGTCACACATCTCTGATAAGTGCCACATTTGCAAGGCCTTTAAGCCCCAGACAAAAAAGGAGAGGGACTTTCGCTTGAAGACTCTCCTTATAGAGACAGCCCTGAACCCTCCGTCCTTGGCACCGAGCGCTGACAGCGCTCCTCCGGCGCCGGACCACGCCAGCTCTGCCAAGACACCTCGGCACCGGCCTTTTCCGGCACAGGGACTTGATCGGAGGCTCTCAGCTTCCTCCACACCTTCGACGCAGACTCGTTCAGATCTCCCGGCACCTACTCCTGCTGCGGCACCGACAACTGTGGTACCGTCAACTCCGGTCCTGCGAGGGCCATCGAGTCCGGTCCTTGAGAGCTCCCCGCCGAGGCCTGTGGTTGAGCTTACAGTCCCCTCCACACCGGAGACATTCTCCTCAGCCAGGGACCTTATTGCGATGACTGAGTCTGCCCTGCCTCAACCCCCGGCACCGCCGGTGCGGGTTCTGCATTCCAGAGGCAAGCCAGCCGCTATGAGACCTCCTTCACTGGAATCGGCAAGCCGGCACCGATCTCGATCCAGGTCCCGGCACCGCTCGCGGTCTCATGGAAGGTCCCAGTCTAGACGCCGCTCGCAGTCCCGGCACCGCTCACCTAGGCGGTACCGGTCGTACTCGCGGCACAGATCCAGGTACGCCGCCCTACCCCAACATGGGACCTTAACCTGGTTCTTGCCAGACTCATGTCCACCCCATTCGAGCTGTTAGCACATATATTGTGTTCCACAGGGACAAGGTGCAGTTGCGACCACATCCGGCCTTTCTCCCCAAAGTGGTATCAACCTTCCATGTTAACCAGGAGATCTTCCTACCTGTCTTCTTCCCAAAGCCACATTCGTCTCGCAGGGAGCAGCAGCTACACTCCCTAGATGTCCGTAGAGCACTCGCTTTTTATATCGAGCGAACAAAGCCATTTCTCAGAACCCCCCAACTCTTTGTCACTGTGGCTGAGCATATCACGGGCCTACCCGTCTCCTCACAGCGGATTTCCTCCTGGGTAACGTCATGCATCCGCACCTGTTATGACTTGGCTCACATCCCATCGAGCCACGTGACTGCGCACTCTACCAGGGCTCAGGCCTCATCGGCTGCTTTCCTCGCTCATGTGCCCATTCATGAAATTTGTCGCACAGCTACCTGGTCCTCGGTCCATACCTTTGCCTCTCACTATGCCCTGGTTCAGCAGTCTAGGGATGACGCAGCCTTCGGCTCCGCGAGTGTTACACCTCTGCGACATCGCACTCTGACCCCACCTTGCCTAGGTAAGGCTTGGGAATCACCTAACTGGAATGGATATGAGCAATCACTTGAAGAAGAAAAGACGGTTACTCACCTTTGTAACTGTTGTTCTTCGAGATGTGTTGCTCATATCCATTCCAAACCCGCCCTCCTTCCCCACTATCAGAATAGCCGGCAAGAAGGAACTGAGGAGCGGTCGGGTCAGCAGGGGTATATATCCGGCGCCATGGCGGCGCCACTCCAGGGGGCGACCCTGCAGACCCACCGGAGTTGCTAGGGTGAAAATCTTCCGACGAGCGTGCACGTGCGGCGCGCACACCTAACTGGAATGATATGAGCAACACATCTCGAAGAACAACAGTTACAAAGGTGAGTAACCGTCTTTTACTCATGCTTCCGCAACATTTGGTGATGTTTGGATTGCAGACATACAGGGAATGTTTATTTGTATATAATTTTTCTACTGGCCCTGGTTTCATAACATACTACATTTCAGAACAGACTTGATTTGAAGACTTTTTATTGAAAAAAAGGGGGCATTTATTTACTTGTATCAATGTCTGCTTGCAACAATAATAATTGTAGGAAAAGGAAAATATCAACTTATCAAGATAAAATCAATATTTCAGTATGATAGATTCTTCATTTTAATGTAAGCCTACACACATCATCATGATCTTTATTGCTTTATATTCTGGTAGCTCCTAGGAGCTCCAGTCATAGATCAGGATCCCATTGTGCTAGGTGTGGTGTTCCGTTTGCAAACACATCACCAAAAAACAATTCCCTGCCCCACAGGGCTTGCAGTCTAATTAGGCTTTTACTCACTTGTGGTATTTTCACTCGTCCTTTTTTTTTTGTCATCACTAGTTTCTTGTCAGTAGTCAAAATTTTGCCAACATTTTCAAACTCCTTGTTGAAGTCAATGGTAGCTTTGCTATTGACTTCTTTAAAGCCATGATTTTCACCCGTTTTCCCTAAATTAGGGAAAGAAACATTGACCTGTGGTATGAAACATACAAGCTGAGATCACTCAGTTAGGGCAAACTGCAAAGAATGGGTCAGAAAATCCTTGGAACTGGTGGTAATTCCAGTACTTAGATTCACCAAGCCAGCAACAACACAGCTTCTACAATATCTTACTGGTTACCCAGAAGCCAATAATGCAGTTCCCTTAAAGCAACACAGCCTTGTCTTCCACCCAGACAGCCAAGTCAGATATGATGAGGATTACTGAAAATCTTGTTCATTATATAAAAAGTTCTACTAATCCCAAAGGAACGGACTCATTACCCTTCAGGTTAATGAATATTTCAGATCTTACCCAAATACACACAGCCAATTCGTATTAACTAAACTAAAATTTATTAAAAAAGAAAAAGAGAGAGCGAGTATTGGTTAAAAAATCATTATACATACGGACATGAATAGAGTTCTTAGGTCCGTTTCAGATGTGAGCTTTAGAGTTGCAAAGAGTTCTTTCAGATTTAGCTCATAGGTTCAGTCCAATGTCCAATATCAGGGTGATCCAGAATAGAACTGGAGACCTCAGTCTTGTGGCTCAGGCTTTCCCTGATGAAGCATATGCAGATTTGAGATTAGAAGGATCAGATCCCAAGAGTTTTTATAGAGATTACTGGCATGCTATGATCACCTCTTGACAGCATGCCATCCTTGGTGAACAATAGGCTTTTGAAGTAACCTATTTCCTAAGCATCACCAGTAATTAGCTACAAGGATTAACATAAGGCAGTTGCTTATCTCCCGCCATTTGCAGGTGATTTACCACAAACTTCAAAGAGATGCTAACATCATCTTTTGATCTCTGAATTAACAGAATACAGTGATTAATAGGAACTGTTTGCTTACATTTTTAACCTCTGACAATATATACGTAAACACACAAAAACACAAATATTATCTTCTAATATGCCTGGGAAGGTTGAATCTGAGTCAATTAGCCTGCTAGTTGTGTAACCCTTTCTGGCCCTGTGTCACAGATGGAATCAAAATATCTGTGGGCTCCTTGGCAACCTGCTGTAAGCTTGGACACCAGAACTATTGGAATCTCAAGCTCCTTAGCAGCCCAACTGCATCCTCTGTATCCCCCCATATCCCTGTGCTTCCAGGCCTGGTAGGCGGCCTTTCAGCCAGGGCTTCCAGTCAGAAGCCCAGGGAGCAAGCTGAAAAATCACTTTTGGATTTCCCCAAAAAGACATTTTTACATCAAAAAACTTCAAATTTTTGTTGGGACTCTCTTTTTTTCCCTTAAAAAACTGTAAATTTTTTGTAGGAGGGAAATTCTGCTTTCCTGCCAGCTACGTGAGACAGAAAATCATTACTTTAGCTATATAACCTTCACATATACTTCTATATCTCAGCTATAACAATTTTTTCCACCTAGGCATTAGTTCCAACAGTCTCTCCAGGCTCTCAGTGACCTAATCCTACCTTTCCAGTCTCTCCATTTTCCTCGCTTTCAGTATTTAGCTTATGCATATTTGGCGTGATTTGATATCCCCTACTCCAAGATATATCTGTTGGCATGCATTTTTACTTCCATTATTTTCTCTTAAATGGGTCCTGCATCCAAGTACATGACAAGGCTTTACCCTGAGTGATCTTAATTTTTTCTCAGTTCTCTATTTTCTGTTTCTATCCAATTAACATGATCTTTTTTTTATCAACCTCATTGTTGTAACTAGTGTAGAGTGTCCCATATGCAGTGCTTAATTCGTACCAGAGCTTGTCAGAGCTGAGCCCTGGCACCTCTAGGCTTGGCAGTTCATAGCCACCGCACCTCTGCATTTGTTGCATCAATTATGAATGTAAAAAAATTTGCTTGAGCCTTGGCATCTCTTTCATTACAAATTAAGCATTGCCCACATGCTTTGGGATGGGCGCTATAGAAACTAATGAACAAAATAAATGTTAGTGTTCTGTTTCATGCCTTGTATTTTCTCATCTCTGCCTCTTATTTAATCATTTCTGATACATTTTTCCCCTTTTTTCCTGGCACCGTAATAGCCCTTCCCCATATGCTTGTGATTTTCCAGCTGTCTTTTAGTTTATACTCATTCCCACAGCTCTGTGTCTGTGATGCTCCTCCTGTTCGCATGTATCCCAACAGGCTGCATCTGTCCAAAAAGGACTCTTAACACCTTGCAGACCTGGGGATTTTCTATCTGCATTAACAGAGGAGCGATTCATTCAGGTTAAGTCTGCTCTGACAGAGTGGACCTAGATGAGCCAATGGCCTTCCCCCATCCAACTGTATCCAACTTCTATGACCCTTAATCTGTGACTGGCTTTTTTGCCTGACATTAAGAATGACACTAGAATTATTTCTGAACTCACTATTTATAAGGTCCCTTTAAAGCTAACTTATTCCTCAAACAGGGGTTGAATAGACTAAAAACTAGAGCTGCTTCCTAGCTACTGCCATTTCTTGAGCTTGATGCTCTGTACTGAGAATCATTTAAACACTAAGTATGTCATTAAAATGCTGTCATCCGTTATTACTATTTTTATCTTAATTTTCTTATTGCAGTAGTGCCTATTCACCCCAAACAAGACCCCATTGACAAACAAACAACACAAAAACAGTCCCTGCCCCAGAGAGTTCACAGTCTATTATTTAGGCAATACGCAATGTGTATTGCCTAAGAAGACAGACAGGGCAAGGGGGAGGTACAGCAACAGTGGGGATTGGTGTGTTTGTATCTTTTAGTCTGAGGTGGTTGGACCCGGTTTATTAAAAAATAAATAGCTCTCCTAGCCTCCAAAACAAAACATTGTAGGTCTAAGATCATTCCTGTTGGCCCTTTGTTTTCTTCTTTCCATCTCTTCAGATTGTAAGATCTGGGATTTAGGATTTGATTCACTCCTCTGAGCACAGCTGTTGGAAGTGTGTAACTCACTTTTCCCACCTTGATAGCTACGACAGAGGAGAGGGTGGGCAGTACCTTCTCTACCTCTTGCCCTCCTTCAGAAGTTGCACCAGCTTCAATTTATGGCAGGACTTCATAAGAGTCCTGTTGGTGGACGCTGTCTATGAAATGAGCTGAATCAGTATGTCTCATGGGTACCTTGCCTTGTGTGACCCTAAGAGCACCTTAGTGCCAGTTGGCACACTGTTATGATAATTACCCATCGGATACTACTTTAGTTTTTCAGAGTGCACTGATTTCTTCCTTCCATGCATTAAAAAAATGTTGCCCCATTCCTGTGATCTAGTCAATACCAGTTTCCACTGTCATTGCAAGACAGGATCTAGCAATCCAATCAGTTTTAGGTGTGGTTTGAATCAATTACAGCACTGATGTGGCATTTGCCTTTACTAACAAAGAAACCAAAAAAATTGCTGTCACAGTGACCATTGATTAATCACTAAGGCCCAGTGTTTCAAAGAGCTTGCTGGCAAATTTTCAGGTAATCAGCATCCCCATTTCAGGCCAGATTTTCAAGTGCTCAGAACCCACAAATGGGATGAGATTTTTCGAAAGAGCTCACGTCTCATTTAGATGCCTAACATACGAGTCTTATATTAAAAACTTCTCAGCACCTAGCAGCTCCCACTATGACTCTTCCTGGCCAATTTTGAGGGGAGGAAAAAAACAGCATTCAAAGCACTTTTTTGAAAATCCAACCCCAACTGTCCTTTGCACCAGAGGCATCCAGAAACATGCCTCTGGTACCAAGGTTCAGTCTGTAAACATGCATCTTCAGTGTGACCAGACACGCTCAGCATAACTCGATGTTCTATTCATTGGAATGGACATCTTGTTAAAGATTGATGACAAGGGACACATTCACTGTCTGCTAGCAGTGAAACAGCTTAATAGTGTTGTGAACAGAATAGGATGGGTAGTATAGCATGTTGGCTATTTTATCAGACCAGTTTTTCTAATGTGAAAGAAAATTCCTGCTAAGTTAGAACATTATAAATTACAATTTTGCTTTCAAAAAACTGTGCGTGCCAGCCAGTTAGCAATAAATCTCTCGTTTGTGTAACTAAGTGCATCTTCCAGGTGAAATGAAATCCCCAGTACTGAAAATATTTTATTTCTATGTGATTTTATCCCCTAGAAAACTGACTTGCTTTACAGATGGAAAAGGTTTGGCACCGACAACTGCGCTGCCTACTTCCCATATTCCTTTCTTCAACTCCACCTATAGGCTAGATTCTCAGTGTTATGGGAAGATGTGCAAAGCTATTAACGTCAGTGGGATTGCACAGATTGTAAATTCAATCAGAATTTGGTCCATTGTGCGTGACTCTTGTCCTAGAGAGACTAACATTATGAGAGATCTCCATGCCCAGTACAGCCTGAATCCCTTTGCTGTGATTGCCTGTTACTAAAAGGGTGTTTTGTTGAAAATATAGGAGTAAACAAGACCTCCTAAGTGCCAGTTGTGGTGGTTGTTGCAGTGTTATTTTCTTTGTGATGTGAACTCAGGTCCACTGAGAATTAAACTGAGATCACCAATTACATTTCACAAAGGCCAGATGAGTATCACTATGTCACAGTATGGGGTGGCCCTTTAAGGGAGTTGGGTTTAGCTCCTAGCTGGTGAGATAGCAACTCACTTAATGTGGAGAGGTGGGAGAAGTAAGAAGGCTCCTGCAGGTGCAGAGAACCATATATATTTTATTTTTGGCCTCTCTCCTGATTGGTCTTCCAGATTCTCTTCTGATCATCCATCTTTTTCGGGCTTGCACACACCAGAAAGCTACAGTTGTATATTTTTTCTGAATAGGGTCTTTAAGGAGGAAAAATGAAATAAAGATTTAAATTGATTTTTTAAAATGCCCTATGCAGGATCCCATTTGCAGTACATTTAGCCATTATCCAGCCACTGATGAGACTGGACAGGTTGTAGTAATTTCTTCAGATATTTTTCCAGCTACCATGTCAGTGAAAGAGAGAAATGATCCAGCAGCCATTTTCTGTACAATAGGAAATTGTCTGTTCATTACAAAACCCATACAGCCTGATTATAATTGTTACAAGCCTTAGGAGCAGGACTTTTAAAGCCTTTTAGTAAAGATTTCTCTGAGATACAGTGATTTACCTTTTTGCTAATTGTACAGAGAACTTTCGGCAGAGCCCAGCAGCTGATAACTTTAAAGGCCTAAACAGTCCTTAAATATAAGTGATCTTTATGTCTGTTCCTAAAGCAGGGAACATTTTTCAGGTTACAGTTCCAGCCAGCAGCTTCCTCACAAAATTATCTAGTGAGCACAAATACTAGATGATACTTTGATTGGAGTCTCAAGAAACAGAACAGTTTGACTGTCCATAGTAAATTTCTCCTTTCCATTTAGTGACATGGAAAGGGAACTAAAGAGAGAGAATTAAAATGGTGTGATAGATTTGTGATTATAAACGAGAGAGACTAATTCCAGGTATAATTTAATAAAAAAAGTATTGACACGAAAAACATAGGAAACTTGGGGACCCGTTTTCATGCTGTGTATTTTAATTTACATTAAGAAATAGGTTTTTCAGTGATGGCTTAAAAAATGGCTGGAGACTCATAAAATGCTGGCTAAATGTGAGTTGTTTCCTTTAGAATGTGCAGATAAATTGGATTTGCTGGTTTGCATTCTGTCTTCTATACTGTCATCTTTTCTATTTTATCCTTATTTAGTCGAAGCTATGTTGACTGAATCTCATTCTGCCTCTGTATCCTGACCTATAGTCTAGGGGAAACCTGTGACTTCAGAACAAGGCATATGGCCAAAATTTCTGTGTAAACAAGCACAATTCCTTTGACTTCTGTCATATTGTGGCCATTTGTGTTAATGAAGAATTTGGCCTGTAGTGTTCTCTGAGTGTGGAGGTTGGTGAATATGTATCAATAATTTTGACTGGCAACTCAAAAGCGGGATCTGAAAGCCAATTTGTTATACTGAGCAATGTTAAGGAATGTGAAGGATCCTCGGGGAGACAAGTTGTGTCTGTTTTCCTCTAGAAATGTGAAAATAACTTCCATTTTACCATTAGCAGCATATGACTCAAAGTGAAAATGGATGACATGATAAAGCTGGCAAATGGGTTACTAGAGATAGGAGAGAAAGAGAAAAGGATGATCCACTATGTAGTAAAATTCTAACAAAATCTGACATGAAAACCCTCCCTATGCTGGAAGAGGAATGAGAGATTGAGCATTAGAAAGAACAGATGGAGTGGTTGTAAATCAGCATTTGGAAATATAATTTTTTTCAGTAATGCACAGTGTGCAGACCTGAACCAAAGTCATGCCTCCCGAGTACCAGTGCACGAGCCACCATGTCATTTATGGTACTGATCTTTGCAAGAGCTGGGGTGATCTGGGGAAATAAAGATAGTATATTGGGCTAATGATAGTTACCTCCCTTTGTAAAGCACTTTGAGATCCATTGATGAAAATCCCTGTGTAAGAGGTAGGAGGTAATTCAGCAGAGAACATTTTGGAAGAATGCATGAAGTGCTATGTGGAAACAAAAGATATAAATCAGTGGAAAGAAAACACACAAGGAAATATTTATTCTGGCCTTAGAATCAATGAAAAAGTAGCATTTCCCACTGCGTAGGAAAGAGACCAGGAAGTATGGTAAGAGACCACCCTGGCTTAACCAGGAGATCTTCAATTATCTAAAAATCCAAACAGTGTCCTACAACAAGGGGAAACTAGGTCAAATTACAAAAGATGGTTATAAACAAATAACACAAATATGTAGGGACAAAATTAGAAAGGCCAAGGCACAAAACGAGATCAAACTAGCTAGAGACATAAAAGGTAACAAGAAAACATTCTACAAAAACATGAGAAGCAAGAGGAAGACCATGGACAGGGTAGGCCCATTACTCAACGAGGAGGGAAAGACAATAACAGAAAATGTGGAAATGACAGAGGTGCTTAATGACTTCTTTTTTTGATTTTCACCAAGAAATTTGGTGGCGATTGGACATCTAACATAGTGAATGCCAGTGAAAATGAGATTGGATCAGAAGCTAAAATTGGAAGAGAACAAGTTAAAAATTACTTAGGTTAGATGTCTTCAAGTCCCCGGAGCCTGAAGAAATGCATCCTAGAATACTTCAGGAGCTGACTGAGGAAATATCTGAGCCATTAGTAATTATCTTTGAAAAGTCACAAAAGACAGGAGAGATTCCAGATGACTGGAAAAGGGCAGATATAGTGCCAATCTATAGAAAGGGAAATAAGGACAACCCGGAAAATTACAGACCAGTCAGCTTAACTTCTGTACCTGGAAAGATAATGGAGCAAATAATTAAGCAATCAATTTGCAAACATCTAGAAGGTAATAAGGTGATAGGTAACAGTCAGCATGGATTTGTCGTGAACAGATCATGTCAAACCAACCTGATAGTTTTCTTTGACAGGGTAACAAGTCTTGTGGATGGGGAGGCAGCAGTAGACGTGATATATCTTGACTTTAGTAAAACTTTTGATACTGTCTCGCATGACTTTCTCATAAATAAACTAGGGACATGCAACCTAGATGGGGATACTATAGGGTGGATGGAAAACCATTCCCAGAGAGTAGTTATCAGTGGTTCACAGTCATACTTGGAAGGGCATAATGAGAGGGGTCCCACAGGGATTAGTTCTGGATCTGGTTCTGTTCAATATCTTCATCAATGATCAGGGCAGCTCCAGGCCCCGGCACGCCAAGCGCGTGCTTGGGGCGGCATGCCACGGGGGGCGCTCTGCCAGTCACCGGGAGGGCGGCAGGCAGGGTGCCTTTGGTGGCATGCCTACGGAGGATCCACTGGTCCCACGGCTCCACCGAAGCCACGGGACGAGAGGACCCTCCACAAGCACGCCTGTGGGAGGTCCACCGGAGCCGTGGGACCAGAGGACCCTCTGCAGGCATGCTTGCAGGAGGTCCACTGGAGCCGCGGGACCGGCGAGCGGCAGAGTGCCCCCTGCGGCATGACACCATGCTTGGGGCGGCGAAATGTTTAGAGCCGCCCCTGTCAATGTTTTAAATAATGGTATAGAGATTACACTTATAAAGTTTGCGGATGATACCAAGTTCTGGGAGGAGGGAGGGGCAGGAGTGGTGCAAGTGCTTTGGAGGATAGGAATAAAATTCAAAATGATCTGGACAAACTGGAGAAATGGTCTGAATTAATAGGATGAAAATTCAATAAGGATAAGTGCAAAGTACTCCATTTAGGAGGGAACAATCAGTTGCACGTCTACAAAATGGGAAATGACTGCTTAGGAACAAGTACTGTGGAAAGGGATCTGGGTGTCATAGTGGATCGTATGAGTCAACATTGTAACACTGTTGCAAAAAAAAAAAAGAGAGCATCATTCTGGGATGTATTAGCAGGACTGTTGTAAGCAAAACATGAGAAGTAATTCTTCCACTCTACTCCGCGCTGATTAGGCCTCAACTGGAGTATTGTGTCCCATTCTGGGTGCCACATTTCAGGAAGGATGTGGACAAATTGGAGAGAGTCCAGAGGAGACCAGCAAAAATGGTTAAAGGTCTAGAAAACATGACCTATGAGGGAAGATTGAAAAAATTGGGTTTATTTAGTCTGGAAAAGAGAATACTGAGAAGGTACATGATAACACTTTTCAAGTACATAAACGTTTGTTACAATGCGGAGGGAGAAAAATTGTTCTTCTTAGCCTCTGAGAATTGGACAAGTAGCAGTGGGCTTAAATTGCAACAAGGGCAGTTTAGGTTGGACATTAGGAACAACTTCCTAACTGTCAGGGTGGTTAAACCCTGGAATAAATTGCCTAGGGAGTTTATGGAATCTCCATCATCGGAGATTTTTAAGAGTACGTTAGACAAACACCTCTTAGGAATGGTTTAGATAATACTTAGTCCTGCCATGAGTGCAGGAAACTGGACTAGGTGACCTCTCGAGGTCCCTTCCAGTCCTATGATATATGATTAGGCACGTTATTTATATCATTTCAATGTAGAGGAAGAAAGCAGGTGGATTCTGAGGGAGAGTAAATTCAGTACCATAGAAATAAGTCTGTCTGATGACTGTTGATGGTGAGACTTTTAAATAACAGGTACTTTGTGAGCACAGATCAGTACAAAGCTCAGAGTATCAAATATAGCCAGGGGTCAACCCCATTAAAGGCTTTAAAACCAACAATATCATGTTGCAAGGCTCAACATTTCCCACAGGCATTTGAATTTGCAGTTGTGGAGGAGAGAGGAGATAATTAGAACAGAATATGTAGGAAGTTGTTCACAGGGACGGAGATTTTATGATGGGTTATCTTAAACTGCTGCTCTTAGGTTGTATTTTTAAGCTATCTCAGGGGCTCCTGGAGCATATAGATAAGGTGCCTCTTCTTTGTGTTTTTATAAATCTAAACAAATAAATTTTAAGTTAGATTAAATCCTCAAAGGCTTAGTCTTCAAAGAACTTCATATTTCTAAACCGATGTTCATGGCAGACAATCATCCATCACTGCTCATCTCTGTGGCTCCATTCCCCATCTGTAAAATAGAGATAATTTGCTGGGATGATTTAGTTGAGGGTTGGTCCTGCTTTGAGGGCTATACCAGGTGCACCAACAATATTCTCTATCCATCAAAGCAGTGGCCGTGCTCGGAGGTATCCAAAGTTACTAGAAGCCCAACATGGTCTAAATAGACAGGCTGACTCCAATTTAAAAGCAAGCAAGAATTTGCATTTGTGACCCTGATTTGCAGAGTTTCAACTCTGTAGAAACAGGCCAGTAAGAATTGCCATATCCGCAAAACAGACATTTATGTCTAATAAGGAAGTTACTTCTTTTAACCGTAGGTAGTTAGTGGTTGGTTTAGCTGCTGAAATCCTGTAGTAGGATGTTTTCCATTGGTTTAATTCTGTTTTCTTATTTAGGGCATATGCAGGGAGTTTTGTGCTTAGCACTGAGCAACATAAGAATTAGGAGAATTTGTTAACTCTTCATCTATTACATTAATTTCTCGTGACAGCCAACAGCAGATATATCTGACACTGGTTTTTCCTAGCTGTTTGTTCAGAAAATGTGGGCATTTTGTACTTTAGCTTTGCAGGCTGTTCAAAGGGGCTTGCTAAAGAGTTGTTTTGGACACTGAATGCGAGATGGCCCATGGGCTTTCTTTAGGCAATATTGTAGCAATAACAGAGGCATAAGAACAGCAGAGGAAGTAAACACATTTTTCTGACATGATTTCTCTCCAAGCTAAGTTTAAAGACAGAGGAGAAAACCACAGTTTAAAAGGTGCTGTTATGTTGCATGGCAGGTCTGGGAAAAGCTTTTAAAGGCTCTCTAGAAAATCTGATCTCTTAATGGATGTAGTGTGTGTGTATGTGTGTGGTATGTGTTCAGTGCTCCTGGCTAACACACCTCTGGAGTGTTTTTTTCCTATGACATTTTGTAGAGGCAGCAGTTATAAAACAGAAGGTGTAGTGGCTGTTTTACTGACTCTGCTAAACCTTAACAGTTGGATTATAATACCTCTACTTTAGCTAAATCGAATTTACAGCACTGTAGCAATTAGACATTTTGCTTTGTTCGTTCCTGTCATACTCTAGGCTTGATATTCCATAAATAGCGGAATGGTTCTTGAGATTCAGTGGTAGCCTAGCAGCAACCCCACCTCCTCCCCAAACACACCCGATTTTGTGGATTGTGACTTCTCTATGTAAGGACTACATGTTCTGAAACTGTTGTTGACCTCTAAGCAGTATTAAAGCATCAACAGCACTTGAATTTCTTCTATTTTAATTATCTTTATTATTTAAGTAGCTGGAACAAGGTTCCCTGAAACTGGCAAGAATAATTACTTATGATGTTAAACAGCTCCGGGACAGTCTCAAGAGTCTGTCCAGTGTTTCATCTGGCAGCTCCAGTTTTCATTAGGAGCAGATATTAAAGGTCTTTCAGGGACCTATAGCTTCTCATTTATACCATCTGCATATTCCGACTGTTCAAAAACAGAAACAAATGAGTGTCATGCTTATTTATTTTGTTTATTGGAAAGGGAGAACGCACTTATTATAATGTGTGTTTCCACAAAGAATCTTAGATGTTACAAGTGGAACAGACCTACCAGGCTGGGAGTCCGGAGGTGTGTTGTGACTAACCTCCATTTCTTTATGATTAATTAGATGAGAGGCAGGTTCCAAAACTTTGTCTCTTGTGACATGGCGACCTAGTTAATCTCCCTACTAATGCAGGTTTTGTTTCCTACAGTATATTTTCTAGAGCTTTGTTCACTATAGTTTATAATGTCAAAGGCATAATGCTTCTACCAATATCTCTTTGGAAATGATTCCACAGCCTGAAATATCTCACCGTTAGGAACTTTTTTTCTGGAATTCAGACTAAATTTCTATTCTTAATTTCATTTCTTGTTCTGTTCAGCTTTCATATGTGGTATTTATATAAAGTTGTTATGATCCCTGCTTAGATGTCTCTTTTGCAACTTACATATATTATCTAGCTGTTTTAATCTTTCTGCAGAGGGCAATGCCTCTAATTTTCTAAATCATTCGTATTGCATATATGGAGACCATTTTCAGCCAAAACTTCTCTTTTTTCTTTTTCTTTTCTTTTTTTGTCTGAAACAATTTTTCAAAAATTTAATACAAATTCATTAAATGCTTCAGCTGACTCAAAAAACATTTTGTCCAACCCTCTCCCCTCTACATCCACAAAATAGAAAAAGGCTAAAACATTTTGTTAGGACATTTTTTGTTAGGACATTAAATATTTCATTTCATTTTGAGTTTAACTTCCAGTTTATTTTTTAAAAGTGTTTAAAAACGATCACAAATTAAACAAAACTTTTGTTTTGGGTTGACATTTTGTTTGACCTGAAATGCTTTTTTTTCCCTTCATTTTTATCCACAATTTTTTTTTAAAAAGTTCTTTTCACATTTGACCAAAGACAATATTTTAAATATTTTTTTTAGTTTCAGCCACCAAACTAAACAATTAATTAGTCACGTATCTCTCTCCAATCTCACTGTAACTTTGTAGTGTTATGTGCCTAAAACTGCATACAATGTTCCAAGTATGTGTTCAGCAGGGAAGCGCTGAAAGCTCAATATGCATCTATTTGCTAGCAACCACTTCAGGGAAGGCAACTCATCTACAAGTTATTCACCAGTGTTTAACTTGAGCAGAGCTGGCCCTAGACCAAACAGTGGCCCAGGCAAGGACCGTCTTTGGCACCCTTCCCTTCTATTTGTTAAACTTTTGAGTACCTTATATTTATTGCATTTGTAGTCCATTTCATGACTTAGATGCACGATTTGAATGCATGATTTATTCCTGTCATATAAGACAATGAACTTGTATGCTAGGATCTGTAAATCTGTGTTTATTCATGCCATAAATAAGCAAATAAAAATGTTTCCTCTAAGCTTATAGAAACTTCTTATTCTTAAAATTAACTGAAATGTACTAACTAACATTAACGAGGTTCGAGGAAAATGTTGTTCTCAGGAAGTCTGGAAGGTTCCATGACATTCTACAAAGGTCCAGAATATTCTAGGAAGTTAGTGAAAAATGAATCCACATACGGAATACCTGAAACATGTTACTTCAAGCATTTTATTTTTCCTTTTGTCACTAACCACAAAGATAGCATCCTGAGCCCAGTGCCCCTCAACCCTGCCACCCCTAGTGATTACCCTGCCCCTAAATCTAGCCTTGAACTTGAGCACATACAGATTAGACATTATAACTGCAAACACTCATTTAAAAGGATGGAAATGCTCCTGACTCGCTTACTGCAAGGGGTTTGCAGTGAGATTTGTTTTCCAGAAGCTGGGAATGTGCAGCAGGGGATGGATGAGTTGATGGTTACCTATTCTGTTCATTCCCTCTGAAGCACCTGGCATTGGCCGCTGTTGGAAGACAGGATACTGGGCTAGATGGATCTTTGGTCTGGTCCAATATGGCCATTCTTATGTTCTAACATACTTAGGTTTGGTTCCCAGTGTCTCCATCCTTGTGCCTGCAGCAGTGGGTAGTACTGCAGAAGACAGACAGCTCAGCACTCACAAGAGATAGGGAGAGTGTGCTTTGTGATGTTCAACAATGGTTCCTCAGCTGGTTATGCAGCAGAGCCCTAATCCAGTGAAGAAGTGCTGTGCTCAGCACAGCCCCACACTGGCAGACTCCAAAGAAAGCTATTTTCAGTTTTTCTTACCCCAAAAGGTATGGGGAAGGTATAAATTAGTGCTTTCAAGGGGAAGAAGGCAAAATTTCATATTACAAATGTCTTCTCCCCCTTGAAAGCACTAATTTATACCTTCCCCGTACCTCTAGGGCAAATAAATAAGGCCTACCAGTGTGGCATGAAAGTCAACTAATTTGGTATACTGCAAACCAAAGCCGGAAGCACATTCATCAGTCATGGACCCTTACTGAAAATGCTTTGCCGAAACAGAGCACTCACATATCAATACGTAGGAGAATTAAATGTGACTGTGTATTTTATATAAACAAATGTTTTTCATATACCATATCTCATAGGTAGGTGTGTTTCCCCTCCTCTTCCAGAGGGGCAGGAAAAATATGCCTCAGCTGCAGTAAGAAGAACACTTCACTAAAACATCAACTGAAGCAGGAAATTCCAGCTGGTTGAAACTCCGTTTATATGCTTCAGCATCTCCTGGGACAACAGAAATGTGTGCATGACCATGGAAGCAAATAGGAATTAAGCAAAACAAATGTACTAACTTCAACTCACTGAAGTCTGAAAGCTAGATTTTTTTTCTTTACCTAGAGGTTGTAGGTCATATAGCAGGGGGAGCCACGAATTAATTTATTACTACACATTTTATGAGCTTTTAAATAGTCTCTCTCCATCAGGCTCCCTGGTTTCAGAACCTCACCTTGTCTAGAGAAGACACTGCTTTACCTTTCCTCACAGAAAATATCATAATGCCACTATACAAATCCATGGTATGCTCACAACTTGAATACTGTATGCAGTTCTGGTCACCACATCTCAAAAAAGAATCTTTTTAAGAGATATATTAGAATTGGAAAAGCTACAGAGAAGGGCAACAAAAATGATTAAGAGTATGGAACAGCTTCCATATGATGAGAAATTAAAAAGACGGGAACTTTTCAGTTTGGAAAGGAGTTAACGATAGAGGTCTATAAAATCACAAATGGTGTGGAGAAAGTGAATAAGGCAGTGTTGTTTACTCCTTCACATAATACAAGAACCAGGGGTCACACAATGAAGTTCATAAGCATCGGATTTAAAACAAACAAAAGAAAGTCCGTCTTCACACAATGCAGAGTCAACCTGTGGAACTTGTTGCTTGGGATGTTGTGAATGTCTAAAAGTATAACTGGGTTCAAAACAGAATTCAATAGGTTCACAGATAATTGAGTCATCAATGAATATTAGCCAGGGTTGGCAGGGCTGCAACCCCATGATCTGGGTGTCCCTAGCCTCTTACTGCCAGAAGCTGGGAGTGTACGACAGGAAGTGGATCACCTGATGATTAACTGTTGTGCTCATTCCCTCTGAATCACCTGGCATTGGCCACTGTTGGAAGACAAGATACTGGGCTAGATGGACTATAGGTCTGACCCAAAATGCCTGTTCTTATGTTCTCGCTAGCTATCATGCTGATGTATTCTGTAAAGGCTACAGCTTCAACGTTGCAGTTGGCAAAGGGAAAACCATAACCCTAGCATAATGCTATGGACCATCCTCAGAACAGACAGGAATCATGTATGGTATAGACAGATTAAACTAGAGATTGCCCTCTTTACATATCAAGTATCAGAGGGGTAGCCATGTTAGTCTGGATCTGTAAAAGCAGCAGAGTCCTGTGGCACCTTATAGACTAACAGACGTATTGGAGCTTGAGCTTTCGTGGGTGAATACCCTTATGCATCCGATGAAGTGGATATTCACCCACGAAAGCTCATACTCCAATACATCTCTTAGTCTATAAGATGCCACAGAACTCTTTGCCTTTTTACATAGTTTTTTGTATTAATACTTTTGTACTGCATTGTGTTGGTCATTCACATTCATTCACACAGTTACTTATATAAATCAAGTTTCTGTGGCATTGGGACCAGGGCCTTTATATCTACCACATTCCAAGTACAATCTGTTTTTGAGTTATAAGTGAAAAAGAATTGGCATATTTTTTATTGCATGAAAAGTGCATTTTTTGTCTTATTCCCTCAGAATTAAAACAGGCTGAAGGAATTTTCTTCATACTTTCAAAAACAAATAATTTTTTATGAGACTTGGGCATGTAGGGATTAATACAAAATGGTGACTTTTTCAGAAACTTATGTGCGTGTGAAATTATTTAACAACTGCAACAACTCTGCCAAAGGAATTCTATGGGGTCTTAGATATGCTAGGTAGACATTTATTAAGTAATACTCTTATTAAACTGACTTTTAAGTCTATTTTAGGAATTCTGACCAACGTTTCATCACCTTAATAATTATGAATTATATTGTTGTTTCCTATGAGAGCTGATAGTGTACTGAAACTTCCCAGGAGGAGTTCCAGACAGATTGTTAATTGATACACAAGGAATATAGCTCACCATTTGACTAAGCAGAAGATTTTCAAGGACAAATTTTTAGGCATTGGTGACTTCATTTCAGCTGAAGAAAACTGTGTGCAAATGAACATATTGTGCACAAAGGGGTAACTGTGTTCGGGGGGGGGGTGAGAGAGAGAGAGAGAGAAAGCATTCTTCACTAGTAGCAATGACCCTGTATCTGTGCATGTGAGAAAGTAGCATATTACTAGCAGTCAGAATGATGCCTTAACACTAGACATAGCTTGTTTTTCTTAATGTTTCACTCTTTGAAATTAAATGAAATTGGAACTAATTAGTCAATGTGTTTGTAAAGCACTTTGAGTATGAAAATCACAATAGAAATGCTAATTATAATTAGATGTATCAGTAAAAAGTTTTATATTATGATTGTCTTTTAATTATCTATAATTTTCAAAATATTTTGTAAAATGTTAGATTGTATTAGATCCTTTGTATTCAAGGCTAGGTTAGCCAGCCTGCTTGCGAAGGGAAGAGCATCTTCACAAGCAGGCTGGCTAATCTAGTGAGGAGGGCACCGGGGAAAGGAGACCAAAGCCCTGAGGTACGTGGGGAAATGGGATACCAGGAGGAAGCACAAGCACGAGAGCACAAGAGGGGAGGACTCCTGCCTCAAACTGAGAAAGCAGGACAATCAGAGAGTTATCTTAAGTGCTTATAAACGAATGCAAGAAGCCTGGGAGACAAGCAGAGAGAACTGGAAGTCCTGGCACAGTCAAGGAACTATGATGTGATTGGAATAACAGAGACTTGGTGAGATAACTCACATGCCTGGAGTACTGACATGGATGGATATAAACTGTTCAGGAAGGACAGGCAGGCAGAAAAGGTTGGGGAGTTGCATTGTATGTAAGACAGCAGTATGACTGCTTAGAACTGCAGTATGAAACTGCAGAAAAAACAGAGAGTCTCTGGATTAAATTTAAAAGTGTGAGCAACAGGGGTGATGTCGTGGTGGAAGTCTGCTATAGACCAGCAGACCGATGGGATGAGGTGGATGAGGTTTTATTCAGGCAACTAACAGAAGTTACTAGATCACAGGCCCTTGTTCTCATGGGGGACTTCAGTCACCCCGATATCTGCTGGGAGAGCAATATAGCAGTGCATAGACAATCCAGGAAGTTTTTGGAAAGTGTAGGGGACAATTTCCTGGTGCAAATGCTGAGGAACCAACTAGGGGAAACACTCTTCTTGACCTGCTGCTCACAAACCGGGAAGAATTAGTAGGGGAAACAAAAGTGGATGGGAAGCTGGGAGGCAGTGACCATGAGATGGTTGTCGACTTCAGGATCCTGACACAAGGAAGAAAGGAGAGCAGCAGAATATGAACCCTGGACTTCAGAAAAGCAGACTTTGACTCTCTTGGGGAACTGATGGGCAGAATCCCCTGGGAGAATAACACAAGGGGGAAGGAGTCCAGGAGAGTTTGCTGTATTTTAAAGAATCCTTACTGAGATTGCAGGAACAAACCTCCTAATATGTAGAAGAATAGTAAATATGGCAGGCGACCAGCTTGGCTTAACAGTGAAATCCTTGCTGATCTTAAACACAAAAAAGAAGCTTACAAGAAATGGAAGATTGGACAAATGACCAGGGAGGAGTATAAAAATATTGCTCAGGCATGCAGGAGTGAAATCAGGAAGGCCAAATCGCACTTGAGGTTGCAGCTACAAAGAGATGTTAAAGTCAGTAACAAGAAGGGTTTTTTTCAGGTATATTAGCAACAAGACGACAACAAGGAAGTGGGCCCTTACTGAATGGGGAGGCACTAGTGACAGAGTATGTGGAAAGAAAAGCTAATATACTCAATGCTTTTTGCCTCTATTCACAAATAAGCAGTAGCTCCAGACTACTGCACTGGGCAGCACAGTATGGGAGGGGAGCAGCCATCTGTAGATGAAGAAGTGTTCAGGACATTTAGAAAAAGCTGGATACCATTTCCATGGGGCTGATGCCTGCTCCAAGATGTTAAGGAGTTTGGGGATGTGATTGCCGAGCACTTGGCATTATCTTTGAAAACTCATGGCATGGATAGGTCCAGATGACTGGAAAGGCTGGATGTGGTCGCTTCTTAACAAAAGAGGACGGGGAGATCTGGGGAATAGAGGCCAGTCAAGCTCACTCAGTCCCTGGAAAATCATGGAACAGGTCCTCAGGAATCAATTTGAGCACTTAGAGGAGTAGGAAATGTGTTAGGTAAACAGTCAGCATGGATTCACGAAGTAGTAGCTGATAACCTAATTGCTTCTGTGACAGTTAGTCTGTGGTGAGCTGAAACAGTGACCGCATTTCCTGTGTTCGTTTCAGAAAAGGTTTTGACTACGTCTTCTCCACAGCTAGTTCTTGGCAGCAAGTTAAATGAAGTTACTATGGCTGATGGAATGTGACTTATAATGTGGATAGAAAGCTGGCTAGATCATCCAGTCTCAATGTGTTGATGCATCAATGTTAGGTGTGGCCGCACAGTTGATAGGAGATGCCCAAGGGTTCGGTCCTGCGCTGTTGTTTTCAATTATTCATAATAATGTGGTATGATGGATGAATTGCATACCTCAGCAAGTTTGCAGATACATAACTGAGGTGGTAAATATGCTGGAGCGTAGATAGGTATACGGGGATTGTTGGAAAGGAGGACCAATAGCAATTAACGTGAGATTGGGGGGGGCCAAAAGGGAAATTTCTTGGTGAGAGTTCAACAAGACAAGTGCAATGTATTAGGGAATGTAATCATTGCATGCTAAGGCTAGTCGGAAAATGGCTAGGCACAGTTCTGCAGAAGGGACTGGGTTTACAGAGAAGAGAAGCAGATTATGAGTCACAGATATGCCTGGTTGCAAAGGCTACGGCGTATTTTGGCTGTAAAAAGTAGAGCATTGCCAGAGATCGAGGAATGTGATTCATTCCTCTCTATTCGGCATGGCAAAGGCCTCAATCTGGAGTACTGTGATCCATGTTGGCGCCACACTACAAGAAGGATGTGGAATAGATGGAAAGAGTCCAGCAGGAGGCAAGGCAAACAAATGATTAAGGGGCTGGAGCACATGACTTACGAGAGAGGCTGAGCGGAACTGGATTGTTTAGTCTGCAAGAAGAGAAGAATGAGGCGGATAGATTTGATAGCTAGCTTTGCACTAGCCTGAAAAGGGGTTCCAAAGGATGATCTGAGACTGTTGCTCAGTGTAGCAGATACAAACAAGGAGTAGATATCTCAAGTTGCCAGTGGGAGTTTAGTTGGATATTAGTGAAAACTTTTTTCATCAGAGTGGTGAGCACATGGCATGGGTACTAGGAAGGTGGTCGAATACTTCCTTTCTTAGAGAGTTTATTAAGGTCAGGCTTGACAAAGCCCTGGCTGGGATGATTTAGTTGGGGATTGGTCCTGCTTTGAGCAGGGGGTTGGACTAGATGCCCTCCTGAGGTCCCTTCCAACTATGATATTCTATGACTCAACCAGCAGACCTACTGTACCATTAAGTACTTTCAAAAGCCAACCCAAGCATGGATTAAGCCTCCATTTTTTCTAGCTACAAGATATTTTGGATGTATTTTTCAAATAGGAATGGGCTTTACTGAACTATGGCAGTAAAACTGATTGTAACCAGTGCAAGTGGAACTGAATGTAAACCAGGTGATAAATTGTTTCAAAATCATTCAATCACTTCCCTCCTTCCTCAGTGCCCTATGTTTCTCTTGATTGGAGACACACTTATTCATTAGCTGACTACTGCAGTTTTTCTTTATTTTTTTCTTCTTTCATTTGTAAAAGCCTTACCCTGTGTTTTTACAATATTATTCTGTAAATCACAGAATGTCTTGAAAGGAAAATATTTGAACTGTAATCAGTTGTGAATGCTATTGAACTGATGTTTTATTTTGCTCCTGGTTATGGTTTTAAATGAATAGGAAAGCTCAGCATTTTTATTCATGTGTTTAGGAGTTGGTGTCAGAATTTGCCCACTTTAATATGCAAGGTGAATTGTGACCACATGATACGTGTACAGAGAATGGTAAAAATTAAAGCAGTATAATAAACTCTCTTAAATTAAACATATAGGCAAGTGCTCTTTGTTTACAAAGTAAAATTCCTTATGAAACAAGATGGTAATGTTTCCCAGTCTTAACCCCCCTTTGCCTTCTATAGAAGTGGAAAAATTGTCATTAATAATAATTTACATGCATTAAATCCTGTTAAAGAGTAACACTGATAGCTTTAAAAAAACTTTGAAAAGTCAGTTGTACATAAAATATTAGAGAAAAAGAGATAAAGAAAAAGAGTTAATTGACCCTATTGTAGTTATTCCCTCCAAATTCATAAGAGCAATTTTAGTAGAAAAAAAATCATTTTTAAAAGGTAACAAAATATAACAAAACAAACTTGTGAACCCAAAATATACAGAAAAATATTAAATGTATAAAAAAATTAGGGGTATAAGAACTCTTCATAAAGTCGTCTAAAAGTCAGATCCACCTCCACAAGTCAATTAGGAGTCTTCCCATTTACTTCAGTTGTTGTTGGATCAGAGCCTAATTCAGTCAGTATCAGCTCAGTGTGAGCCTGTGAATGGTGAAGAAAAACGGATTTAGATGTTAAAAAGTTCTTTGCTTCATCATAATTAATACCTTCTGTCATCTAATCCAGAATTTAACTGGAGAATATGAAGGTATTGTAGCTTCAATTATGGTAAATTCTTTCTTTTAAAAGGTAAAATCACTATTCCCTGTCCTGTGTCTCCCTTGCTAGATCATTAAACATTATGATTTGATTTTCATGGGAAATGATTGTTTTTAATCTGATTTAAAATTTTACCTTGAATAAAAAAGAGAGTTCAAAATATCTTTTTAAGGCCTCGGTCCTGCAACAGGATCCATGCAGGGAGACCTCCACTAACTTTAATGGGAGTTGTGTTGGCAAAAGAGCCTATTTATGCAGATTCCATTGTAGAATCTGGGCCTAATCTAGGAGTTTTGAAGTCACTCTACTAAAATAAATGAAATGGCGTGTCTATTTAATTTTTTCTGTACTTGTATTAAACTTTCCTCCCCTGAGCCTGTGATATCCAGCTCCTGAGAGGTTCTAAGCACCCTCAACCTCTTTGGGGTATGATCCTGCAAACTGCCATTCCCATAGCGTAGTTACTCCTGTGAAGGTTCCCATTGATTCCGAAATGCTCTATCTTCATGTCTCCTCATACTTTTCTGCCAGTGCTTCTTTCTCCATCCTTGGTTACTTGTGCTTCACAAATACAGTGATGTCATTTAGTTTATTAGAATGCCATGTAGGGTAGCTAGTACATTAAATAGTCTGATCAGATGGGCTGGAATAGCTAAACCATATTTGCAAGGAGGTTGGCATGAAATTGGATAGAAAATGTGGTTGTTTATATTAGTCCAATTAAAGCATGGGTTATACTTCAGAGTACATACAGGAATTCATATGAAAACAATCTGTTGTAATGTCTTTAATGATCATAAATTTAAATGATGAGAGAATGTCTTGAAAATGAGGATAACAGATGTGCTGCAGTCTAAAATCACAGCAGACAGAGGGTGGGATAGTGCAGGTGGAATTGCCTAGTCAATCCTATAAATCCTTTCTTTTCATTAATACTCCATTCATGTTTTAACTATTTGAGGGCTATGCAATAAACATGCCTGCTCCAGTATTGGGTACACCCATCTGAAATGCTGTGGCATAGGTGGGCAGTGAAGAACAGCAACATAAGAGTTTTAAAAGTTACTTTTCTGCATGCTCAGACTTGTGAGATTCTCTAGGAAATCTGCATCACAATACTGTGGGCCCAGCCTAGATCTTTTCTTTTAAATTTTAATGAATAAACAGTGATTATTTTAATCCAACAATTGGAAAACACCTGTAGTGATAACTCTCACATCTCTATATTTGTAGAAAGCTCACAATTCATAAATACTGAAATGCCCACTTATCACTTTAATGTGTTGGTTTTTTATACAAATATAGAAACTCACTGGTTATCATTTGAAAGATTTGTTGACCTTCAAAAATAGCTGCATAGCTAACATGAAAGGAATTTATTCAGTATGATGCGAAATATAAAAATACCTACATATTACCTTTTTGAAGAACATTATCTATTATTTCTCATAGAGAAAGATCTTGTATGAATTCTCACAGGGGAAAACTGTGTTTTTGAGTGCTTATGACTAGGGCTGGCTGGCAAACAAGAACTCACTTTTGCAAAAAATGTCAAGGTTTCACCATTTGTTTTTGTTCTGCATCAGAATGAAACTGAGAGCTTTATAATTTTTCAAACACACACAAAAACTGAGAGGGTGCACACTACCCTAGAACAATCAATTGCCTGGTGGTAAGGCCCTTACCCGGTATGTGCATTGATTAAGACTAGGGACTCATATCTGCGTCTCCCACATCCCCAGGCGACAGTTCAAACCACCAGGTTATTGAATATTCCAGGATTAGTTTCTGGCCCTCAGAAACCTTCCTGATGAAAGTTTCATAGAAACCAATATGTTTCCATGAAAGGTTTCAGTTTTGATGAATCAGAATTTTCAGATGAAAAAAACCAATGTCACTGAAAATTTCCTAACTAGCTCTGTTTAGGACTATATATTATATATTCGCATGACTCTGTGAGAAATCAGCCATTCAGTGATGGCCATACTGAGGGAAAGATCATGTAGCTGACTCTAACTTTATCTAGTTATAATAACAGCACTAAAAAGGCCAGATTCTATTGTCTGTGTACATTTTCAAGCTCCACCGCAGACTTCTTGTGTTTCTTAGTCTCTCTGTGCCTCAATTCCCAATCTGTAAAATGGAGATAATAGCACTTCCTACTTCACAGCAGGATTGAGAATAAATGTGTCAGAGGTGGTGTAGTCCTCAGATACTACAGTGATAGGGGCCTTAGACAGAAAGATCCCTATACTGGAAAACACTTCAGCTTAACTTTAAGCAGGGCCAGTGTGAGTAAGGGTCACAGGATCTGGTCCAAAAATGTAAATATATAAATGTATATAATAATTGTATATATGTGATTGAATCATTATCCCTACACACTTCGTATGTGGTTTGTCTTCTGTAGCATTTATTTAAATTGAATTGATAGTTCTGTGTTAAACCATAGTGAGTCCAGCTCCTGTGATGATACAGTTTTAAAAAGACCAACAGTGTGAAAATTATCCTTAGATTTAGAGGGTCTAGGAACACACGAAGAATGAAGACAGTGACCCCACACACGGCCACAAGTTTTACTAAGCAGATGATTAAGATTACAATCACTCATTAGTATACAAAGCCTGCAAGAGCCCATGCAATAGCTCCTGTTGTATTCATTCTCCATGCCCAAAGAAGTTAGAGAGTCTGGTGGTTCTCTCAACAGGTGACCATTGATAGAAGGGTGGTTCCTGCTAGTGTCTTCCCAGTGACGTCCTCCCTCAGGGTCTTCCCACTACATTCCTAGCAGGGTACCCCTTGTGTCTTGTTATGACCAAGCATAACACTATATGCATGTGTATGATGGTTCAAACCCTCCTTTTCCTTATGTGTTCTTCTACATCCCATAAATTTTGGGGTGCCCCACTTTTCATAGATTTTTCTCTTAGGCCTGGTCTACACTATGAGTTTATTTCAAATTTAGCAGCGTTAAACTGACTTAACGCTGCACCCATCCACACAACGAAGCCCTTTATTTCGTTCTAAAGGGCTCTTAATATCGATATCTGTACTCCTCCCCGATGAGGGGAGTAGCGCCGAAATTGGTATTGCCATTTCAGATTAGGGTTAGTGTGGCCGCAATTCGACGGCATTTGGCTCCGGAAGCTATCCCACGGTGCACCATTGTGACCACTCTCGACAGCCAATCTCGCACGTTGGACGCACTGGCCAAGTAGACAGGAAAAGCCCGCGAACTTTTGAATTTCATTCTCTGTTTCCCAGCGTGGAGCTCTGTCAGCACAGGTGACCCATGCCAGTCCATTGAATTCAAAAAAGAGCTCAAGCACGGACCGCACGGGCAGATACTGAATCTGATCTCTGTATGGGGAGATGAATCTGTTCTATCAGAACTCCATTCCAATAGATGAAATGCCAAAACATTTGAAAAAATCTCCAAGGCTATGATGGACAGAGGCCACAACAGGGACTCAACACAGTGCTGCGTGAAACTTAAGGAGCTGAGACAAGAATACCAGAAAGCCTAAGAATGAAATGGACACTCACAGAGGGAAGGACAACTGACGACTGTAGCTATCCCACAGTTCCTGCACTCTCTAAAAACCATTTGAATTCTTGGCTGAGCTCCCAAAGCCTGAAGGGTCAAAAACATTGTTGCGGGTGGTTCAGGGTATATGTTGTAAGCCTCCTTCTCCCCTCCTCCCCCTGCCCCCGTGAAAGCTGCCTCACGTTAGTACAGTAGAACCCTGTTTATCAGAGCTGTCAGCCCCGGGCAACTGGGGCTCCCGCTGTCAGCCCCACCATTCGTGGGACTGACATTCCTGCTGTCAGCTCCGTTGTTGCGGCAAAATGTCTGATTATCCAAAAAAAAAAAAAAAATGGCAGGCATAACATAAGATGGAGTGTTTATATTGTTCCAGCAAATTTTTCTTAAACAAATAGATCTTCTCTGGCTTTTCCAAATTACCACACTTAAAGGTCCATAATTACTTTTCTGTGATTTGTCCATGTCTTGTCTGGAACTTAACCAAAATTATTTGACAATCATCCCGCAGTTCAAGTAGGACCTTAATAATGAGTGATTTTAGTCGAGTGCATTAGGATTATGCTAATGTCTTAGAACATTAAATCACAATACACCATTTCTGTCTTCCAACCTAGCTACTGTTGTATCCTTACTGTAGATAGGCACCCAACAGCCATACCATTGAGAGCTGTCAAATCTTACAAGCTAAGCAGAGCCAGCATTTGGATAGGGTTGGAGATGTTGCCAAGGAAAATCTGGTCCTGCACAAAGCAGAGCTGATGATTCACTGTGTAGTAGACCTCTCTGAACCAATAATCCACCATGCTACTGTCCAGAGCACTTTAAGTACATAAGGTGGGGGCCTGCAAGGATTTTAAAAATTAATACTTGCCACTCCAGGCTTGTCTTAAGCTCCCAAGGTTACAGCTTTTCTCTGACCTTGGCTTGGTAAACGCTGCCACTACCCAAATGCAAAAAAAAACCAAAAAAAACCCCCACCCTTGGACCCAGGAAGGAGCACTTGGGAATTCTTCCCTTTCGGGTACCCTCAAGCCCTTTCACCCCCACTCCGGGGAAGAGCGGAGAAAGAAAACAAAGGAAATTAGCTGTGGCTACTAGCTAATCAAACAACATGCACAAACCTCTTAGGATGCCAAAAAATCCAATCCTTTCCTTAAAAAAGGTAAATTTTATTAAAACAAAAAGAAAAAAAATACATCTGGAACTTAGGCTTTTGCTAGATATTAAAAGAGCAATTCCAAAAATTAAGCACCCAAAATAGCTTTCTTGGGGGTTAGCTTAAAGGTTACAAGCAAACAAAAGTGTCTGGGGTTAGCATAGAAGAGTCCACAAGTCTTAAAAAATAAACAGAAATAAACCTAATCACATCTTCCTAAATATTCCTAATTTACTTACATATTTGGGTTGTTAAATGCAGTTCTAGATATCTAATTGTTTTCATATCTGGTTCAGCTTTACACAACATTCCTGCTGCCCCATCTCTTCAGCCCAGAGAGAACAACAGACAACAGGAAAGTTTCTTTCCCAATTTTAAAAAGTTCTAGCATTCCTACTGGCTTTTTTGGTCAGGTGTCCACTTTTTTTTTCTTTCCCTTGCGGGGGACTTTTTAACCCTTTACAGATCAAGCAAGTAGAGAACAGCTACCAAGAGGGATTTTACAACTAACTGGCTGGCTGGGTGTCCATCAAAGGAAGTTACCCCCCACACACTTCATTTATCACACTTGTGTAAAATACTATCTTTGTAGTTCGTCTCATGTTCTAAACTCTTGAATGATGCTTTATATGAGGATACTGTATTGCAATTTATTGTTATACAGTGCCATAAAAGTTTATGGTGCTCTACAGACATCTAGGAAGAAGTTTCTACCCCAAAAGAGACTCCAGAGCTTGTCTACACGATGCATTACTGTTCACTATTGGGTATAAATTTCAATGCCACCAGTGTGTTGCACACTCACTGGCTTGTGTGGAACCTGCTGGTGTGCACTGAAAGTTCCCTAGTGTGCGTCAGTGTAGTCCCTTTTCAGACAGAACTATGTCGGTGTGCACTGGAGAATCTTTAGTGCACACCAGCAATGTTAGCAAAGTAAAAAGAAGTCTGGCCCATGTGCAGTCAGTGCAAGCAGTAGAACTGGTACCCCAGCTAGTACATAGTAATACGCTGCATAGACAAATCCCTCTGTTAAATCAGAAGTATATTGGTTATAGCATAGATCTTGAAGCCAGAACATATGCCACTGATCCGCTGTCTGAGGTAGGGCAACACACTGATGACCTGCTCCTGCTCCCATTAAAATAAATAGCAAAATTTCCATTGTCCAACTTCTTGCAACAGTGCAAGACATTACCCCTTCTGTGCATCAGTCTTTATATACATCTTACCCACCTCGCCTGGGTAGTGTTGCTCACCTAATTTATCTTTGTAAATCTCTTTCAATTCCTCAGAAGGATGATGCTATTGAAATGCAAAATATAGTTCTTTTACTAGGTTAAATTGTAAGAGCACATGTAAAAGGAGGAAGGGGATCATACCTACTAAAATGAAACAATCCTGTTGTATAAGTGATATATCCATTAAAACCCCTGAATTTTTCACTTGTTGAATATATGTACCGGTGTTATTAGCTCTTGGATATTACATTTTCAGATTAGGCTGCCCAAACAGCATACAATACCTTCACGCTCAGATCAGTTACTTAACCAAGGAGATAAAATCAACCAGGAAGTTGAAAATATTTGTTAGCAGGTGGCAAATAACTGTCATATTTGGTCATTTTATGGCCACAGGCAAAGAAATGAGTTTGTAAGAACAAAAACTTCAAGCTTCCTTCACTGGTCTCAAAGTTAAAGTAGACATCCCCAGTGCATCTTAGCTACTAAAATAACTTGCTTTCACAAAAAAGCCTTCCAGTTTTTATTCTTAATGCTACAACAGAAATCTGCATAAAGCGAGGAGCCACAGAAAATCTAAAAATAGCAGGTGAAATTATTTAATTCTCTACATATATCAGCCAGGAGCCATTTGTCAGTGAAATATTTTATTATTAATACAGAGTCTTTGAGTTGGGTGGTGAGGGTGTCCAGAGGTCTGAGCATGCTTCCCTTCAGCAAAAATACTAGAATATAATTTTATCTCTGTGACAGGATTCCTGGGGTACAACCTGTAACTGTGGGACCTCTGTTCCCCCTTAACTCTCCTGTCTGGGCTCTCTCTCACATTGCTTTGCCAATGACAAGCAGCAAACCCCTCCAGGCACTGTTATCACTCAGCCACCAGCATGCACTGGCACACCCAGCTAAGTTACATGAATTCTCTCCAAGCCATTCATGAACTATGCACAGAGTAACACCAATAAATCTCTCAAACCTTGCACCCCAGAAATATACTGCTTGAAACCTTCTCTTGAACAATGCAAGCTCATTAATTAGTTCACCACTTTGTCAAAGGAAAGTGGAAGTGCGCCAACCTCTGTAATCTGAGTGGATTCCCCAAGCATTTTAGACAAACTAACTGGTAAGGATAAAACATTAAAATAAGTTTAACAACTACAGAAAGATAGATTTTAAGTTATTGTAAGTGGTAGGCATAAAGATCAGAGATAGTTATCTTAATAAAATAGAAAGTAAACATGATTATAAATCCTAAACTTTTAGACTGAGCAACAGTTGACTCAAACAGCTTTTCGCACCCCACTGGATGTTGCAAGTAGTTTAGAGCTCTTAATACGCAGGCTGAATTTCCTTCTCTGCCTAGGACCAGTTTCAGTTCAAAGTCTTGTTGCCTTCAGCATAGGTAGGGGAGCAAAGAGGTGGTCTCATGATCCCACTCTCCCTTATTTTATATTCTTAATCCATGTCCCTGGATAGATACTGCCCCAGGCATGACTTGGTGGTCCTTGCTGAGTCACAGAGTGGAGCAATCCTCATTGTGTGGTGACAGAATAGTAAATCTCTTGTTTTCAATTCCACTGCTGATCAATGGCCGTTTAACGCCTGCCTGGATGTGGGTCACCACTCTTTTCATCACTGGAGAGCTAGCAGTGGATGTGTGCAAAACTCACAACCTATTTCAATAACAACCATATAGCAAAATCTTATAATGTGCTATATAATAACAATATACATATTTTGACAGAATGATGAGTTTCAGCAGATCATGACCTTCCATATCATACCTTGCAAGGCAGGCATTGCATGAAATATCACAAACATATAACAGTTATGAATATGGGGATTACAGGGTGCTACTCTGATGTACAGCATGTCACAATCTCCTTAATATCAGGCTCTCTTTTGGGGGCTTTTATGGGTTCATATAGAATATAGGAATAAATACATTTGGAGAGTGAGAAAGAAGCAAGGATTGAAAAAAAAAATCTTAGCATTTATATTCTTAAGCAAATAATGATCAAGTCCTAAAGTCAGGGTTCCACTGAAGCTTTCAGCCTATTCTGGTAATTTTATAAGATATTCAGTGCCACTGTAGTTTGCATGTTTGTTTCATTAACTTCTGTCACACCTGCCAGAAAGATTGAAGAAAAGGTCAAATGGTAAGTTTTTTATTGTCTGGGATTGTGAAAACTCAGGAGGTTTTGTTTTGTTTGTTTGTTTTTAAAAAGAGAAAAAACTGAATCACAAGGAGTTTTATTGCTTGGGAGGGAAGATGAAGAGGGGTTTGGGAGTATTAGAGGGAAGGGGGGTGGGCAGTTTATCAAATTTTCTGTGTTTGTTTGTTTTCCCTTTCACTTTCTCATTAAAGGTTTTAAATTAACATAACAGCTTTTCTGATACCGGAAACATTAGGCTTTCATTTAAATCTGTGAATGAAAACTGATTTCAAAAGTTAAAAGGGAAGTAAAGAGAATGTCAGGGTTCTCATTTGGCCTATTAGGAAACAATAATAAAGATATAAAGCTAGATAGAGCCTAAAGGAGAAGGTGACTATAGAGAGAGGAGTATCTTGAGTTGGTTGATACAACTGTGGTTGGATTTTTGAATACAGCTGTTTGTGTGTACTGTTGGAGTCTTGGTTTGCTAGAGCCTAGAAATGCCTGGAGAATAGGCAGTGTGAGTAATCAGGTGCTTCTATATCAATGCTGGCCTTCTCAGTCTTCTCAGCATTGAATTAATTAATTGGTGGTATCTCATTCTCATTCTAGTAAATGTGAAAGCTGCTGGTCAGCACTGCAAATTGATAATGTTTAGTGATTGCCATTCATCATGATCATGAATTTATCTGACTCTGCATACCTATATTGAAGGAAATGGTAGGAAACAATCCTTTAAATAGCCTGAAATCATGGTAACAAACAACTTCTAAAATAAAATGTAAACAATTTCAAGAGTTATTAAGTAGCAGATAAATTCATGCTCACCTCAAAAAGTGTTAAAATTGCTTTCTGCTGATTCTTCGAAATCAAATGTACCCTTGAATAAAATGTTATCTACTGAAGTCAAAGAGCAGAACATTGATGAGCATGATGATCCTGAAATGGAGATATTTCTCATGCCATTGTCATCTTCAAAGGTTGCCTTCTTAATGTAAACAAGGTTGCCTTCAATATACTACAAAATGAGCAATTTAAAGAAATAATTGTAGCAGTTCACCCTGGATATACACATCTAGCAGATGTAAACTTGCAAGCTTATTAACTAGATTATGCAAGTGAAGAAGTAGAGGAATGTATTAAAGAAAGAACCAAAAGACTCAACATTGACATTAATGTAATATGGATGTCTAGTTGAACATAAGAAATGGCTATAAGCATCCATACAGGGAAAACTAATGTTCCTGCCCAAATCTGTGTTTGAAAAGGAAATTATAGTTCAGTGCACCAAAAGGATAGAAAAATATGGAATTAAAATCAGAAAAGACAGGATAGTTACATTCAAAATGTGGCCAAAATGTTGGTGCCTGTTCATCCCACCGCTGTTGGTTTGACTTGGCTTGTACAAAACTTCATAATAAACTAGTTGCGGGAGAAGCAAATGGGTGGATGAAAGTGTATCACTATCTAAGGGAAGATCCAAAATAGTAGGAGAACTAACTAGCTAATGAGCTGGGGACTTAATTATTGCATTATTATGTCTTATTTAAATATGTCCAACTTTTCAATGTGGACATTATGGGAATCTTTTTACAAACATGCCTACAAAATAAATCTCAGTCTGTATTACGTGTTTCACTTCATAAACCCTTTGTAGATATTTCACTAATTTGTAGGTATTTTTTATCAGGATGGGGAAAAATCACAGCAACCCTGGTTATTTTCAAGAGCATGAGGCTTGGCAATGCCCCTTTAACTGGGTTGTAGCTAGTGAGATCAAACACTGAATATTATGTACATGAGAAAATAAATCAAGTATTTTTAAATGAGAAAGATGTATTCTGCAGCACTTACTGCATTCTAATAATAGAATCTATTTCTCCCTGGTTTGAAAGAAAATATTTTCCAATCTAAACTGTGGTGATGGACCCTCTACTTGTCTATGATAATCCAGGTTGTTTCATAAAAAGAAATTTTGGATATTTACTGAAAAGCAGTCCAAAAGTCAGAGTTTAAAGAAAAGAAATACTTTATTATTTTGCTTAACTTTGGACTCCTGAATGGATCGTATGCTCTTTGAAGTTAGGTGACTGAAGAAAATCTGTGGAGGGCATTTTGTTTCCCATATAAATTTAAATGTCAGACATTTAGGAAGGCAACTGCGAATAGTAAAATGCCTCTGCAAAGCACTGATTTTTAACTGCGGTAAAATTGCTTTAAAGGCCGAGTGAATCTGACCTTTTTTGTACATTGTTGGATTTATCTTTGTCACTCATAAGTGGCTGTAGACAAAAAAATTGTATCTGCTTAATCTGCCTGAGACTTATGTGGAAGGATGAGATAAGGGTTGCACCTTGAGGATCATGTTGTGTTTCTATGGCAAACGCAAAATGTCAGTAGGCTCTGAAAGTAGATGTGAGATAGATAGCCAAAATAACATCTTCTGGCTTTATTTTATCCAGCCACAGAAGCTGAAGCCAGATATTTCAGTAGCATTCGTAGCTGCAGGCTCATGAAAGCTCAAAGGACTTCCCAAATCATGCAGCTATTTCCCCTTCCATATGTAACCCACATACCTCCCGGGTGTGGTGTTCTGTCCCATCTGGGGCAGAGCAGGGGAGTGGGAAGAGAGAGATTAATGAGTTTGCTCTACGGCCTTAGGTAACAGCTATATGGCTTTTAGCTCCTGCAGTAGAGGCTCATGCACTAAGCTCCAGAAGTCCCAGGTTCAATTCCACCTGCTGACAACTGGGGTCTGTCAGTGTGTTACTAGTGGGGGCTCATCCAGGATATCAAGTGGAAAGTCTTTGAAACTCGAGACACACTTCCTAAGATAGGGGGAGTATGTAACCCACATACCTCCTGGGTGTGGTGTTCTGTCCCATCTAGTGGCACTGAGACCACTTAGAGAGATTATGAGTCTGCTCTACAGCCTTAGCTAACTGCCAGTTGGCTTTTAGCTCATGCGGTAGAGGCTCATGTATTTAGCTCCAGACGTTCCAGGTTCTATCCCGCCCATCGACGACCGGGGTCCGTCAGTGTTACATAAAGATGTTCTTCCCTCTCAGTAGTAGCTGCATAATGGCTGCTCTGACATTACGTGGCCTCTGACCACACATTTCTGCAGGACTTAGAATGGAACTCCACCATCCCACTGAGAATCAGTCTCAGAGGATGCTGATATTCAGTCATCCAGGGAAAGTTTGTAAAGGGCATATGGCCTTAAGTCATTTACTCATCCTGGCATCACAGCTGCATTCTGTTCCTCAGCCAAGGAGAAGAGGAGCTCAAAGATGATATTCTGTGGTGATTAAGAGCAACAAGACCTTTGCTACTCCTAGTCAATGATTGGAGGCAATTGGCCTCTACAACCACTTTCTATCTCTCTTTGAGCCAGGTCTGGTAGTGGAATGTGTGAGGTGATTTAAAATAAATCTTTTTATTTATTTCTGAGGCATGTAACAAATACGCATAATGTGTACATGCAAATCTGCAAAGGCAGCCATCCTTCCACTGTCCATCCACTTTAATGAAGCTGTGGGGGCTGCAGCTTCCAAGTTTGCTGATGAAATGCTCAGGATGCCCTTTCAGAGTTAATAATCCTCTGTTAAGATCTGCAGACCAAATTCCTCATATCTCTTATGCTATGGTACATTAGGAGTAACTCTGGCTAAAGATAGAGACACTGGTGTAAATCTGAAATAAATGAGATTACAGTCAGGCCCAGCATTTCTAACAAGCAATTTAAAATATATTAGAGGATGAATTTTTCCTTTTTGAGGGCCCTCAGTTATCCCAAAGAGATAACATTGGCCATATTTTGAAAAGTACTCTCTAGTTTTGTGTGTCCATCTTTACAAACTTAAGATTTAATGTTCACCTTACCACCTGCAACTCTCATTGAATTGAGCTGAATGTGGGTGTTCAAGATTTCTGAAAATCAGACCTGAATTTTCCAGAGATGGACACCCAAAAATGAGGCATCCAGAATTGGAGGCCGCTGTCATAAAGCATAAGTCCCAATTCTGAACCTTAGCGTCCAAAATGTGGGTGCCTGCATGAAACCTCCAAGCTTAATTACCAGCTTAGATCTGATAGCGCTGCCACCAGCTAGGAATTCCAGTGCCTGGTTCACTCTGGTCTCCCCAACCTTCCCTGGGGAGCCAAGACTCAGATGCCCTGAGTCTCACCACAAAGGAAATAACCCCTCCCCTTGTCTCCTCGTTACTGTCTTCCAGGCTTCCCCTCCCTGGATGACCCTGGAAGGTCACCCTGTTTCAATTCCTTGAAACGCCAAACCGGAGAGATCAGGTTTCTCTCACCCTCACTCAGAGTCCCTGCAAATGCAAGCTTTGTAACTCTAACACAAAGAGATTTTCTCTTCCCCCCTGTCTTTTTTCCTCCCACCAATCCCTGTAAGCTGCAGACTCAATCCCCTTGAGCCCCAACTAAAAAAAAATCCAACAGGTTTTAAAAAGAAAGCTTTATATAAAAAGAAAGAAAAAGACATAAAAATGGTCTCTTTATCAAGGTGACAATATACAGGGTTATTGGCTTAAAAGAAAAAATGAATAAACAGCCTTATCCAAAAAAATACAATTTAAACATTCTAGCAAACTACACACATGTAAATACAAAAACAATATAAGCCTATTGCCTTTCTACCTTTGTACTCACAACTTGGAAACAGAAGATTAGAAAGCCTGGAGATAGAGAGATCACTCTCAGAGCCGAGAGCAACAGAACAGAACAAAAGGACCCACACCCAAAAACTTCCCTCCCTTGAGATTTGAAAAATCTTGTTTCCTGATTGGTCCTCTGGTCAGGTGTTTGGTTCCCTTTGTTAACCCTTTACAGGTAAAAGAAACATTAATCCTTAGCTATCTGTTTATGACAGCTGCTTTTAAAAATCTGGGCCTTTGTGTCTTCACTTTCCAAATCTTCTACCTGGCTTCTAAATTAGCAATTTCAGGTCAGAAGAGTTTTCCAGTACCGTGAGTCTATCTTCAGAGACTGACAGGTGATTGTCAATCTCATTTAGACTTCAATTTAAATGGATGAATTTGGCCTTTAAATTGCTTGTATCATTGCAGCATCCAAAGGCAATATTCTGTTGCCTTCAGATCTCCCACGACGGGCTGGCTGCTGTAATTACCTCAACAAATGCATTGGCAATGAAATGCTCATTCAGACCGAGCGCTGACTTGGAGCAAGTACCTTCGCAACATCATTTAGTATTCTATTTGCATGCTTTCTCACTTAATTCAATCACATTTCCACTATTGTCTATCCCAGTGGTCCCCAACCTTTTCGTCAGGCGGGCGCCAGACGAAGGACCGTGGTGGCGGTGGAGCACCCGCCGAAATGCTGCCGAATTTCTGCGGCATTTCGGCAGTGACGCCTCTAGATGACGTCGCTTGTCAGCAGCAAGTGATGTCATTGAGAGGCGTCGCCGCCGAAACGCCGCAGAAATTCGGGGGCATTTCAGCGGATGCTCCACCACCGGCCAGGAAGTGCCGCGGGCACCGCTTTGGGGACCCCTGGTCTATCCCAAGCATTCAAAATTCATGAGTCAGACCCAAAAAATTCATGAGATTGGCTTAAAAATTATGAAAATCATTAAATAATAAATTTGGGGTGTTTGATCTTTTATGGTAATTTTTCCAGCTTTTCTCTGCAAAGATGAGGGCTAGAATCTTGTCTGTGGGTGTTTTCTTTTAATGAAAGCTGAGATTATCACGTAATCAATTGAATCTATGTGCTGGGGTGTCAAGAAACACATCAAATATTGCAAAACTCATGATAAAGTTGTGAAAGTTACCAACACTGCATTTTTATTGGCCTCTTTGTTTCTCTGTACAGTAAAACATTGATTTGCTGGACCAACTGCTTAAGTCAGTGGCAGTTCCTGTGTTCGTCAGGTCACTATTAAACTGTTGCTTTGTTGGAGTCTCTTTTGAATCACTGATGGCACAAAGTACATAGACATGTTCTGAGTTCAGAGATGCTGGATTTCAAAGATTGTGCAACATCTTTGTTGACCACTTACACGGATTGTTGATCAAAGGCCATAACTTAGATATTGGGGTGTTTGGCACGGGTGTTTCTAGGAGAATATTTTGCTTTATTTATCTATAGCCATGTTCCATTAGTGACTCAGGAAATATTTGATAAACCAAAGACTAGCAGAGAAATTATCTAAAATGGAAAATAAGTCAGTATCAACTGCTCAGAAGTAATGAGGATAAAAAAAGATATCTACACTTTGCTAAATTGTGTGATTAAAGACTATAAATCAGGTTACATAAACTCTATTCTGAAGTACTTTTTTTAACAGGGTCTTCTTGAGTAATTTTGGAATTATGGTAAAATTAAAGAGCTTGGTAGGACGGATAAGATTAATAGTTTTGATGATAACGTTACTTTCAGAAGTATTAGTAATATAGCTAATACGTTAAATATAGCCAGTACGTACTTCTGCAGTGTATTCTCAACTGACAATAGAAATGAGCCTCTTTTAATTTATCAGTCTGAAATTTTGTACCTTGACCTTTTATGGAATGTTCATCTCATTAAGAGATCTGAGTCCTGATCCCTCACTCCTTAATGAGACATATTTCCAGCTGAACTCAATGGGAGTTTTGCCTGAGTAAGAAATGCAAGATTAGTCCATTGAATGTTTCATTAAAAAAGCGATTTGATTTATATTCAGCAGTTGTGATAACTTTCTATATCCAATTATTTCTGTAGCATATTTCTTACATCTGTGGGCCTGATTTACATTTTCACTTGCACTATACCAGCTTCAATGCATCTTTACACTGGCAGAGTGATATAAAGGAGCTGATTCTCACTTACACTATGATTACAATTATGGCTTTTTTAACCAAAGCTCAAAGTAAGGTTGGAATCCTGAGAAAACAAAAGTGTACAATGATAGCTCCCAGCGGAAACGTTGTGACTTGCTTACACGTGGGATATTATGCATGTTCCCACCACATGCTTCTGACTGGTAAAAAAGGAGTGTGGTTATTGGCACACAGAAACTGGGCTTGTGACTATCCCTGTTCAGGATCACACGAGCAGGGATACATGAACCTTCTTTCTTCCCTCTATGCATCCATTCAGGAGCAATCAGTATCTATCTAATCTGTCATTTCCCTACAGAGAGGAAAATAGCAAAAACTATTCCTGTACACAAACGTGGTTACTGTAATACTGTGCATCAATTCCACTGACATGTCTGTGGGTTAAAATGCTTGGCCACTTAGCTTAGAGGCATAAAACTTAGCAGTTAGGGCAGAATAATTTCCTCACTGTCAACATAATTTTCAGTCAGAATATTCTTGTTACACAGCTTGTGCGCATGAATCACAATTTTTAAATAGGTGAGATATCTCTGAGGCACTTGATTGGCTTTCCCAAAAGAATTAATAGCAAAATTATAAATGCGTAACGTTATTGGTAACAATAGAGATTGCTTTCACTGCTGTTTGTTTTGTCATTTTGGTGAGCATAATTGTATGCTTCTGAAATCCTTATTCTAAACATGCTAACATCCCTTCTGGTATTCTTCACAGATCAGTCTTCTGTCTCTTGTTTTACCAACTCTGTATCAGAGGAAGTTGAGGTAGTCAGAAGTTGCAACTTGCAGGCAGAAATTGACAGAAGCAGGAATAAACCCCTGATCTTCTGACTTGTGTGGTCCTTTCAAAAGCTCCCAGGCTACACCGTCATCCTTCCCACCTTCTCCCTACCCTCACTTACCTGTGTAAGTACCTGGGGCAACCTGGCCTGAACTATCAAATATTGCAATAGATGCACTTGAGGGAAACTCAGATCTTCACAGTTGTTTTCAAAACTGTAAATTTAAATGTTCCCAGGTGATTTGAGAATTATGTAAAACTAGAAAAATTAATGTTGGTATTGAATGATAAATCACCCATTCGGTGGGGGCAGGAGGATGATTTGTGGATGAAACAGAGAGTAGGAAGTATAGCAGAGGAAGGCTGTCCCAGTGGTTATGGCACTAACTTGAGAGATGGAAATCAATTCCTGGCTTTGCCATAGGCTTCCTATGTGAGTTTGGACAAATCTCTATGCCTCTGTTTCCCATAATAGGGATATTAGCATTTCATTACCTCATAGGGGTGTTGTGAGGATAAATACATGAAAGATGGTGAGATGCTTGGATCCTGTGGTAAAGGGGACTTTACGAGTACATATAATGGATAAATAGAGAGCAACGGATAAATATAGATAGGATAGTGCAGCCTGCATGCTGTCTCTGTGCCCTGAGGAATACAGGTAGGGATTGCTTGATCCCTCCCTGAGTTTTACTTGGAGATATCATAGATCAGCCCCACCCTGAGTACAAGGTACCATACAGACGTTTAGCATGTTTAAGTCTCAATATTGGTATCTTTCCTTCAGGTTTTGTTTGTTATGAAATAGGAAGCAGAACATCCCACAGCCCGTCTTACTACATTTTCTGTTTGAAATTGGCCAACTGGTGTTTGTTAATTTAAAGAGGATCCCCTAGACTTTTGAACCTGGCCCCTTCTTCTGCCAATAACAAGTGGCTAAACGTTTACACAAACAAAGCTTCAGTTGTAAGAACAGTAAATACCAGAAGGGTAAAAACAGGCCAAACTTGAAAACTTGTAATTGGCATCCTGTTTGTGAGCAGGATTTTCCACTGTTTGACTAACCCTACTTGTCACTTTGTTTTTATCTACACGTTTCTAACCAGTCTTTGTTTGCCTTACACAAGGTAATGATATCTAAAGAACTAATTTGTTTCTTTGATTCTAGATGTTGTTCTTGGCTTTCCAGCGTGCTTTTATCCATTTAATTACAGTAGGAGATTCAATTCTTGGGGTTTTATTTGAATTAATAAAATAATCTTCACTGATGGGTGTCTTGCTTTCGTGTGTGTGTGTGTGTGTCCCCCAAACTTTGCCATGCACAGATGCTCAGTAAATTGAACATCTCCATCTGTGGAGATCTAATAAGCCAGAATCAGGTTGAAATATGGATTTACTTCATTGTATTCTGATGCAGTCTGAAATTGTTATCATCCCTGCAAACTGTTGTTGGCTTGCATGTGTGTTCTCTGTGTGCTGCACTGACTCTGGCTGTGAACTGCCCAAGAACATCACAGACTCGCTTAAATAGCAAAGACACCCGGCCAGGTTTATGGTTGACGAAGCATGGTCCTAGTACCCTGTAGACTCTATGGGTTACCTAGGGAGGTGGTGGAATCTCCTTCCTTAGAGGTTTTTAAGGTCAGGCTTGACAAAGCCCTGGCTGGGATGATTTAGTTGGGAATTGGTCCTGCTTTGAGCAGGGGGTTGGACTAGATGACCTCCTGAGGTCCCTTCCAACCCTGATATTCTATGATTCTATGCCTACTAATACATGTATGCCCATTACAATGGACCAACTCAGTGAATGGTGAGACTTTCCATTCCCCCTTGGCCAGACAAAGACACCCCCTCTGTGATCCCTACAAACAAGTTAGGTATTTCCCTTCTGACTTGGTTAGTTACCAGCCCTACACCCTGTACCTGCTGGTTCAAACACAACATTTTCATCCATCATTTTATCCTGTCCTCTCGTCCATGTTTCACTTGCGGTTGGTGTGTTCCTGTTCCATCTCCCAGTAATGTGTTTTTGCAATGCGAGCCTTGTTCTTGCCAAGTTCACGTATCAAACAGTGAACCTACAAGCAGGCATCTGCTTTGTAACAGGGCCTGACTTTTGCTCATAGCCTGACTCCTGTGAACTTTGCTTTATAGCTGCAGGGTTTACTTTAGTTCAGGCCTTAGCCCTTACACCAGGCCCTTTATATGAGGCCTCGTGTCTCAGGCTCTCTCTTTCTTCTACACAAACCATAGTCTCAACAAAAATTAGTCTTCTGACAGATTGAATACCATCTGCTCTTCAGGGCAAGCATTTTTTAAAAAAAAACTGAGGAAGAAGCAAATCACATTTTAAATAGCAGCCTTGATATGAAAGCCCAGACGTTTAAAATTCAAGTAATTTGACAGAAATTGAATGTGTACATCTACTACATGTATGTCTTATAAGTGTATTTTTATTACACGTGTTAAAAGCTTACAAATAGTATAACTAATACACATTACATTAGCTGTGAAATATATTAACAGAAAGCAAATGTGTGGGTGTTTCGCGTAATAATAATACTTAGAACTTCAGTCGCAGATTTCATCTGAAGATTTCGAAGTCCTTTACAGCCATGGATTAATAAAATCTCCCAGCAAGCCTGTGAGGTGAGGTATATTATCTATTTTGCAGATTAGTAAACTGAGGCAAAAAGAGATTGATTTGTCCAAAGTCAGCAGCAGTGTTAGGAATAGAAATCCGGAGACCTGACTCTGTCTTGCTATAACCATTCAATCCCACTGGTGCAAGAAAAGACAAAAGCTAAACTCTTTGGTTTCATTTTAAAGAAAAATGGTCAGGCATTGCACGATGTTGCTTATTAGATTGGGGTGCAAAGCACCATAAAAAGGCAACAGATTTTTAAGGACAGTGCACCTCAGTTTATTTGGTTATATCTTTCTTTTTGCTATTCTGTTTCCCTGGGCCAGATGGATGCATTAAAAACAACCTCCCAAATGTGTGGCGACATACTGGCATTTTACACCAGGCTCAGATTGAAACTCACAGGGTGCGAAGGAACCCATTTGGCTGTCTGGGGAACACTACAGATTCTAATGTGCTTACTACATCTAGCTTATTCCCATCAAAGCACTGGTATATATTAGGCAGGAAAAGTTCAAGCCACACTCTGCTCATAGTAAGTCTGCTATACGTGCTGCCTTTTGTTGCTACTGCCATTGCCCTTTCGTGAGCAATAGCCATGGGGTCCATTGTCAGTCTTCCCCAATCAGAGGGGGAAAAGAAACCGTTTTTTTTTGCAAGAGATGAAACTGGTTGCACAGAAGACTACTAAATACTGCCAACTTCTGTACAGCAATCGAGTGGGACTATGGTGAGCAGCATAGAAGGACTTCACTATAAATGGGCAGTAGGAATCTGTGTGTCTAATCATGGAAAATCTGCCTGATCTTCAGCTACAGATTGGAACAACCTCAGTTTTGGCAAGCAGTTAAAATCCAGGTTTTAATCCACGTGGCATCTCTTCAAATAGTCTATGACAAAATATCCACTTCATACATCTCTTTATATAGGAGGTTTGTAATCCAGGTCTGAATTTGATGGTCTAGGCTTATCTCTATTGATCATAACTAGGGCCCTACCAAATTCACGTACATGAAAAACACATCACGGACTGTGAAATCAGACCTCCCCTGTGAAATCTAGCTATTAGAGGGGCTGGAGAGGGGCAGGGCTGGGGACGCCATAGCCGGGGGCTCCTGCCGTTCACTGGGCTCCAGCTGCTAATCAGCCAGGCTGGGCAGGAATGAAACTTCCTCTTCCCCTGCATGGCTGCTCTCGGGGGGAGATCAGACCCACCTCCAGGTACCTCCCCCAGCTGCAGAAAGCTCAATGGCTGCTGCCAGCTCTGAAAGCTCTCAACACCATGGGGAGATCAGATCCACCTCCACCTCCAAGAATCTCCACTGGCTCCAGGAAGCTCCGCAGCCGCTGCTTTCAGAGCGGTAGTGTACTTGTAACCTCAGCATTTCTACACAGTCTGATGAAGTGGGTTCTAGCCCACAAAAGCTTATGCGAAATAAATGTGTTAGTCTCTAAGATGCCACAAGGACTCTTCATTGTTTTTGCTGATACAGACTAACACGGCTACCACTCTGAAGTCTGACTTTGTTTCCTAAATAATAATGACATCATTTTATTTATGCTGTGTTGTTGTAGCCTTGTCAGTTCCAGGGTATTAGAGGTGGGTGAGGCGGGGGGCGTAGCCACGGGTGGACTTGGGTGGGCTGCAGCCCACCCACTTAGAGTCCAGGCCCTCCCAAATCAGGGCCTGTGGTAAGCGTCTGTCTCAAATCTGGACTTTAGCGTCCAAAATCTGGGTGCTTACTATGATTCCCCCCAAGCTTATACCCAGCTTGGATCTTATTTCGCTGCCACCAGATAGGATTGAGGCTCCTATCAGCCTGGGTTCCCCACAAATTCCTTGGGGGCCCCACAAGACCAGAGCCCCCTGGGTCTCCCTATCTCATCCCTTCCCCCACTTTCTTGGGTTAGCCGGATCGATGCCTACTAGGCTCCTTGAATACAACCCAGCGAGGATATCTACTTCCCCCTGAGGCTATGCATTCAACCTAGTTAAGCTCACACAAAGAGATTCACCCCTCCCTTTGTCTCGTAGCAGTAACTAGAGAAAAACCTCAAACACAAGAGAACAGAGTTGATTCTCTCTCTCTTTCTTTCCCCGTAACTTTTTCCCGCCCTGGGACAATAGGAAAGTAACCCACAGAGCATGGGCTTTCCCTCCCCCTAGCCTGTCACGATGAACAGAGCTCCGGGCACAGAAATTTCTCTCCCCTTTGCCTCACTAAGAAAAGAAACTCCCACAAGTTTTAAAAGAAAACTTTATATAAAAAAAAGAAAGAACTTACATATACTACACTCTGCATTAAGAAACTCAATACAGGGATTTGGCTTATAAGAAAATAGGAATAAACAGTCTGATTTAAAAGATAGCCCAATTAAACCAGTCCAGCAAATCAACACCCACGTAAATACAAATCAAAGCACATCACAGCCGATTACTTTGGTTCCTTTGTACTCACACTTGATAATAGCATATTTGAAAGAAGATGGAGTTAGAAGAAAAGCTTATTTACTCACAGCCAGGGGAAAACAAAAAGACCCCGAGTTTCCAGTTCCCTCCCAGACTTTAAAAAAAATCCAGGTCTCTGATTGGTCCTCTGGTCAGGTGTTTGGTTCCCCCTTTGTTCACCCTTTGCAGGTAAAAGAAAATTAACCCTTACCTATCTACTTATGACAGGGCCTCAAATCCACTGGCTGTGAGGGGGTAAGTTGTCCCAGGTGGGGTGTGCCTAGTGGGAGCAGGACTGGGAGGGGCTAGTGCTGGGGCCGGAAGCTGGGGCAGCAGTACGTGACACCAACAGGAGAGGGACGCGAGTGGACAGACACTGAGCCAGGGTCGAGAGAAGCGGGCAGAGTTTGAGCCATGGCCGGGCCCTCCCTCCATCCCACAGGCATGCCCTGCAGCCTGTGTGCCCCAGGCAGCCTCGTCTTCTGGTGCCTGCTGAGTGGTAAGGGGCCGCTGGAGGAGGTGTGGGGAGGTGGGTCCTCCCTCCCTTCTGCCCCTCTCATTGCCCACCCACCCAAAAATTGGGACCCACCCAGTTTTCCTATCCTAGCTACACCACTGGGGTGAGGTACTCTCACCCACAGAAATTGGTCCAATAAAAGATATCACTTCACCCACCTGATCTCTCTAACTACATCGTTTTGGCAGTCACCGTGCAATGTGTGCAGTAGATTTCTTCAAATCCTTAATTAAACATGTTTTTAACAGGTCATCTGTTCATTCAAAGCTATTAAAATCTGTTATGAAGTAGTATTCTTCAGACAGGTTGCAATTATAAAGTCAACAAATTGCTTTTTGGTCTGCAATACTATTTTGAGCCCTGTGTGCACCATTTAATTGTCTATTGCACAGTTCATTATTAGTAGCTAAGAAGAAGAATAATACATTTTAATAAAGTTTTGATGTACATATGATGACAGTTATTGTCAGGTTTTCTAGTGCCTGCTGCAGACTACAGTTTTTCAGATACTTCCTATATATTTTCCAGATGCTACCATTCAGCTTGCAACATATTATGAAAAATCTCATATTTCAGGCTGCAAGATGCTTGGCAGGGAATACAAAGAATGTGTCCTTTTATGTACAGCATTGTGAAGTTAGCACAATGCATTATGAAGTTTCTATGTTAGGAGCGGGGGAATGGGGGAATTTTACTTTCTGTGCTGTGAAGTTCTCCACCAACTATTGTTAAAGATGGGATACTGGACTTAATTGACCAATGTTCTGATCTGATATTACCAATCCATTGTTCCTAATTACTCAATTTCATTATATTTTATTTACTTACTATTTTAGCATGAAGATGAGCCACATGTTTCAATTACAACTGAAGTCTAGGTTCCATTTTCACCTGCCCTGTTTTTTCATTGCTGATGACTTTCCCCCGATATTGTCCTTTTAGGCTAAAATTTTCCCTACTTGGTCTTCAACCCAGAAGTGAATATTTTTGGAAAGTTTGAATAAAATTAATAGAGCAATTTTTTTCAGCTAGTCGAGTTTGTTCCACACCACATGCTTTTCCCCTAGGGTTCTGCTCAGATAACTCCAAAACTGCTTAAGGTACAAATTTCTGTCTTGACTGGTTTTGTTGATCTTATTGAGATCTAAGCTTCAGTTTGAAGAAAATTGGTTCAGCTAAGATAACTTGAGTTCAAAACATAGCTCAGAAAGAGACACCATTAAACTAAAAGCTGAATTGAGTGGCACTCTTGTGTGAAACAGATAAGTGGTATATAACTTTTAGAAGCTCTGGGAAAGATCAGTCTATATCTTTATATGATAGCAGAAGTATTATCCTGCAAGCTGCTGAATGCCCTCAGCAACCATGAATGAGACTCCTATTCCCCCATCTCCTAACACCACCACATGGAATGACAGGGAGAAGTGGGAGGAACTGCTCAGATCGTGTAGGGCACTGGTGGGCAAACTGCGACACATGGGGCACATGTGGGCCATCAGGGTAATCCACTGGCAGGCTACGAGACAGTGTTTATATTGACCGTCCGCAGGCACTGTCACCCACAGCTCCCAATGACTGTGGTTCACCATTCCTGGCCAATGGGAGCTGCGGGAAGCGGCACAGGCTGCAGGTTGCCCACCACTGGTCTAGGGTACGGGCAATGAGACAAGATGATAGAGATTCCCAAGTACTAGCTTTGGTATTGACTTGCTCTGAGATGTTGAGCAAACCACTTAACCTCTATGTCAGCTTTCTCATCAGTAAAATAGGGATAAATAATATCTATCCACCCAAGATGGGTGTTGTACAAACTTATTTTTAAATATTTGTACAGCTTCTTTTTGACACATTTCTACTTTGTTACAATTAGTACATTATTGTGTGTTGTCCGTGATTTTCAGAATTTAGCAAAGTGATCATTTTTATCCCTATTTTATTATTCCTGTCAAGTTTGCTCAGGGACACACAGGAAACCCTTATCTGAGCATGAGACTATTTAGAAAGAGGTGTCGTATCTGATCATCTATTTATTTATTGATAAGGTAGGCTTTTCTAGGAATTCAGTTCTTTTGTCCCCATAAATTATTACTATTTTTGGATTCCAGCTTGCAGTTGCCTTGTACAACAGAGTTATCTGCTGTTAGTCTATCAAATTAAATGTTGTGATTACCATGGCAATATCCCACTCACTTTCCTCGTTATTTCACTTCTCAATCTGCTAAGGTGCAGAGTCTTCAGGCCTGATCCTGTGAGATGCTGAATATTTTCAACTCCATTTACTTCAATTAGGAAGGGAGAGTGCTCAGAATCCCACAGGAGCAGCTCAGTGCCTCACACTGAAAACAATTCTGGGCTTATTTGTATTCAGATACATTCACTCAAGTTCAACAAGGGTGAGCTGCATGGACTAGAAATCATTTAGATACATAGGCTGTTTCTTTATTCATTATTATTTAGCACTTGGAAGCCCCACCCATGTTCAGGGTCTTATTGCATTAGGCGCTGTACATACACACAGTGGTCTTGCTTCTGTAGAAGAGATTTAAGTGCTTTTGTCTGCTTTTAGAGAGGTTGTTCAGTCAGCCTGAAAAGGGTTGTCTTCTAAAGCTGTAACTTAATGGTGATGCATCTAAAAATTTTTAGATACTATGCTTCAGTTAAGTCTCTTCAAATAAATTTAATTCATCTAATCTTAAATTGGCTGCTGTTCTATTTAGAATGAGCTAATTTAGAGCTTCATATTGATTCTGCTCACAAATCTCAAGAAGATTTTAGTAATAAGCTAATGATTAACCTCAGTATTGATTAAAGACAATGTAATATTACATAAAAAATTAGAGAATCTGGAAATTTTTGCAAAATCACATAGTTTTATTTTGGATGTTCCTGACAATATGAATGGAACTGAACAAACTGTTAATGATTTCTGGACTTCTGAATTCACTTAGGGCTAGATCATGCTTTTAGAATGGAGCTGTCAGCCACCACATCTCCTGGGGTTCCCTGTTTGCACTCGAAATGCAGGAATTATGTACTACACCTTAAAGAGTGTAGTATAGACCTCTCACCACACATGGCCTAGAAACACCACTAGCTGACATGGGGGTAGATGGAGCCAAGACTACTCCTTGCCCCTTTTCTGCCAAGTTGAGTCCAGATGCAGCCCTTGTACTCCCCCAGATACTGAGCTTGTAATTGCAGTCTTTGTACCTCATCTGATGCTGATTTGCCATTTTCACATTCCTGTTCAAAACTCTTTGCATTCCCATTCAAATACTCCTGCTCTCAGTTCCATGCTCTCAGTATCAATGGTCGTTATGTTTTTTTTTTAGATTCCACAACTGGTTGTGAATGAGTTCTGAATCAGATTTTGAAAACCAAAAGCAGAATAGGTGTTGTTTTTTTTAAATAAGAAAGTGCACATCTTTCCTGGTGTGAATAAAATATAATTTTTCTGATTCAAGAGCGAATGTCAGACCTTAGGTTCCCATACAACTGTTAGGTCTCTGGCTAAATTTAGACTGGTTAAAGATAACAAGAAATTCTTGCTGTATTATCATTTTTATCAGGGTAAGGATTGCTTGTCATCTCACTTACACAAAGAGAAGATCTTGCCCCTAACAAAAAGAAAACAAGGAAATATTAGAAACTTTGGTCTAACCTGAATATGACTGACTGTACTAAGGCTTTACTCACACTTCCTTTTATTTTCTTGTCATCTCTATTTTTCTGCCAGTCCCTTCTTTTATATTTAGATACAAATTGCTTGTCAGACCTGGATGTTATGGGAAGAATTAGAATTTGAAGGGAGGATTTGGAAGTGATGGTGGATGAGTAGCTTATAAGAGAGTGAGGACACTTCTGGCAGGGACGAGGTAGGAAAAGGCACAGCTGTGACTGGAACATCAAAGGCCACAGTGGCAGGGAGGAACTGAAAGGAAGCTGTGTTTGTGAAACATTGGGCAGTAGTAGGGGAATGGTGAGCAGTGAGACCTAGGCAGGGCTGAAGCTATTGTAACCCACACACCTTCTGAGTGTGGTGTTCTGTCCCACCGAATGGCACTGAGACCACTTGGAGAGCAATTAATGAGTCTGCTCTACAGCCTTAGCTAACAGGCAGTTGGCTTTTAGCTCATGCTGTAGAGTCTCATGCATTAAGCTCCAGAGGTCCCTGGCTCGATCCTGCTCGCCAACGACCGGGGTCTGTCGGCGTTACACTATGACAAGTATTCTTTAGTATTAGCACTGAACAGTAGGCAAAGGGGCCAGCAGAAGGTTGATCCTTATTTTAGGTGTAGACACTATAATCAGCTCCTGTAATCAGTGTAATCAATGAGTCAGTTTCCGGCTTCCTGATTGTATTTCTACATATGGATAATTTTAGCATTCATTTTCCCCACTGTTTGCTCAGAGGCTGCTACCACTCAAAACATTAAATGAATCTGCTTTGCTCTTCCTGAGTTCCCACTCTCTGGCACGTGGACGCTCTGCTAGTGTTACAGTAGCCAATAATCCCAAAACGTGTGAGAATTTAATTTAGCAATTTATTCTACCCCTTCATTCACTTTTCTGTTATTTTTCAAAATTAACTATATCAAGATATAGGAGGATATTGCTAATTGTTGTGCTTCCAATTAACTTCAATTCCTGTTTTAACCTGCTCTCAGAAACCAAGTAGTTATTTTCAAAACAGCCACTCACTAACGTAAAAGAATCATCATTTCCCCTTAGAAACTTTGCTGGCCATAAGAATCTGATTCTGCCAGTACTGCAAAGTATAAAGATAAACATCTATTGAATTTTGGCAAATCTACTGTGGAATTTTAAATAATTGTAATCCAAGAGCAAAAATATTGAAAAAATATAATAAATGAGAAGACTTAAATCAAGCTTAAATATAGGTGATTTGAAATACCATTTTGCTTTTATTTTCCCACTTCAATTCCAGTATGACTCTAGCAAGCAATATTCTGAAACTCCTAGACTTCAGTATTAATAATGCTCTATACCACTTGAAAGCTATTGGTACAATCTTCCTGATGGAATTCAGCTTTGGTTCTGTCTCTAACAGGTTTCAAGATAATGGCCATTAAAATAAAGTCAGACCTGGAGCACGGGCAGAACACCCAGAACTTAATTGTTTATACAGTACCATGAGTGTTCATGGTGCTTTAGAGCAGTGCTTTTATGCCAGTCCACAGCAAGTTTCCTCATAAGAGCGTTGAATAGGATAATAATATTGCACTGGTCCCTGGCACATTGGAAAAAAAAATTGCTGGTCCCCCACATCAGATAGCTTGAGAAGCACTGCTTTAGAGCGCACATAAGCATGATACCTGCCCCAAAGAGCTTAGAATTTCTGTCTAGACATACTGTAACAATGGCTAGTAACAAAGACTGAGGGAAGAGTGGAGCGCCAAAGGGGGAGGGGAGAGACAAGTATTGCCACAATTAGATCAAGTGGTTGCTTTGGTTTATTTAAAAAAAAAAGGGGCAAATAAAAAGGTCTTCGTAGGCTTTCCCTTCCTGGGGTGGAGAAGACCAAGCAAGGCTGTTGCAGAGAATTATCAGCCTGGTGTTATAAGTTGCAGAGCAGCTGCTGGCTATGTAAGGACCTTTAGAGAAAGGAAGCTAATTCACGTGAGCTTCTCTGCTGGGCCTCCACGAATCCTGACCTCATTCTCACTGATACCAGTGGAGCCTGAGGCTATAGCTACATTCTGTCTCAGGCTGCAGCCCAAGCTCTGGGACCCTCCCATCTCACAGGGTCCTAGGACTTGGTCTCCAGTCCAAGCCTGAACAGCTACCCTGCAGTTAAACAGCTCTGTGACCCGAGCCTTGCAAGGCTAAGTCAGCTGGCACTGGCAAGCTGCATGTTTTTAATTGCAGTGTGGACATACCCTGAGAGGCTACAACTGCCTGGGACTCAGTGTGCCCATCCCAGTGGCAGTGCTTCTGGGAAGGGGGCTCAAAGAGGTCTCAAGAAGCCTGTGTTTCCCTATTTTCTCTGCCCAAAAATCTTCGAGCCTGATGTGTCCCTTTGCTGCCTGTCTGCTCTATTATTGCCTGATTCCAGTGCTGATAGGAGAAAGAGGAGCCCCTTGGCCACCTCACAGTTTCTCCTGCTGGGACCTGGTGAGATCACATACTGTTCCCTAGAGAGGTTTTGTGGAAGGTGCCACTTCCTCCTGGCAGACGTTTTGGGTACTTTGGTGATTACATCAAAGTAACTATGTTGCTCAATTCCAACATGTTCCCACTGTAGTGCCACTGAATTAACTGAAATGTCTCTCAGAATTCTCATGCAATTGGAATTGGCTCGAAGGTGCCAACTTCCCTGCATCCCAGATCAGAGAGGCCTTGGTTATATTTTTTTCAATGGGAATAGAATATAACAAGACACCACCCTATATAAACTGATGTGCCTTTTCTTAATCACAAACTTAGCAACTCTGCTGATGGCAACACTTTATAAGACATGGCAAAGTATTATCCTCCTTTGTGATTTATGATAATCACATTAATCATGACTAATTATCTTGGTATTCATGTGGCAGTCAGTTTTGCAAAAGCTGTTTTTCCTGCCCTCCAGGTGCTGTTTCAGTCAAGTGCAGGTCAATGAGTTTTAATAGCAATTGCGGCAAACATACAAATGCAAACTCTTCATATAAAGAGGTAGAAAAAAATATTCTCGATATTCATTGAGAAGGATGGGTAACTGAGGATAGATGAAAATGTATTTTATATATTCCATGCATCATAACTAATATAGCTAGTTATATATCTAGTATAGATTGTCATAAATGATATATTTGCATTAGTTAATGATGCCGTGGATCAGAGTATTTTCCCCAAAAGATGTGAAATGAATGATTGATAGTTTTTTTTCCTATCTTAATATCTACTTGGAAGACATCCGCTGTTAATGATGACTCACTGAAGCTAGTGCTTAATATAGCTTACCAAGACCCAGAGATTTCATTGTTGTATTAAATATTCTTCCAATTTTTGAAAACAAAACATTTATAGCATAGAAATTTGCGCTAGAGAGAATTTCAGGTAAGAAGACATTTGAAATGTGAGATGTGATGTCAACAGGAGATGATGTACTGACCCTCAGATCAGTGAGATTTTTACTGCTTCAGTCCAATTCCTTCACTCTAAAAATGGAAAAATTAAGTATTGCAGATAAGTATTCATCATAGTCACAAAGTTTTCTACGTCACCGTGAGAAACCATAGAGATCCTTCCAAATATAAGAAATAACCACCATTTCTCCACCTCATGGCTCATATAACCCAGCCTGTCCTGCAGAAGTATGTGCAGTTTCTATTGTTTGAAATGTTAATCTCCATAGTGTCTATATTTTGTTCTGAATAATCGTGTTGGGTGTGGTCCCTTGGTCTATACAGGGAAGTGCTGGCCCTTTGGGGGGATTGGGGAGTGGCACCCAAACAGTCTATTTATCCACAACCTCTTGGCTCGGGCAGGCAGGGCCTCTAGCTTTTGAGGCAGGGTAAAACACAGTCTTTAGCCCACAGCCGCCTGGCTGGGTCAGACAGTAATTAACAGTGTATGGTTCCACAGACTTCTAGCTGGGGTGAGACAACAACACAGCCCAGGCCTTCTGGCCAAAACGGGGGGGAGCAGGGAGGGGAGGGAAGGGGGTCAGCAGTAAGAGGGTAGGGGGACCGGGACCCATCCTACAACACCAGGTCCCAGCCCAGAGTCCTTACAGTGGTGGGGAATCCCACCAGTGGGTCAGCGGGGATCCTACTGAAACATGTTGTTTCACTCTCTGGCAGCAAGACCAGACGTAAGTCTGGTTCCCCTGGGCTACTTCCTACCACAGTCTGGGTGTAGGGCTCTGTAGTCCAAAAGGTCCACTGTCTCCTTTGAGTACTTGGCAGCCAGCAGTCCCCACAGCTCCTCGAGGCATTTGCCTGCCCCCTCTGACTGCAGGGCACATCTCCACTCGGGGCATAGTCCGGGATCCTGTCAAGAGCCCAGCTCCCTGGAAAAGACGTTTGCTCCTTCCAGTGCTTCAGTACTAACTAGGACTTCCGGTGAGGGGGACAGGGTGAATTTAACTCTGCCCACCACGGGGAATGTAGTGGTCCCTCACTTTCCAGTTCAGAGGGAGGCCACTCCACCTCACTATACACACACACACGCAGGTCCATCTCCTGGAAACTGGAGATGATTAAGTTTCCTTCTCCCAATCAGGAGAAGAAATCGGTGTTGGTATGGTCTGTACCAGCCTGATGGTGCACCGTGAAAGCATAGGACTGCAAGGTGAGGTACATCACATCAGTTGGGGGGTTGTTTCCTTGGCTGTTTTAGCCACTTCAGGTGAGCATGTTTGGTCACAAGCATGAAGGGGGCCCAGGAGGTAGTATCTTAAGGCATCCACAACCCGCTGGATCACAAGGGCCTTTTTCTCCACAACTGAGTAGTTCCACTCTCAGGTGAACTACTCAAGTGTTAAAGCTTGTGTTCCCCTGAAACCTTGAGCCAGAAGTTCTGTTATTTGATGAATGTGTAACCTGTCTTTCCCTATACTTCCCATGCTGTTACAAAGGAGGAATATTGAAATAACTCATATAGATTTGCAAATGTGTTTGATTATTTTATTCGTATTACATTGTGTACACTTTTGGTGTACTGTACATCATCTAAGAAATTGTTAATATTATTGAGTTCAGTGATTCAATGTATTTATATTCTGCACTGAACAGAAAATTCAATATTGAAATAATCAAAAATATTAAGGCCACATTTTCAGATCTTTACTCTCAGCACATAGTTGAGCAAACTCCCTTTGACGTCAGTGACTGTGGCTTGAATAAGGAATTCTAGTTTTGGCTTTTAGATTGTTTTGTCTTCCAGACAGGAATCTATCTTTTAAATTGAAGGTCAGCATGTACTTAAATGCTGCCTTGAAGAGGGATGCTTTGCTGAATTAGGGCCTAAATTACAAAAAACAAAATAAATTTGTCCAAATAATCAAGAACAGATTACTGATTTTCATCAAGTGCAGGATTATCTGTCTGCTTGCTTCCACTTGGTCTTACTACAAATATCAGCATATACGGTGTCTTCATTTTACTGGTTTGGAAATGAGTCTCACACTGGATATTCTCTCTTTTCCTGGTACTTTCACTTATTTAAAGTCTTTTACGTTGTCTTTATTTTTTGGGTCTCTTGCTAATTTGTCTGAGTTGTTTCCAGTCGATGCTGTGTTGTATATCCCTTATTAGAGTCACTTAAATCTTATAACCTGTTCCTTGCTGTTCTTCTTGTTTATGTTAGACCAAGTCTTTTGTACCTGGAGGTATGTTGGCACTGCAATAAAAGACCTGCATCATGACCGCGGCTGGCCTGGGTCAGCTGTTTTGGGCTCACAGGGCTTGGGCTGCAGGTCTATAAAATTGTCGTATACATGTTTGGGCTCAGGCTGGAGCCCAGGCTTTAAGACTCTGCAAAGCGGGGAGGGTCTTAGAGACTAGCTGCAGACCAAGCCAGAATGTCTACACTGCTATTTTTAGCCAGTCTGCAACCCAAGTTCCGCGAGCCAGTCAGCAGATCTGGGCTCTGAGACTCAGTGCTGTGGGTTTTTCTCACAGTGTGACATACCATGAATTTTTAACTCTTGGGTGTTTCCTCTTTTGTATGAACAAAGAATAAAGGAATATTTCTTGTATGCTCAACAGCAACTGGTTTCCATTAGCCATCTGAGTATTGTACAAGAACAGAGTCTTGCACATTCAAATTTGGAAGCACTTCTCAGATAATACATAATGCAGCCTTTGGTATTGTCTGCCTGCTTCTGTTTGATTGCAGATCCCTAATTGGGTCTTAAGTACTTCTCCTCTTAATAGTTGTTTTGAACACAATGCTTTGGATTTATGTTTCTTTTCTCTCACCATCTGAAATAGGGGGTCACATTCATCTATCTGTATTCCAAAATATCAACATTTATCCTCAATTTCACACTCTCCAATCCGTCTTCTATTATCTGCCCGTATTATCTGCTAATGCATATCATTGACTTTTGAATTCAGTGACTGAATTCAGTCTTGAGACTGACTTTTTTTTTTCACTCTGACTGCAGGTAAATCATGACTGGTATTACTTCTGTTTTTACTTCAGTTATATAACGCTTATATATAATTTTGTTGATTTAGTGTTGGAACAATAAAACTTATGTCTCTCTCCCATTCATGAATACTTAGAAAGCTGTTTGTCTCCTGGTCACCTGTGTAGATTCAGTTAGATTACTTGTAAGATTATGGTTCCTTTTTTTCCTATATCTTTTTAATTTAATCACATTATTACTGTCTGGACTAAATCACATGTATTTGACTGCATCTCATTCCCAATACTATTCTTCATCTTCACACTCTCATTAAATGCATCTATCCCTTCCTTGCATTTTATGCCCCTACTCAGTTCAGCAAAGTGGTTCCTATGGTAACACATTTTCCATATATGCGTTATGTTGTGCTCTAGCATGTGAAAGACTATATTAAGGGCCTCTATTTAATGAACAGGGTTTTTTTCCTTCATATCCAACATTACCTGGCTCAGCTTACTTCAGGGTTTTTATCAAAATCCATTTGTTTTGAGGGTTTTTCACTTGCAAATGTGTATTTCCAAAGTTTGTTTATTTCTTTGTGCTTTTCAAACATTTTTTGTTAACCTAATAAACATTAAGTGAACGTGATCCTTTTCTCTGGCTTCTGCTGCAACCCGTGTGTGTTGGTGCTGTTTATCTGTATTCTTTGAAAAGCTGTCTTTCCAGTAATGTAGGCACACCAAAGCAAACATATCAGCTTTGTGAGGCCATGTGGCATGTGCATTTGTGTCATATACCTGCAGCACAGAAGTAGGTAGCAGATCTTACTTCACAGTCACTAGAGTTCACTTCAGTAGGGTAATCTATGCTACTCTGCATAGAGAGAGAAATTGTCGGAAAAAAATCATCACTTTCTATGAGCACTCAAAATTCGTCAACAAGTCTATCACAGACAATATCTCCAAGATGTTCCTGTTCACAGATTTTTGGATACTCGTCACACAGTCTGCTACAAACTGCTCAAATGTTTTATTCGCTGTGCTGCTTTGCAAGTGTTGAACTCGTTGCTTTCCAATGTGATGTTTTTCTTAGGACTGAAATTGTTTAAATATTTTCGTCAAAATATTTGATTATGTCCAGTTTTTTTTGAGTTAGAAACAAGTGCATAAAAATTGCCTTTTCCCATAATTAAAAAATCTTGCAATTTTTTTACACCTTTCCAGTCACAAGGGCTAGAAGCTGAAAGATATTATTATTTATGTGTTACTGCAGCACATATGTGTCCTAGTCCTGGACCAGGACTCCATTGTGCTATGTGCTGTACAAATGCAACGCAAAGACAGTCCCTGCCCCCAAAGGACTTACAATCTAAGCGTAAGACTATCTCTATCATTAGGCACCTAAATGCCTTTAAAAATCTGGCCTATACGAGCCTAAATGTCAATGTGAGTCAATGGGACTTAGGCTACTATGAGCTAAGTCACTTTTGAAAATGGCACTTAAGCTCCTAAATCACATAGGTGCTTTTGAAATTTCTATCCAAAGTCTCATAAAAATACAGCTGGGCAACATTGTTTGGGCAAATAGTTTTTTGATGAAAAATGCAGTTTGGATTGACCTCAGACTATTTGTGAACTTGGCACAAATAGATTCAGCCATTCACAAAACAGCCAGAAGAGGACGAGGTGGTAGTGTTGATGATGAGGGGCAAGCATTGGACATGTTATTCCTTGACTTTAGCAAAGCTTTTGATATGGTCTCCCAGCAAGTTAAAGAAGTATGGGCTGAATGAATGGACTATAAGGTGGATTGAAAGCTGGCTAGATTGTCAGGCTCAGCAGGTAGTGATCAACGGCTCCATGCGTAGTTGGCAGCCAGCATCAACCGAGTGCCCCAAGGGTTGGTCCTGGGGCCGGTTTTGTTCAATATCTTCATTAATGATCTGAAGGATGGCATGGGTTGCACCCTCTGCAAGTTTGCAGATGACACTAAACTGAGAGGAGTGGTAGATATGCTGAAGGGTAGGGATAGGATACAGAGGGACCTAGACAAATGAGAAGATTGGGCTAAAAGAAATCTGATGAGGTTCAACAAGGACAAGTGCAGAGTCCTGCATTTAGGAAGGAAGAATCCCGTGCACGGCTACAGCCTAGGGACTGAGTGGTTAGGCAGCAGTTCTGCAGAAAAGGACCTAGGGATTACAATGGACGAGAAGCTGAATATGAGTCAACAGTGGGCCTTTGTTGCCAAGAAGACTAATGGCATTTTCGGCTGTATAAGTAGGAGCTTTGCCAGTAGATCGAGGGACGTGATCCTTCCCCTCTATTCGGCTTCATCTGGAGTGCTGTGTCCAGTTTTGAGCCCCACGCTACAAGAAGGATGTGGAAGAATTGAAGAGAGTCCAGTGGAGGGCAACAAAAATGATTAGGAGGCTGGAGCACATAACCTATGAGGAGAGGCTGAGGGAGCTGGGATTGTTTAGTCTCCAGAAGAGAAGAATGGGGCGGGGGGGATTTGATAGCTGCTTTCAACTACCTGAAAGGGGATTCCAAAGAGGATGGATCAAGACTGTTCTCAGTAGTAGCAGATAACAGAACAAGGAATAATAGTCTCAAGTTGCAGTAGGGGAGGTCTAGGTTGGATATTAGGGAAAAAATTTCACTAAGAGGGTGGTGAAGCACTGGAATGGGTTACATGGGGAAGTGGTGGAATCTCCTTCCTTAGAGGTTTTTAAAGTCAGGCTTGACAAAGCCCTGGCTGGGATGATTTAGTTGGGGAATAGGTATAGGTCCTGCTTTGAGCAGGGGGTTGGTCTAGATGACCTCCTGAGGTCCCTTCCAATCCTGATTTTCTATGATTCTGGTCTATGATACTGCCATACCTCACCAGTTTTCTGTATATAACTGGTAGCCCAGTGGTTATGGTATGCCCCTGGGATATGGCAAACTTAGGTTTGAATCCCTGCTCTGGTACACACACAAAACAGGTTTTTTTCCCAGTTCATCAAAAACACTGGAAAATTGCAGGTTTGGTTTACACAGCTAAAATCTCACCTAGGCTTTCATCCATCTCATGTCTTCATTACAGCTACATCTTTCTCATTGGACTTGAGTCACTTTTGAAAATGACAAATTCTCAAGTCACTTTGGTGCTATTGGCAATTTTATCCAATCCTACAAAGACTTATGTGTGTGCTTCATTTTTAGGCACTGTGAGTCATCTTATTGAAATCAGTTAGATGATTTATACCCAGATCTTCTGAGGCATTTAGGCACCTAACCCCTGTTCAAATCAAGCCTTTGAGGTTGTATGCCTTAGGGTTAGATTCACAAAGGGACTTAGGCATTGTGATGCAGTATCACAACACCTAACTTTTAGAAAATTGTGGAAACAACACTGTAATTCACAAAGCCAGAATTTGGTGCTCGGGCTCCATATACAATGAATGGGGAAACATGGATACCTAAGAATGTGATTAACAACAGATGGAATGCTAAGCGGGGAGCTGCCTAAGGTAGGCAATGGAGATGCCAATGAGAGGGGGATAGTGCTAATGGAGGGGGGTGCTAAGCCCCACACCATCACAGAGATAGACTCTTGGGTGCCTCCCCACAACCTGGATTTATCTCTTGGAGCCCTTGGCGTTGCTGTTCACTTTCTAACTTTTAGCCCAGTGATTAGAGCACTCTCCTGAGAGGTGGGAGCCCCTTATCCCGCCTCAAACAGGGCAATTGAATCTGGTCTGCCACATGCCACATGAGTGCTGTAATCACTAGGCTAAAAGTTATAAGGTGGGTATGCATGGACGTGTGTGCACGCACACAGATTTTGAATGGGATCTGATCTGGTAGGGGCCTCTGAACATACCTACCAGATCAGGCCCTGCAGACGAGATAGAGAGGCAAACACCTATCTTCCCTGGTTTGTGAATTGCACGGCGGCTTACGTGGGAAACAGGGGTTTGGAAGTCTGGAGTGAGTGCTCAGAGACAGAAACTTAGGCACCTAGAGAACTGTTACTCTGTAAATTTCCACTACCTGCGTCTGACGAAGTGGGTATTCACCCACGAAAGCTCACGCTCCAAAACGTCTGTTAGTCTATAAGGTGCCACAGGATTCTCTGCTGCTTTTACATTTTCAGGGTTAGTTTAGTCACCTACAAGGTTTGGCAAGAGTTTTATAAATCACAGTGGAACCTAAAACTGGGTCTTAGATGCCTAAATGTAGACTGGACACTTGCAAGAAGTGAGTTAATTCAAAATAAAATAATTAGTAGTTTAATGGAACTCTTGAGACATAGTCATGGCCAAACAGATGGCTGAGTAATCCTGTTGCATTAGCACTTGTCTTCCATTACCTTATCCTTGCCTGTGGGTCACTCTCATTTCTGTCATGTCAAAAAAGACTGCAAGGCCTTCAAGGTAAGGACTTTGGTGTCTTCTTTGGACACTGTAATATATATTATATATATATAATTTATTCCTGTGCTCTGTTGGGGCTCAATCCTACAAGCTCTTACCACTCAGCAGTAACATTAGTGGATCTACACACAGTAAATAAACCCTGTGCTCAGAGGTGTTTGTATAGCACTACCTGAGAATGGCTTTGCCTCGTGGCCAATCACTCTTTCTTGTGGGTGAGAGTTGAGAGTTAGTCCTAGGGGAAGGACCAAATTAAGACTCCAACCCTGGAAAGACATAGTTACTTAACTTGAAGCAACTGCTAGGACTGCTCACATGCATAAAGTTAAGAAATGGATGAGTTTTAACAGAACCAGGGACTAAATCCTTGTCAGAATGTTGTCTACTGTTAGCATAACCTGCTCCCATTAACATTAATTTCACAATGTTCATCCACAAGGCAAGGCAAGCAAAGCAGATGATTTTTCAAAAGTGGCCGCTGATATTGAGGTAATGCTATATAGGTCTTATATTGCAATCATCACTGTTGTGTTGGAGGACCTTACAGCAGTGCATTAAATGATGTGACTACATGGCAGCATTGTGATGATTCTCTCATCCTCTCCCCCAGAGTAGAAGCACTTCCATGGGAAGGTGGGGAGGTTTGTGATGGCCCTTAGATCCTGGGGGAGTTCATTTCACAGTTTTGGGCCAGCCCTTGATTCAATTTTTAGGTGCTCAACTTGAGATATCTTGGATGAAATCATGGTTCCATTGAAGTCAATGGAAAAATTCCTGCTGACTTCAGTGGAGCTAGGATTCCCCACACACACACACATACCTTGCAGATGATTTACAGAGTTTCTGAGCAATCACAACCATTGTCTCGAGTGAGAAGTGCAAGTGCTTGGTGCTATTGGAAATCAGGCCCAAATGTCTCAGTTGAAGCATCCATATCAGTGGTCACATTGTAAAATGCTGGTCTTGATGTTCCCCTAATGCAATGCTGCAAATAATGTAGTGAAAGGTAGGAGGTTAGTCTGAGACATTTGATGGTAGATTATGTAAAGACTGTAGCAGGCAAAGTGAGACTTTTGAGACCTATGACTAATAAGTTTGAACCTTAGGTCATAACAATGTGTGAAGAGTCTTCAGTGTGGGTGGTAGAGCATTGTGGGTGGTAGAGCATTGGTTTTAAGTGTACCGTTAATAGATATCAGCTAACACCTTCTAACTAAGGGCATGCCTACAGTGCAAAAAAGTGTGCTCTTATCGCAGGTTTGCTAACCCATGTTAGCTAACTCAGGTGAAAATAATAGTGAGGACAAAGCAACATGGCTTTTAATGCAGGTTCACCGCTCAAGGTGAGCCTCCCAATGTAGGTGGACAGACTTGTGCTAGTAGGGTTTGAGTTAGTACCCTAAAAATAGCAGTGAGGATGTTGCCATAGCTCAGGCTATCAAGCCCACCCAGCCTCCTGGCTCTGAGCTTTGGTAGCTAGCCCAACTCTCTGCCAGGTGTACAGAATCCACACTGCTATATATTGCATGCTAGGTCATGCCCCACTAGCACAAGTCTGTCTGCTTACACTGGGATACTCACTCCAAACTGGGGTCAAACTAAATATGCTAACCCAAGTTAAAAGCCAGTTTGTTGTGTCCTCACTGCTATTTTCACCTGAGTTAGAATTTGGGTTAGCTAACCCATGTTAAGAACAAGCGCCTTTTTCTTTTTGCAGTGTAGACATAACCCAAGCCATTCTCAAACTACTTTAACACATGTTAAGGTTGAGTTAATGCCTAGGGGGCAGCCTACACTTCAACTCAACTATCTTAACACATGGGCCAAACTCTACTCAAGTAATTAAATTTTACTTTAATGCTATCTCCTATCTTTCTTTACTTGTAGTAAATCACTTTAGGTTTATCTTGATGAGGATTTTAAAACATATAATTAGAAGGTGTTAACTAGCATGTTCTAAAACTAGTATAGGCAAGACATTGACAATTTTAATGTGTGCTAAAATGGTTGAGTGGAAGCCTAGCCTGTGTGGCATCTAAGTAAACAGATTTTAATTACCTGACTAGAGTGTGGCCTTAACACCAGGGTTGACATTCTGAAGTGTACCCAGGTCAACATTCACCATGTTTATTGTTCATTACACAGGAATTAACATACTAGATCAGACCAAATTGAAGTGAAAAGGGCAGTGAAAAGAGGCAGGACAGACACATAATAGGGAGCTAACTTATGTGAGGAATTTTTATTTGGTGTGAAATGCAAAGGGAGCCAGTGAGAGGAAGGATCTAACCTACCCAATTATCCAGGTTGGGTGGGTCCTATGGCGCTCTCTTGTTATGATATCACAGTTGGGTGCTACAGACATTATTATAATATTACTAGCAGAGAATTCTTCCTTCAGAGGAAGGATGACCCAAAGAGATACCAGCTGCTTCTTTTCACACATGGCTCTTTTATTTTGGGCATGAGTTCAACTGCCATGATTATCTCTTCTTTTCAAAAGCTAAGGGTATGTCTACACTTGCCACTATGATGGCACAGCTGCACCACTGTAGCTCTTCAGCATAGACACTACCTATGCTGACGGGAGAGATTCTTTCATCCACATAGGGAATCCACTTCCCTGAGTGGTGGTAGCTAGGTTGACAAAAGAATTCTTCTGTTGACCTAGCACTTTCTACCCAGGGACGTATGTCGGCTTAACTACACCAGTCCGAGATGTGGATTTGTCACACTCCTGAACAACGTAGTTATGCCGGCCTAATTTTCTAGGGTAACCCAGGTCTAAGAGAAAGAGAAGTAGAATGATCAGAGTTCCACCCACTCATTGCATGTTTTATTAGCTGAAGAAGGGTAGGGTTTCCAGAAGTGCTCAGCATTGACTTAACTGTGATCCCACTGAAGTCAGCGGTCTGTACATAGCTACAGCGCGGGACTACAAAATAGACTAGGTAAAAGAAAGGCAAAGACTGGAATACAGTATCGCTATTGGTGAGTATTTAACGTGCTTTTCTCACACAGGAGTACGCCTGCCAGTTTACATTTATTCCAAAGCCCTGTGGAGCTCTGACATGAATTCTGACCTATTGGAGATGACAGAAGAGATGCGCATTGCTAGGTTACAAGAGTATATCTTTGTTCTGTGTGACTGCTTCTTTTATTACTGCCATTGTTGTGGCAAAGTAAAACAGCAGTGTTCTGATCTACATTTCTCCTTACTATATTTAAAGTATTATTAATTATCATATCTGTACTTCTGCAGTGTCTTTCAATTCAAAACCCCACTGTGCTTTTTAGAGCATTACGGGCTCAATTGGTCTCCTGTGGTGCGGGTGTGCAAGGGGAGGGCACAAGGAGACATGTAGATACCATAGCAACCATTGCTGTTGGTGAGCTCCTGTGGTGCCACTAACCTATTGTAAGGGGGAAAGGAGGTGAGATTGTGATGGTCCCTACCCCTCCCTTCTGTATTGGCTTCTCAAGGCATTGTGTCTGAGGTGTAATTCTTGCAAGAACTCCCACTGGGGCAGCACTGATCCTTGTGGACTCTATTGCAATTTAACATTTGAGCCCTAATATACTAAGCCTTAGAACACTCCTGTGAGGTAGGGAAGTATTATTATTCCCGTTCTATAGATAGGGAGACTGAGGTACAGACAGGTAAAGTAACTTGCCCAAAATAACACCAATGTAAGCAGCAGAGACAGGATTAGAATTCAATAGCTCTTACTTCTCATCCCCTGGTTTAACACTCAAGACCACCTTCCCTCCCTAACATTCATGCTTATTGCTTCCTTCAGTATGTGCCACTTACAGTTTGTATACGACAGAGGCTCTCATATTTGTACTGAGTCCATTACCTTTTCTGTTGTAAGCTCCTATTTCTAGGAGGTTTTTACCTCCGTTGCCTAAAACTGCCTACAGATTAAATATGTCGTACTTACTGCCTTGGATCTGAAGTAGATTTTGAGGGATTTTTATTTTATTTTATTTATTTTTTTACTAACATGGCCATTTTTGAGTCCCAGAAATAATAACTGTGAATAATTTAAATGTTGTCATCTTTTAAATAAAATCCATATTTAGAAAACAATTAAGCAGTCATAAAGACTAGTCACTTTGGCTACACAGAAAGTGAGGTTTCCTAATATCCCAATATTATTGTCCAGAGATGTGCGCCATAGTTGTTGGCAAGATTTTCAGATGTTCTTGGTTCAGTTGACAGGTTATTCAATAGGAAATCCTGTGATGTATAGTGAGATTCATCAGGTGAAAGTAGCAGTTGTAAGAAAACTGAAAGCGTGATAGGGCAGCTGGAGTGGTGGTACAAAAAAGGGCCCTCACCTGATAGGTTTTAGTTCAGGAATAACACATGAAGGGGTGCGGGGGGGGACTTCCTGACACTTAAAAACACTCCCAAAAAAGAAAGAAATCATTCTACAGCCAAAGAACAAAGCTGGCATATGACAATGCAAATCACCTGTCACTCCTCTTGCATCAAAATGCCTAAGTTGATTCTCTACTGCTGCTAATACTTGACCTGGGGACCAACTACATGCTGCCTAGTGAGTCTTGTTGCTAACTAGTTCATCTTGGGTAACAAATCACTTGCACTATCCAGTATTTCTATTTCTCAACCACAGCTTCAGTCCAAGCAACATTTGCAGAACAGGTCAAAAGTTTTAATTCCTTTCTTTCCAGACAAAGCATGGGGGTCAATCCAGCTTGTATTTCCAGTTCATTTGGAAATGACTCCCAAACTCTGGGAACTTTTCAGAAGATATCACTTTGTATTTACTGGTGATGTCCGACATACCAGATGATGGTTTTCAGGTTGATTTCCATTGGAAACAAATGGGAAACTTGCAAGTTCTTAATTTGACTGCAAAGTGCTTTCTTTTTTCATTCCTGAAACTTCAGTGTGATTAATTCTATGCTGAATGGCAGAAGAACGTCATTCAGAATGGCTGATATTCAGTGACGAAAAACCTCATGCTGTAGATTTAATGACAAAAAGTAAAGAACAAAGCTTAGAAATTAACTTCATTATTATGACTAATAGCTCAGCAATACAAGGCACCCATCAAAAATCATATTTCACTCCCCCGTCTGCCCATAGAACTTAGCTATTGTTTGAGTGATAGTTAAGTTTAAATCTGCTAATACTTTTAGCAGATTGTGCTTAATGTTGTAACAATTGTTGTTCTGCATTAGATTTTCTGCTCCTGCTTCTCAGCTCTGGAAGTCAAAAGGAGGTGTGGATGACAGGCAGTCTGAGGATATATATATTTGTATATTATTTTTATAGTAATGAATCTACCAACACACACATTTTAGCTACCCTTTTCATCCACTGATACCTATAATGTACACTCACATCCATATAGACACGTATTTGAGCTAATTTCTTAATACACACATACAAACATATATACACACACACACAGAGCATACACATGGCTCTTTTATTTTGGGCATGAGTTCAACTGCCATGATTATCTCTGGGAGTCACGTGCCTACATTGAAGAGGAGAACAGGGTATATAAGCTAAATTTTGAAAACTAAGCCTTCTATTTCCCCCCAATCTCCTTATCTGAGTTTGTGGGTACAAATGATTGCAGGAGCAATTTTGTATCCACAATGATTTGCAGGTGTAATTGGTGTCATTTAGTTATTTAAAATGTCTGTGTTGATGGACACAATCAGATATTTAGACATCCTGCCATCATTATCTGCGCCCATAAAACAGCAGGCACAGACAAGGAGACAGGTGGAAGACCAGATTATAAATCAGCCCCTATAGCTGGGGAAGCAGAAAGGCCGATCAATGATAGTATTAAAATAAAGACTAAAATCTCATTGTAGCTAAAAGTGGGTTAGCTTCTTTTCAGTTGCTTAACCAGAAGCAAATTGAAATGCTTATACGCACACATAAAGTGCTTTGTAAAGTAATATAATGTTGTTGTTTTGTATAGTGCATACTCTTCCCCAAGTTAAGCAAGCCACACACAAGGAAAGAAAGCAGAATTCTCCTCTCAGCAGCACATAGTAGATCTTGATTGCAAAATTCTCCCCTTCCTGCATGGTGGGAAGTCTTGGTCTTGTATCCCATGTAGAAGCCCTGGGGCATGAGTGCCAAAGGCTTTGAACAGGTATAGTAATTATATATTTTTTTTTAATTTTTAAAGCAGTCTCCCAATACTCCCCAAAGCAGTTGAGACGATGAGCAGTCATAGTACAATAAACTGTCATAATCCACCCTCATAAAACTGTCGTGGGGGAAATTAAATCTTTGGTTACAAGCATGCCTGTGTGCAAAGAAGGGTGGCCCAGGGAGTCTAAAGGAGGGAAAAAATAGTGGGAGAAACTCATAGGGCCTGATTTAGGGGAGCATTCCTATTAAGGGCAGCTCATAAGCATGTGTTTGACTTTAAATTTGTGCTTAAGTCCTGTTGAAGTTTGTGGAACACAAGTTTAAGTATCTGCCTAAATAGGGATAGACTGTGAATAGGGATAGAAAGTAAAATTGCTAGAAACTAAAGTTAAACTGACATCTGTTTTCAGTGTCAGAGCTGAAAGAACGGCAAAATATGAACAAAAAGCATAACGGTTAAAAAGTAAATGAGACTCCCCCCCCCATAAATTTTAACAATCTGAAGTGTTATAATACAGTTAATAAGTACCCAATTTCAAAAATAGATTGGGCTGGATTCTGCCATCTGTCACACCTCTACAGGGCATGGTAGTGTCCCTTTAACTACCTTTGCTGCGCTGGATGCTGAACCGGCAGCATGCCAGGAATTTGAGGGTCACCCCTAATTGATGTACTAATTTATTATTATTTGCTGAGCTTTGTTAGTATGCCCAATTTGCATACATTTACATAGGTTTTTATATGTGAGATTAATACATATTAACTGTAATATGTATTACAGTAAATCACTGTAAATCAATGTTCCTCAATTTGTGGGGTGGTCAATCCTGGAGGATTAAATTAGGGGAAGGAAATATGACATGACCTAAAATCCACCTTGTCCTTCTGTCACTGTGGGTGGTTCTGTGAAAGCTATCCACCTTCCCTACCTGCTCCTGCATGACACAGCCAATTCCACAGGAGCAGCTCAGAGGCCACTAGCTGCAGGCTCAGGCTATCTGTGTAGCCAGCCTGAATTAATCCTCTCTGATAAGAGAATAGGGCTGAAAAGAACCTGAGAGAAGGAAGTAGAAATTGGATGTGGGGGAGAAAAGAGAATGGTGGTAACTGTGCCTGGTTCATGACACAAAGGAACATAGGGTGCAGACAGCACGCATCCACCAAATCCTAATGAGGCGAGAGAGCTGCAACACAGCAAGCTTGGGAGCCACTGGAGTAAGTGAACACACCATTTAACAAAACCCCATCAAAGATTATTTAGGGCTTTAGGTGTCGATGGGAAAACTGTGGCTGCTTTCCTGAACTCAGATTCTTGACATTCAGCTTGATAGGCAGCCCTGTGCATTATGAAACAGAGGGAAGAGTCTGTTGGACAAGGGCAGTGTTTAGATGTGTTCACAAATATAAGTACTTCTGCAGAGATTTGCACAAAGAACTGCCTGCTGATGTGACTCTGGATCTGTTACTCAGCAGGCATTTGTAAACATTAGGGTGACCAAGGGTCCCGATTTTATAGGGACAGTCCCGATTTTGGGGTCTTTTTCTTGTATAGGTTCCTATTACCCCCCACCCCCATCCCGATTTTTCACACTTCCTGTCTGGTCACCCTAGTAAACATTCAGCTCGTTCCTTTCATGAATCCTGAAGTAAACTAGACTGTTACAAATCAGTTGATTTTTTTCCGCAGCTTCTTTTGACTTCTGCAGCAAATAGATCTGCAAACAACTTAAAAAATGGTTTCCCCCTTTGAAAGTCTGAAGTGTTGCTGTAACAAATCTGGAAACGTCCTTCAGTGCAAGGATCACTGTCTCACACACGTTTCTTGAGTTTTTTGTTGGCAAGTGGGAAAGGTCAGCCTAATGAATGCAGGATTATAGTCTGATAACATTGTTTAACTAATTTACTCTTAACCTTTGGCTGGAAATGCCAGCTGTGACATAGACCTTTTAACAAAAACATATTTATGATTTGATCAAATAAATACAGTTTATAATTAAGCAGTGCATTCTGTGACATAGTTCAAAGTACACTGAAAGGCTGAAGGTTGTGTAAACATTTCTTATGTGCTAGGCTTCAAAATGTGCATGAGAGTATGTCATTTCCCAGGCTTTAATGTACACTTTAGAAAACAAATATAAATGTACTGTCTACATGATTCCAATTAGTTAGGCATCAGCTTTTCACCTCTGGACACAGTCAAGACTTAACCAGGATAGTAGTATTCTCTAAAGCCTGGTCTCCACTTTAGTCTGGAAAGGGAAAAGGTGACTTCTTTCTCATTATATTTGTTGTTTGTGGTCACATGTGGGCTGAGCGCAGGCTAGATACACTTAAAGACAACTGCATGGGTTAAGTATGAATGAGAATGCATTGAATATATGAATGTCTGCATTGATTAAGTGTGCATGAGGTGTGTGAATGGGGTGGAGGTTTGCAGGAATTCTCTCTTCATGAAAATGGGTTTTCAGTACAACTGCATGAATACTTACAGGTGTTCCCATAGTAGAACGCTACCATAGCAAAGGTGATAAGTAAATGAATGTTGTTGAATTTTACTATTTTATTATATAAACATTTGATATGAAATTCTCTGCAAAGGGTTAAAACTAAGAGTACCTTGAGAAAAATACCTCCCCGTCTTTCACCTGAGCATAGGTATTAAAGGGATATGTGGGTGGACAGGGCACTCTGCTCTGAATGAAGAACACCAGACAAGCTAGCTACAGTGGTGGGCTATGGCTGAACCCTGCTAGGGTGTTTCTTTGTGTAGCAGAGCAACCAGGCGAAAGGTTAAGTGGCTAATACCCAAGTCCCAATTAATTCCTGCTCAGTACTGAGACTAAAAGTGGTCTGAGAGGAGGTGTGGCTCTAGGGAGTGGCATTCCCAGCACAGGGTGGTGGGGCCACAAATGCTGCAAGCAGAACAATCAAACTGGAAAGTGCTGGCATACAGATGTTCAAAGTTCCCAGACTCATTCAAACTGTGAACCACATCTTGAGAGAGAAGGCCTGCCTTCCATTCTAATTCACGCACCAGCTCGCTCTTGTGAAGCTTTGTTGTAGTGTTAAACAGGACTTGTGCAGATATTGTGATTAAAACAGTCTGAGGAACTATCCTGAGTCTCAGCATGATCGATATCTTTCCCAATGAAAAGGGACTCCCAAACATTAACCACCACTCAGCAGAAGGGAAAATGTTGTTATTCATAATATGGAATGTATAATGTACCAAACTACCGTACTATGATGGAAAGATTGAATCAATATGGAAAGCAAACTGTATATTTGGTAATTTTCCCCTGTAAGAGTTACAATTCATTGGTGAAATATGGAATAACTTACAAACAATTGGTTATTCTTTGCTAGCAGAGAGACATATTTTCCTTTTTAGTTTCCTCTTAGTTCTTACAATATCCATATTCTAAAACAGAAATAGAATAGATTAAAGGGCAAGTTAAAATAGATGAAAGGTCAACCACAGGGCCTCTTTCATGCTATGTAAATAGTAAAACAGAATACACTGAAGATCTTGAAGGAGCTGCTTTTTCTAAGATAGGAAATAGTGTACATTTTGCATGCTATAGCTAGTGTAATATTGTCAGTCATTGTTTGTCATTTTATTAAAAACTATAAAGAAATGAGTTCATTATCATAGATATACAAAATACACATTGTATAGCTATCTAGGAATGTATATGTCCTTCATCACCATAGTATCTAAGTGGTTGGAAACCCCAGGGTTTGCAACTCCACAGCTCTGCAGCAGTCAGCTAGGCCAACTGCTGCAGAGCTGGGGCTCCATTCCCTTTCACAGAAGAAACAGAAATTTTTGGTTTTCAATCTTAATTGGACAGGGCCGCCCAGAGAGGGGAGCAAGTGGGACAATTTGCCCCGGGCCCTGCAGGGGCCTCCATGAGAATATAGTATTCTATAATAGTGCAACTTTTTTTTTGTGGAAGGGGCCCCGGAAAGTGCTTTTTCCCAGGCCCCCTAAATCCTGTGGGCAGCCCTATAATTGGAATGAAACCTAATTCTGCAATATTGAACTCCCTCATGAAACAAAACAATCCTTCTCCAACCAGCTGTACTTCCTATCGTTATGTGCACGCTCATGTGTATACATGCACACACCAATTAGTTCTGAAAAAATGTGAGAAACTTGTCAAAATGTAAAATAACCCATTAATACATTCTGACTAAAATCAAAGACCTCTGGATATAAAGAATTGGACAAACTATATTACTAACAGTGAATAAATTTGTCATTTGCTCCTTTCATATGGCAGAATGAAGCTTTAAAGATATACAAGCTTCTGGCAAGATTAAGTTCATGAGTCTTTCACTGAATTTCACGTAGCCTTAGCAAGTGATGTGCACAATTATCCTTGCCCTAATAACGTTCATGCCCTGATGTAGTAGGTTGCCTCTCAACTGTAATTAAAGAAACAGTTATAAAACAAAGAAAAAATGAATTTTTCTGACTACTATCAAAACTGTAACTACTTACCATGTAGATCAAATAATTCTTTGGTGTTAGTTAGCATAAGACATGTTTGTGGTAAACTCTTTCCCAAATCTGGACCTTAGCGTACAAAATCTGGGTGCTTACTGTGAACCTCCCCAAGCTTATACCCAGCTTGGATCTTATTTCGCTGCCACCAGAGTATTGAGGCTAAACTATCAGCCTGGTTCCCAAATCCTTGAGGAGACCCCTCTCTGGCCTCCCCAACTTTCCCTGGAGGACCCCCAACCCAGACCCCTGGTCTCCTATCTCAAACGGGGAAAAAAAAGTTCCTCCCCCTTGTCTTTCCTCTGTTATCTGCTCCCGCCTTCTCTGGGTCCCCTTTTCCCTGGGTGAGCCATGGGCGATGCAAGTACTTAACTACTCCGTGAAGGGCTAAAACAAAGAGGTAATCACCCCCTCCCCCTTCTTTGCCAGAGAAGTATGAGCCGATGCCTTCCAAACCTCAGTTTAAAGCTAACTGCATAAAATGCAGTGTGAGACATTCCTCACACACACATACCGTATCAATTCGTTACGGTGCTCTCGTGACTACTCGAGCCTCACCAGAGAAAACAAAACCTCATACCAGGTTCTTTTTTAAAAAGGAACTTTACTTGCCACTATATTCACACAATACAGGAAAAACATAACACGTCGGCGATTATCATAATCTCTACGTGCCATTTAAGATCTGTCAATTACCAGACCCTCTGGGCTTATAAGGAAAACTAGGTTTGAAGCATCGCCTCAGGGGAGGTGATTACCCCTTGTTTGCTTCACGGATAAGTACTGCATCGCCAGGCTCACCCAGGGAGGAGCGGGAGCAATAACAGAACAAGGGAGGAACTTTTTTCCGTTTGAGATAGGGAGACCAGGGGTCGGGTCTGGGGTCTCCGCAGAAAGTTGGGAGGAGGCAAGAAGGGTCTCCTCAGGAATGGGAACCAGGCTGATAGAGCCCAATACTATCGAGGAAAACAAAAAGACACAGAACAAAGCCAAAAACCTCCAGAGGTTCCCACCCTTACTTTTGAAAATCCGGGTTCCTGATTGGTCCTCTGGTCAGGTGTTTGGTTCCCTTTGTAACCCTTTACAGTAAAAGAAAATTAACCCTTACCTTACCTATCTACTTATGACAATGTTCACTTGTAAACATAGTAGCCCTTCGTCAGAAAATTGGCATCCCATACAAATATTTTCCCAGTTGTAAAGCATGGCTAGCAATTCTGTCTGATGATGATTATATGTTTTGTAAGGGCATTTTTTGACTTCAATATTAAAGACCAATTGGAGCCTCTCATAGCTTGCTGCCTTGTTATCTCTCGCTATGACATGTGTAACTAAAATATTCAGAACAGGGAATGTGTCTTTTACTGAAATTGCATAAGAAGAAAGGAGGACTGTCAGGTAGGCAGGCCCCAAAATCCTTTAGGGCTACAGTACCCTATCAATGGGAGTCAATAAGAAGTTAATGGCTGTTGTAGATTTAATCCAACACCTTACGCTTCATTTGGAAATCACTTGGCCACAAATCACAGAGGATATAAAGTGAGTTCTACGTTATCATCATGCTGAGTATTAATATGAAAAGTGAATAACACCAAGAAAAATGTAGACTGTACCTGTAACTTTATTTCTTGTAGTGCATCATTCTCTGTTTCATAGGCTTTTAAGAATAGCTGGGCAAATACTTCTATAACCTTTTCTGAGACTGTCCATTTGACTAAATGACTGTCCTTGATTCATCTGTGTTTGCACCCCACTTATTTAGTTGTCCTGTACATTCTGGCAAATGAGTATACTGGCAGTAATATTTGCAGAAATACCGTATTTTAAATGAATATTTGCACAAGAAATCTGATTCTAAGAGTTATACTCCTCTAGTCAGGGATCACACAGAGTAGCACATAACCTGTGCAGTCATTTAGAACTACCCAATGCTTCTCAGATTTTAAACATCAAATCCTAAGAAACTGCTCATAATCAATCTCTAGACAAAGAATTAATATAGGGGATTATTCCGTTATTATTTGAAACAATGAATAAATTCAGGAAAACCATGACCTACTCATGAACAATTTGCAAACAGAAAAGGAGGATAAATTCACTCCAGATTATTTGCTCAGCTTCAGTTGGTCACATTGCAGCAGAACATTATTAAATATCTAAACTCTTCTTTGGAATTATACAATACAAAATAATACAATATTTGCAATTTTTCTGTGCTTTCTGGGTTTCCAATGAGATTCCAATGGCAAAAAAATAATTATGTACAGCAATCCATTGTGCTATCCACTAAGGAGATAAATCAGACAAACTGCAGTGATAAAAATCCAGACATGCTCTCTTTGCTCATTTAAGGCACTTTGGGGTACTTTCCAAATGCATAAATGCAACTAAAATAGTGATGATCATTATCTTTTGTGTGCCCAGAACGTGGACTGTGTATGTGGGTGTCTTTGGTTTTGATGATGATGTAATGGAATACCATGATATCCATGGGGCCCCGTAGGTGCCCCTTCCCATGACATGTGCTATACATATTAAGGTATGCAGTTGGTTAAAATCACAGTATAGAGCTATGTTCTTTATTGCATCCAACCCTCTCTGTCCAGCTGTAGCGTGTGTTCTTCATCTGAGGGATCATATTGTTTTTCATGAAAGCAATTCAGTTTCTTCATATTATTACATTTTTATGCATTATTGTTATTAAATACCCTTTTTGGGATGGATAGAGACAAAATAGCATGGGTAATTCATTACCCACTTTATACATGTTCACCTCACAGTCACTTTATTATTTTATTTTTCTCATTCCAATGTGACATTTCCAATTATTTCCAAAAGGAGTTATTTTAAAAAGGACTATAAGTGTGTACTTTTGGGATGAAGCTAAAACAAGTGACGTTAATATGCACCCATTCTTGGCAGAAGTGTTATTTTTTTCTGCGTCCTCATGTGTCCTTTAGAATGGCATGTATTATTTGGGATGCCATTTTTTAAGAGTTTAATTTTTTTCTAATTATGGGAAAAAGAAGAGTGAGATGGTTTAAGAAAGTCACTGCCTTATTTGAAAGGCAGGAAGGATCACGTACCTGTACCAAACTAGTTGGTTTTAGGGTATTATTAGATCTATGTAAGAGTGCAGACTCACCCCTGTGGTGCCTCCTGCTGGTGGTCTCAGGGAATTAGCTCTTCAGCCACTGGAGCGCTCTCTACAGGCCGGTGTCCTGCTACCACTTGGCCCCCATGTCCCTCCTGGATCCGGTGCTCTGTTATCTGGGGTGCTGCCCCCTCGTAGTAACCCCTCAGTCTTAGGGTCTCCCCTCCCCAGGGAACCTCCACTCACTATCCCCACCTCGCCTCAGTATACAGCTACTGCCAGTCATTGTCTAGCCCCTGCGCCCTGTGGCAGACTGTAGTATCAGCCTACTCATCACTGGCAAGGTTGGGTTTGGACCTGCTGCCTTTGCCTACCCTGGGCTGCCCTCTGCAACCCCCAGTACCTATTAGCCCAATGCTAGGCTGCAGCCTGGGGCTTTCCAGGCTGGAGCTCCCCAGCTCCTCTGCTTTTCCCCAGCCCTACTCCACTCTGGTACTCTGTCTCTAGCTCCCTGCAGTCAGGCCTGTCTCCCTCTATAGCCAGAGAGAGACTGTCTGCTTGAGTTCCTGTCTCAAGCCTTTAGAGGGCCAGCTGGGCCCTAACTGGGGTATGGCCCCAGCTGAGCCCGCTTCCCACTCAGCCTAGTAGCTTTTGTCCTGGCACAGCCCTCTCCCAGGGCTGTCTAAATCCCTCGGGGCAGGAGCGGGTGACCACCTCACTACAGTCTATCTAAGGTACTTACATGGCCCCTGTCTCTGTAGTGTCTGAACGCCTCACAATCTTTGAGAGAGACAAGATCCAGTAAAAGATATTATCTCACCCACCTTGTCTCTCAAGTATCCTGGGACCAACACCTCTACCCCAGTACTATATATCGCAGTCTTTAATGTATTTATCCTCACAACACCTGTCCCCATTTTGCAGATAGGGAACTGAGGCACAAGAGACTAGCGTAAGGAAGCATACAGTAGAGCAGGGACTTGAGCACAGAGTGCCCCAATTCTAAGTGAGTGCTTTAACCATGAGCCTATCTTTCAATTAGTCACAATTTGGGGTTCTGTTTTAGAAATCAGGGGATGGTTTCTAGCAGCAGCAAGGGTGGAACAGTTTCAGATTTTTACCTGAAGAGAATTATTCTCATCTTTCCTAATGTCTAAACCTTTCTATTGTCCCTGGCCTGCATTCCCCATGTGACTTGTCTCTCCACTACTGATCTGCAACTCAGATATAGGCCAATAAACCAGCACCGGAGAGACAGTTTGGACAGGAGAGCTCTTCCAGCACATGCACTAGAGGGCCAGTTTGCAGAGTGGCAGGCACAGTAAAGCGCTGCGTAGGGCTGCACAATTGCCTGAATGTTATCAGGATGTGTTAGTTTTAGAACATGCAGACCCTATTCATTTCCTGGTAAGCCTTGTGGTATTAATTAATGATGATCAATCAAATCACTCCTGTTTTGTTATCTCATTGATAATAGCAATAATAAGCATTAATGTATAACTTTTAAGTGACAGATATCAAAGTACTTTGCCAATTCTAATTAAGCCTCAAGACATAGGTGACATTCGTGCAGTGGTTCAGGGACAGAGATGGGGATCAAATGAATGAATTCAAGTCCTTCGGCTAATCATTAGATATACAACCCCCAAGATGGCTGTCCTTCCTTAAGTGCTCAACTCAACTCAGTGTCTATAGAAGCTAATTGCTAGGTATTTAAAAATAACTGAAAGTGTGATGTGATTAATGTGTCCTTCCCCATTTGCAGTCACACACGCAGGATGTTTCCCAGCCTGAGGCTAGAGTATTTTGAGTTAAAAATTGCCATTCATGTCTGCTGAGTGCCACGTAAACACAGTGAATAACTTGGACATGAAAGTCCACCAGAAGCAAGCTCACTAGTGTGTCACCAGGTATAATTAACAAAAATGAGTTCAGTAGAAGCTACATTAATTAACCTGCTTTAGAGCCAAGACTGTCACTTTCTACAGTTTCAGAAGCCTTATGAAGTATGCAAGACTCCAGATAATTCTTGTTGAGTTGAGCTCCACGGCAGTTCTGTGAGACAGAAGAGGGAGAGTTTGACATATCCCAACAGAGCAGTTATTTCTTCCTTTCCTGAATAATTCCTCACTTTGATGGTCTTACAAATACCTTGATGGAGTCATTAAAGAATAATGGAAAACAAAAGACATGTGACCTTCACAGATTTAGTGAGGGGAAAGCTGGGCTGTGTATTATTTGCTCTCATTCCCTGTTTTCATGCCTCAGTCATTTGGGCCCGTTTCTTCCTTCCTGAAGGAAAAAACAAAGCAGGGGAAAACTTACTCTAAAAGTATTTACCACATTTTCTATGCTACCACAGCAAGTTGTCCTGTTAGGGGGAAAGGTTGGGCTGCCTATACCATGGTGCATGGGAAACTCAGGCTTAAACTCTGTGGATCTCTAACTGAGACCTAAAGATATTCCTATATGCCCTCCATGCACCCTTTTCTGCTGATAGCACAGCCAGTTCCTTAACAGGGCTGCCATTACCTCCTTCTTCATAGCTATCCCAGTCTCTACTATGCAGATTCTTATACTGTCTCTCTCAGCTTGGTGCCTATACTCCTGCTACTTCCTCTGTGGGGAAATAATTATTGATCCAAAAGCATTAGAATCCATGGCAATCTGACCAACTGCTATTCTCAAGTGGAGTATACCACGTAGCTCTTCCTTGCTCCACTCTGTCCCCAATCTGGCTACACACCCTGGCCCACAGAGCCCACCCTGTAGTATACATATGGAGGAGCTACTCTACCATTTTCTTCCATGTAAACATACCCCTTGCATGTTAGCTCCCTTTACCCTGTTTATGAGGAACAGAGTGCTGGTACCTCCATTTGTTAACATGAATACATGCCAGGATAGCTGTGTGTTGGGTAATTGAATGTAATCTTTTAGTTAATGTGGCATGGATTTTTGGATACTGTTCCAGCTCATGGCTATAGTCAGTCCAGAATAATTGTCATTTAGCTTGCTTTGCTTTGTGCCGCCTGTCTGGTTTTAAATGGAACAACATAATGAAAACAATGGGAAACAAGGAGTTAAAGGACACATGAAAGAATATTTTTTAAAAACTAATCCTGAACCATATCCGCTGGGTTCCCAATTCTTTTAAATAATTAAGTTGATATAAATTATGTAGAAGAAAGATAGTAGTGAAAAGGCCCAGATTGCTATTGGAAAATCTATAGGCTTTTAAATGGATTGATAGAACATTCAAGGCTCATGGGGCCACAATTCAGGAGATGTCATAAATGACTTTTCAGATCACATTGAGGGAGCCTTTTCAAATGGCCAGTCTCTAGGGAGCATAGCTCTGTCATCTGTCCTTCCTGCCTCTTCTCAGCTCTTCTTAATTAATTAATCGAGCAGTTCATATTCTTGAGGTACGATGCAGCCATCAAGAGATTGCTGCCTTTTTCACCAGTAAAGTAGGCTTTTCTTTTTTGTTGTGTTGACTTTGATCAGCTGGAGTCACACTCTTGGGAGTCTGTTCATTTAGGTATTATTGACTGTCCCACCTCATTCACTTATCCTGGCAGTATCTCCGAACTTGTATTAGGAAGGTGGACTAGCTGTACAAAGTTATTATTTGAGATGAGGGCTTGAGATCTTTTGGCATTGTGCAAAAGGGGATGTTACATGGGAGAAGAAAAATACTGTAACAGAAAATATTAGAATAGAAATAGCATTTATACAGTGCTTTACCTATATATCTCATAGAGCTGGAAGGGACCCTGAAAGGTCATTGAGTCCAGCCCCCTGCCTTCACTAGCAGGACCAAGTACTGATTTTGTCCCAGATCCCTAAGTGGCCCCCTCAAGGATTAAGCTCACAATCCTGGGTTTAGCAGGCCAATCCTCAAGCCACTGAGCTATCCCTCCCCTCATCTTCAAAAAGCACTGTGCAAACTAGTTTACTAATTAATCTAAATATGTAGTTGTATTCATTTGTACTCATCAGGATTAATCCTTTAAAAAAAGAAATGAAACTTCTATTTGAAAATTATTCTTAACGGGAATCATAAGTAGGTGGCACTGAGAGGAAATGAATTGCTCTGTATTCTTAATGTGGCAATTACATTTATTTACATTATAACTACCGCTTATTTTTGCAAAGCACCAGGTAGCTTATAGCATTGAAGTCTTGCATCTGCACTTAAGATAATAGTTTTTTTCTTACCAGTTCTGGAGGACCAAATTCTCTTCCATATTCAGACTGCAGATTTCCAAAATTTGAAATTTATTATGCCTTTGAGGGGCTAAAAGCAGCCTGCAGAATTATGTATGTTCATTTGCAGAACTGTAATTGATCTCAGCTGGAATGCAATGCTTTAGGGAGTTCTGCACACCCATTGTGCAACAGTACACTTTGATCTCATATTATCCTATTGTCCTCTGGAAAGCATGCATCCTGAAATTCTGTGTGAACACAGCTGCCCTCTACTGGATAGAATGCAAGGCCCTTACTAGTGTGTATCCCATAATGCATCAACCATATCTTTTACATCTGATACATTTCAAACTACTAATATACTGATATGCATTTCTGGGATGTGTTCAGCTTAGACTTCAAGGTCAGAAGGGACCATCATGATCATCTAGTCCAGGGGTCGGTAACCTTTCAGCGTGGTGTGCCGAGTCTTCATTTATTCACTCTAATTTAAGGCTTCGCATGCCAGTAATACATTTTAACATTTTTTAGAAGGTCTCTCTATAAGTCTATAATATATAACAAAACTATTGTTGTATCTAAAGTAAACAAGGTTTTCAAAATGTTTCAGAAGCTTTATTTAAAATTAAATTAAAATGCAGATCTTATTAGTTTAGTGTGATCCTCGCCCTTGCCGAGTTTTCTAATGTCTGGTGGCATGTATTTAGATACTTTAAGCTGTACACAGGCTTCTGAGTTATAAGTTGATAACCGGCTGGCAGGAGGTCAGCGGCTGGAACCCTAGATCAGCTGCTGAGGTGAGTGGAGCTGGCGGCTGGTAGGGCTGAGCAGGGTCAGAAGCCTGGACCCTGTCTGGTAGGGGCTTGCGCTGGAAGCAAGGTGAGTGGGACTGCGGCGGGGATCCCAGCTGGTAAGGGGCCAGCAGCTGGAACTGCAGAGTGGCAAAGGGTTGAGCGGGTCAGCCCGCCCAGCTCTGGGGTTTCAGGGGTGGGTTGAGCGTCTCCGCCAGCCCCCCTCTGGGGTTTCAGCTGCCAGCTCTTGCCAGCTGGCGTCTCAGCCCACTGCCAGCCTGGGGTTCCTTCACCCAGGCCAGAAGCAGGCGCTGAGTGGGACCGGCGGCAGGATCCCGGCTGGCAAGAGGCCAGCAGTGGGAACCCCAGAGCGGCGGCAGGCTGAGCGCCTCAGCCCGCCCCACGTTCTTTCAAAAATCGGCTTGCGTGCCACCTTTAGCACGTGTGCCGTAGGTTGCCGACTCCTGATCTAGTCTGATCTCCTGCACATAGCAGGACATGGAACCTCACCCACTCACTCCTATAACGGACCCCTAGCCTCTGGTTGAGTTACTGAAATCCTCAAATCATGATTCAAAAACTTCAAGTTACAGAGAATCCACCATTTACGCTAGTTTAAACCTGCAAATGACACATGCCCCATGCTGCAGAGGAAGGCAAAAGGGTCTCTGCCAGTCTGATCTGGGGGAAAATTCCTTCCCGACATCAAATATGGTGATCAGTTAGACCCCAAACCTGTGGACAAGACCCAACAGCCAGACACTTGGGAAAGAATTCTCTGTATTAACTCAGAGCCTCCCCATCTAGTGTCCCATCACTGGCTGTTAGAGATAATTGTTGCTAGCAGTCGCCAGTGGGGCACATGCCATTGTAGGAAGTGTCGTCATACCATCCCCTCCATAAATGTATCAAGCTCAGTCTTGAAATCAGTTAAGTATTTTGCCCCCACTCAGGGGCGGCTCAACGTATTTTGCTACCCTAAGCACGGCAGGCAGGCGGCTTTCAGTGGCGCATCTGCAGGAGGTCTGCTGGTCCTGCACCTTTGGCGTCCCCGCCGCCGAATTACCGCCAAAGCCTCAGGACCAGCGGACCTCCTGCAGGTGCGACGCCAAAGGTAGCCTAACTGTTGCCTTCATGGCGACCATCAGGCTGCCCCAGGCACGTGCTGGTGCCTGGAGCCACCCCTGCCCCTACTGCTCCCCTTGGAAGGCTGTTGCAGAACTTCATTCTTCTGATAGTTAGAAACCTTGGTCTAATTTCAAACCTAAATTTATTGATGGCCAGTGTATATCCATTTTTTCTTGTGTCCACACTGGCACTTAACTTAAATAACTCATCTCCCTCCCTGATATTTATCCCTCTGATATATTTATAGAGAGCAATCATATCTCCCCGTAGCCTTCTTTTGGTTAGGCTAAACCTTAGATTGTGCATTAATCTTCAAGTTTCTAGTTCTGCTTTTGTCATAGTGAACAAGATCTGGACTTGTCAAACAGAGCAAAAATATAGACCTAGAATATTAAATAAGAAAGCACAGGAATATAGGAATTACCGTTCTGGATTAGACCAGTTCTCCATCTAGTTCAGTAGCTGGTCTCCAACTCTGGCCAATACAAGGTGCTTCAGATAAAAGGCCAAGAAACCCTGCACTAGTCAGTTATATAACTTGATCAACGGGAAATTATTTCCTAACTCTGATTAGTGCTGGGCCTATATTCTGAAGTATGAGATTTTAAAGCCCTTCCAAAACATTTTTGGTGTAACAGGGTTCAAGAAAGAACTAGATAAATTCCTGGAGGATAGGTCCATCGATGGCTATTAGCCAGGATGGGCAGGGATTGTGTCCCTAGCTTCTGTTTGCCAGAAGCTGGGTATGAGTGACAGGGAATGGATCACTTGATGATTACCTGTCCATTCCCTCTGGGGCACCTGGCATTGGTTATTGTCAGAAGACAGGATACTGGGCTAGATGGACCTTTGGTCTGACCCAGTATGGCCGTTCTTATGTTCTTAATTTAATCTTTACTATTGTAACTGTGATTCTCTGCAGATTCTTGTTATCCATATGAATATCCAATCCATTTCAGAATCCTGCTAAATCCTTGGCCTCAATCATATCTTGTGGCAATGAGTTCCTCAGGTTTATGGTGTGGAAAATGTATTTCCTTTTATCAGTTTGAAGTTTGTTGCCATATCACTTGAAGAAGTAAGGAACTTAACTGTTAAGTGTGAGTGGGGATTTCTTCTTCAATTGTATAATTTTTTTTTTCTTAATGTACAAATGTGTATCATGAACCCTAGTAAGATAACTTAGCTCAAGGGGCAGAGGCCAATATTTCTGTACTGAAAAAATATATAGATTCTATTCCTACTTACAGCTGAACTCGATGGCAGCAAAGGTATGAGGTGTCGCACCTATCCATGCCATCCTGGATTACCTGGAAATCATTTCAGTTGGTACCCATTTGTTTTATTTGTACTCCTGTAATCTCCAGACACTTGAGAGCAAGCTTTGCCTAGTTGAAGTTATCTACTATACTGGTTGATATGTGACCTTTTGTTGGATGGAATCAATGTATCTCTTAAGTAATGGATGAACTTCTTCAGCTGATATGGTTAAAACTTACATTGTTTGAGCAGAATACCCTGGATTCTTCCTCTGATGATGCGTGAATGCACTTAAGAGCATCCTCATTTGCAGTCATCATTTGCAGCCAAATATTCATTATAATCTGCTTGTCTTTAATGTTTATAATGGCACATAATCTGCAAAAGGTCCTGCCTTGGAAACAACTGGGAATTTCTTCTTTCCCTTTTTCATTATTAAACCATTCCTAATCTGCACTCTGAAGAAGGCAGCTTTGGAGCCAATTTAGAGTTTGTGTGTTAAAAGTAATTTTGAAGAAATAAGTCACACTCCTGAGCCTCCTCAGATGTACAGCCAATAGAACACGGCCTGGCAGCCACACATGGTTTTCACACATCTTTCAGCAAAGCCAGAGTGTTTGAATGTGCAATCTAACATTCAGGAACAAAATGTGTATTTGTGACACTGCCTTGGAACTCTGGATACCGAAATCAGTGCAGGTAATTGATCAAGAAAGACTTTGTGAATGACAAAATATTAGCCTTCATTTTGCTCATCTTTTACAGAGTATCATTCTCTTAGACACTGTGGCAGTGTAGGCTATAGCAATACCTCAGTAGAAAGATAGGGCAAGTCAGCATAATGCAATAGAAATTGCCTTTAAGGGATGGGGTTTCAGCATTTCTTGCCATGTGACATATCCCCCATTGAAGGGAAAGTATGTTACACCACAATCTTTACACTGTGCATTCCACCTACATTGTGGCCTTGAAATGCAGCTACATGGTACACTGAATAGAGGTGTGGTTCATTGTATTAAAATACTATAGCTATTTTGTGATAGTAAGAGCCATATTGGTCAATAAAATATTTTAATAGAGAATGTTTGGGTCTTTGGGATATGGTTGGGTAACTGGGTTCTGTTCTTTCAACCAAGCATAGCTCCTATAACTTCTATAACTCCAAGCACAGTTACTATAATGGTCTGTATTAGGTCTGGTGAAATGATTAGGCAGCTTGATCAGAATTGGATGGTCAAAACGGGGCACAGAGGAAACACATAAATACGTTATAGGGGCATGCTGATAAGTGACCATTGTGTTTGGTGAATTACAAAGCAAGAAACCCACTGGGCTGCTGTACAAAGAACCACCGTAATTTGCAAGTTAAATATGTTGATCAGTAGAGTAGAATGTAGCTCCATGAGTCTAAATCCAATGGCACAGATCCCCCAACTGCCTTGTCATAAAGCCAGTGATTGTCATTTAGAATCTTCTTCTGCCCATACTGGGGGATCCACTGTTTAGTACCACTGGGGAATTCAAGTATTGATGTTCAGTTGTCTGTCTCCTCCTGGGACAGAAAGAAAAGCTGCTGCACTGCTGAAGTACCCTTCTCCTTCATCTCCCCCATCCAGTGATCCACAGCTTTCTCTGCAGGGAAGTCTTTATTGTAACAGCCAGTACTTTATGGAGAAGTATGCCTGTGGCTCTGGCATGGAGTGGATTATCCCTGCCAGACTGAAGAGGCCAAGGAGCAGCAAATGAGGAGAGGGGAATAGGCAGCTGTGGAGGGGAGAGAAGGAATAAATATAGAGGTACTTGCTTTCACTATGCATGAAATGAGATGCCACGTTCCCACTGCATGTCACACATTGGTTGTTACAGATGGCGAGAGGAAGGAATGGGTTTCTGGTTCGAGTTGCCACCCACAGAGTGCATTTACATTCCACAGCCCAGTTGTTCATGGAATAACATCCCAATGATGCCCAAAACTATCTGATGCATCTTAATTTGTATGATTAAGTGTTATCACTGTCACTCAATCATACAAACAACTGTGCACTAGCTATTTTGCTTACCTTTGAAACCAGAACCGCTCAGCCTGGCACCAAATGTTGGAGCAGTTCTACAATATATGAAGAGTGAAACAATTTGGATCAGATTTCCAATGAGTCATCCTGGTCCCTACATGCCCTGATGGGCATCACCACCTGTGGAAAGCAGAAACAGAAATTCATCCTCGTTAAAATTCATTGGCACATACTCACCATTCCCATAAATAGCTTTAGCATGAATATGGGTATAGAAAGCCTGTGTTTGGTTCAAATGTGTAATACATCCAAATAATCTGTAATTCAGCTAAAATGGTGACAATATTGTCAATTTAAAAGTTAAGGCCTCAAGCCTGCCTTGGGATCCAATAACACAGACCTCTAGGCCTATATGGACCCTGCTGAAAGAAATGGGCTAAAGGTGCAGGGGTCCATGATGTCAGTTCCCAATGCAAGATCAGGGTCTACGGTAAATGGTTAACGGTGTTAAACTTTTAAATCTCACATACACATTAAGGAAGCACCCAAACAAATGTTAATTTCCCTATGTTTTATAACTGGATTTTTTTTGAATACTAAGATCTAAAGACCCATAAAGATCTCAAAAATAGATAAAATAGTCCTTTCCCCGAGTACTTAAGTGACTGGTTGCTTACTGGGTATTATCAATATCATAACCCATTTTTCTTGATAATAGTTAATTATAAATGCTAATTTGTACCATACACAATGATTAATAATGTATTCGTTTTTTGCTATACTTAGTCCTGTCTGGTATTGTTCAGGTTAGTTGTTTAGTTTATTAGTATTTCTCAAGTTTTGTTTGTCTATTTATTTTTAAAAAATTAATACAAAGACTCTTCAGAACAGAAGACAGTTCAGACAGAATAGCTGAGAACATTGTAAATATTTACTGTCAAAATGTGAAGGCTATTAATAAAGTTTACTCATATTTTATAAGAACTGTCTGAAATTTACACATAGTACCACCCAGTAATTGTTATTGTTCATTTTGAGTCTATTTGGGCTGATATTTTGAAGTCTGTTCTCCCCTGAATATCAAGGGAGTCTAGATATGTATTGGTCATTCATGCTAATAGAAGCTATGGATGTTGGGTTTATCAGTCATAGTACAGGAACTGTATCTTTAAGAAAAGAACACAAAGTTTTTGGTTTTTTAAAAAAAAGGAGCTAGAAAAGTATGCCTGTCAATTATTAGAGATACATTTAATATTAAACCGTGCAGATTGTTATTGTATTGTTAGGTTAATAAAGTATTTGCATAAATTATCAGATTTTCCTCCAAATTTTGAAATCACACGCCCACCCTGAACTGTGGCTGACGATTCCACCTTAACAAGGTGCGAAGATTGACAGGTGGAGATGTTGCATAGAGCTGAGGGAGGGGAGCATATTCTATTGGTTTGTGCTTGTACATCCTGAGCACCAATTACTGTCATTTCTGCCAGCACTGATGTGTTTATCAGGATGAGTTATAACAATATATGTACACAGGCAGTGTGTGTGCTGGATGACCACCCCCTGTGATGTAAAATATGAGAGTCTGGGAGCTACTGTGTTATAATTCATTCAGCAATTGAATGTTGTTGGTTTGCTTAGTTATAAAGGCAAGTGTGAACTGAACAGCAGACAGGAGAATCTTGTATTAAGAATCTTGAGAAGCTGCATTTAGTGCCTGGTCTCTCTGCTTTTGTTCAAGCAAATTCTGTCTTCGGTGAGTGATGTGGCTTCAGCTGAGCTAACCCAGTTATTAGATAAACTCGGTAAAACTGCGTAGTAATTTTAATATGTGTTTTGCTTTCAGAAGTAGTCCTATGTGGTTTTCAGGTGGGGGTTACAGTAATTTCAATTGTTTAGTGGCAGTCTGAGATGAAAAGAAAAATGGAACAATGAATTAATATAATGCTGTGAGTAATTGTTCATAGCTAAAGTTTCCTTCGTTCTGTTTTTGTCAGTGTTGTGAGTTCAAAGAGGCTATGAACAACCTTTTATTAGCAGTTAAAAAGAACAAGTGCTGTACCTTTTGTAGCAGGAGGGGAAAAATTTAAGCTAAAATGAGAAGCATTGACTAATGCTTTTTAAGAGACTCTAGTACATATGTAATTTCAGATTCAGCCATAAATCATTTGTATGCAGCAAGGGGCTGCAAATGGTTTATACTGTAGAGATAATTAATTGGTAATCAGTGAAATGGTAGCCTCTCTGTTTTGTGATAATATGCTCAGGATCATGTTAAAATGAATGATTCCCCATCTTGCATAACAACAGTGCTGAAATATATCAGAAATGCAAAAGCATACTTTGAAAGCAAACTGCTAAAGCATTGTATTACAGTAGCCGTACAGAAAAAGCTTAAGGTATATTTCCAGTAAATTATTGATTACCTTGGGAATATTTCACTAGCTTCAAATCCTTTGCTGTAATTATTGCCTTGTTTCATATTGATCCTTATATTTTGTAAAGCCAGATCCTTTAATATTTATTCACATCATCCCTTCTATAACCATTAAAGATCAGTAAACCAGGGATGGAAATTTTTGTTTTAATCAGGAAAGAACTGAAAAGCACAGTTTACCAAAAGTAAGACCTCACATTGCTTGGCTGTATCGATACACCTCTCACCACAACTGCTGGTCATTAATGGCAATTTTACTTTTCCCTGTTCATATAGCAGAATTATTATAGGCAACAGTAGTCTCTCTCTCTTTAGTCTCCGTCTTTCTCTTTCTCTCAGTAGGAGAAACAATCTTGTTTTCTCAAAATATTAAAGGGGCTTGGCAGAACAGCACCTGTTATCTTATTGCTTTTATCATCGGCAACTTGAGAGACTTGGTCTTTTTGAGAGCTGTCATCTTTTATCTGTTCAAACTGTTTACTGTGTAGAGATTTAAACATGTATTACTATCTCCCACTTGGAAAAATTATCTACTCCAACAGTTATATGCTGGTCACCCAGGGTGGGGGAATGATATTGTTTTCTTTAATAAAGTATCTCAGTTTTAGCACCTTTTTTTGTATGGAAAGAAAGGCTTTTATACAAAAAGGCTTTTGTCAGTGATTTGCTGTGTAACAGATGTTTGCAGTTGTTCATTTACAGTACTGGGTATCGTTTAAATATTGTCAGTAAGATCATTCCTGAGAAGTCTGACAAACTAGAGAACTTTTCAAATTCTGCTATAAATCACTATATTTCTGTATAATTCTGTGCCTCTTTTATGAATATTTGGGTCCATCTGAGCATTCTCATTGATTGGCAGGGATTCTTGTGATATCAAAATGCATTTTCCTGAGTTGTAAGTTCTCATACTTCTAGGAGTCTGATATCAGATCCATCTGTCTAAATCACTATATTGCAGCCATCACCATAGTATCATCTCAGCAATGAGAACACTAACTATAAAGCTATATGTACTGTAATTTGAGATGCAAAGGTGGGAAAATCAGACAAAACCATACGAGGTGGAAGTAATTATAAGTGGAGCTGAATATTGTGGACTCCAAACTCACTATTTGTGAGTATATGGGATATGCTATGGCCTTTGGAGATTGGGACGTGAATGCAACATAGCTTTCTGAAGGTGTGTCCAGATAAGGATGAGGCAATGCTGGTGAGTTAGGAGAAGCAACCAGAGAATATGGTGAAGACTGTACTTTACTGTGGTACCAGTGTTTAGTCAGACAGTGTTGCTGGAGTCTCCAGCTTCTGTTAGAGGTTTAGATAGCAGTGATGACTAGGAAAGCTTTTTTCAATCCTCTGGGGCCAGAGGAGTGCATTTGTTTCATTTGGATAGGGACCTTGCTACCATAACCCATGTCTTTGTGACTTCAACACTACTGGAGGGCTATACCTTAAATCAATCTGGGAACTGAAGCTGTCATAGAAGGCAGAAGTCCATATTTAAGAGGTGTGTATCAGTGGGAGCATGACATCGCCATTACAGGATCTGTGCTGGCTGCCTGTTGGTTTCTGGGTGGAATTTAAAGTTGAGAGTTTGATTTATAAATCCCTAAATGGCCTGTGCATCTTTACCCAGCTGCTGGAGTTGAGATCAACAAAGCCTCCTGAGTTTTTGAGTTATTCTAAGTGTAAAAGAGAGGGGACTGCTGACAGAACATTCTTTTTAGGGGCCTTTAACTTTGGGATTTATTCATCACCCTTTGAAATACCCCAGATCTGTTGACCTTCTGGGCTTGCTGCAAGACCCATCTGTTTAACTAGACTTTTGGAGGGGCCTGGTAAGAGTTAATCTTAGTTTGGTTATTGTTTGGTTTGAGTTGAGGACATCTGGTGAGGTTTTATTTGTGATTGTGCTTTTTTAATGTAGGGCAGAGGTGAGCAGAGCTTGAGACTGGTGTGTGTGTCTGAGTGTATATGTACATACAAACCCATACATATATTTGTGCGTGCGCAAATACACACACACACACACACTTTAAAATAAATGGTTAGTTGGCTCCATGTGTACAGTTGAGCTGAGTTTCATATTTTAGTATGGAATACTTTGCTGCAAAGTATTGAAAAGGGTATATGTCTTTCTTGACTTGCATCTTATTGAATGCTCATACTAATAACTAGAAATTGTGTGTTGTGATGGGTTATGTTTTACAGCATTATCCAAATTCTTTTTCAGTATTATATATTATAGCATGTATACAACAGAACCATTCAGCCGTAATAATCTAAATAAATTTGTTTCCTCCTCAGTGAGTGATATTTCAGGACAAAAAATTGGTTATAAATATAGACAAAACATGGTCTCTTTTATTAGGATTGTAAACACCTGGCCTTCTTCCAGGCACCCTCTGTGGCCTTGGAGCAGCCCTGCAAGTGGCCCCTCGTCTCAGTTTTCTTTTTGAGTCTCTAGTAACTTCTTGGAAGCTTATCCTCCAGTCCATCTGTCAAGGCTGAATCCCCACTCTGTCACTCCGAGTGCAGAAGTGTGGACAGCAAGGATTTTAAAAATTAATACTGGCCACTCCAGGCTTGTATTAAACTCCCAAGGTTACAGCTTTTCTCTGACCTTGGCTTGGTAAATGCTGCCACCACCCAAATGCAAAAAAAAACCCTTTGAACCCAGGAAGGAGCACTTGGGAATTTCTCCCTGTAGGGTACCTTCAAGCCCTTTCACCCCTTGCCCTCCTTTTCCCCCCAGAAAGAGCTGAGAAAGAAAACAAAGGAAATTAGCTGTGGCTACCAGCTAATCAAACAACATGCACAAACCTCTTAGGACACCAAAAATCCAATCCTGTTCTTAAAAAAAGATAAATTTTATTAAAAACAAAAAGAAAGAAAATACATCTGGAACTTAGGCTTTTTGCTAGATCTTAAAAGAAATAATTACAAATATTAAGCTCCCAAAATATCTTTTTTGGAGGTTCAGCTTAAAGGTTACAAGCAAACAAAAGCATCTGGGGTTAGCACAGAGGAGATCCACAAGCCAAAATAAAGAAAATGAAAGAAATAACCCTAATCACATCTTTTTAGACATTCCCTAATTTTACTTACATATCTGAGGCTCCAGATAAGCAGGGTTGAGGTATGATTTGATAATCTATAATCATATCTGGCTTAAAAGCTGGTTACAGCATTACTGCCTGTGTCTCTGCAGCCCAGAGAACAACGGACAAAGGGAAAGTTTCTTTCCCAATTTTAAAAAGTTCTACCTTCTCATTGGCTCTTTTGGTCGGGTGCCCACATTTTTTTCCTTTACCTGGGGGACTTTTTAACTCTTTACAGGTAAAGCAAGTAAAGAACAGCTACCAAGAGGGATTTTACAGCTAACTGGCTGGCTGAGTGTCCGTCAAAAAGAGCTATCCCCCCTTTATTTATCACACCATCAACACAGTTTATTCACAAAACGTAGTGTAAAAGTCCCAAAGCATAGTCCCTATCACCCCAGTGCAAGTAATATTCCGTGTCTTCTGCTACATCTGGACTCTTGATCTCTCCTCCTGTCTGTCTGTCTGCCAGGACAGTGACCTTTCCTTTGGGGGTGCAGCCCTGCTCTTCTCAACAGGAACTCCCACATCCTCTGTGCTGAGAACATCTTTGCCAGGGGAGCATCCCTCACTCCTCCCATCCCTCTTGCAGTACCTCTCGGTCCACTCTCTGTCCCTGGAGTTGTCAGCAGGCATCTCTCTTTGCTGCTCCTCCTGCCTTCAGCCCTCCAGCCTTGGGTCTGTGGCTTGGGAACTCCAGACCGTTAACCCCTCTTGCTGATTTCCTATCTTCAGCCTTCTCCCACGAACCAACTTCTCTCTCTAGCAGCTATCTTCTCCTGCCCTTCTCCTGGCTGGCTCCTGGTGGATCTTTTAGGTCCCCAGCAGACACGCCAAACCCGCAAAAAAAAATATAGAAATTGGGCTTGTTTTTGGCTTAATGGGCTTGTGAGTTGCTTGTTGGCTGGTTTTTGGCTCTTAGCTTGTTGTTGGTTTGGCTTGTAGCTTGTTGCTTGCAGGGGCAAGGGGGGGCAAGCAAGGGCAAGGGGCAGGCAGGGATGAGGGGAGGAGAGAGTCAGGATGCACAGTCCCAGACTGCGTGGCCGGGGGATCTAGTTACATAGAGTGTTGGGGTTCTTAGGGATTGGCTTGTTTTGGCCTTGTTTTGAAATGGGATTAGTTTGATTTTTGTCTTATTGTGAAAGTCAGGGTGCTGATTTACCGCGTGAAAGTTGGCAACTGTGGTCCCCAGGTGCTGTCCTGCTCTCTTAATTGGTCCAGTTGGGAGTGCCTGGACTGGAACAGGAAAACTGAGCCCAGTTTCATTTAATGAACCAGCTACCCTGTTTCAGGGACCATAGCCGAAGTAAATTTTTATGCAGTGTGAAGGGGGAAATTTAACAGTCAAAGTTATGATCTGCCAATAAATAAGAAAAACCTTATTAATACAACTGCTGATAGGTCTGAATTTATTTTTAGAACTATTGCGTACCTCTGTTGCTGTGTTTTTTCTTGCTACTTGGAAGGAATAGATTTGACAAATAGGACAGGGAGTCAGTAAAATGTTACACTTATAAACATGATATCGTCTTCTATATTGGGCTACGCATTCTATTGGGTGCAAAACAGAGGCAAAGACCAAAACCTGCCAAGAGAGATGCAGCCTACACAAACACCAAACCAGATTGCAGGTTAGAAGTGCACTGGGAAATTCAGTACTAAATGAAATAAATCTTCAGGGTGTTAAACTTAATCTAGTTATAAGTGTGATTGATTGACTTTGTAATGGTGTATACAGTTTTGGCATCTGGATGATTTACACTGATAATAATAATGAATAAATAATAATGAAAATCCTAACTTTCAAGTACTTTTTTTTTCTTCCACCACCACCCCCCAAAAAAATCCATACACAAACCTTGTTGCTGGAAGTGGGTTAAACTCTGATCAAGCAAATATGTCTTAAACGTGGCCTGAGAATGTTTAAAATCATAAGAGTGCATTCCACAGAGACGGCCCCTCCCACTGGCTCTTGACACTTTGGTCCCAGAAATCAGCAGGCAGAACTAGCCAGTGGATTGTGGCTTCTGCAGTGAGATACAGGGAAAGAAATTGTCTGGATTCCACACTATACCTGAGGCATTGTAGGTAACCAGAAATATGAATTATACCCAGAAATAGATAGGTAGCAAATTCTGAGCGCAGAGTACAGTGTCCTGTCCCTCTCAAAACGTAAGTTTTTGCATTTTGCACTAGCTGAAGCCCCTTGTAGAGCACACGGCGGTCATCTACATTTGAAGTTACAAAGCTGTAGCTCCTACAGCTGGGTCTGCATCAGTAGAGAATGGACACAGCCTCCACACAAGTTGTACACGAAAAAGAGGATTATGTGCCATTGTGTCACCTGGGAATCCAAGACCAGCAGGGGATCATCCAAGAGGACCCCAAAACTCTGAGCCATACTAACAAATATTGGGCCTACATTGTGACAGTCAGGGTCCAGACATCTCATAGGCAAAACAGGGGTCTGAACCCCAAAGAACAAGCAACTGAATCAACTGATTGTATTTCTCTTGTGACAGGGTCCATGAATTTTGAGGGTATGTAAGGGGAGCAGAAAAATATTTGACTTGTACATCATTTGGGAGATTATATATGTCAGGTGTTCAACCCGGACCAGTGAAGAGTTGTGTCACCATCTGCCATGCAGCTCTGGGTGCCTTCAATGCTGTGTGGCTGTGACTCATAGATTTGACACCAACTGCCTGCATACAAGCTCATAGGTCACATCCTGGCTTCCACTGCACAGTTACTTTTTGCTGAGTGTCCCCAATACCCTCCCAGTCCCAAATTTCCTCAGAATTGTCTGCCTGGTGACAGTCTGCTGGGATTCCAAGCAGTGAGAGTTACTGCGTTACCGTTCAGCCTCAGCAGGAGAGTTTTGCTACTGCTAAGCTGACACACCAGCTTGTCTGCACTGCTGGCAAACTCTTCAGGACCCTGCCAGTCCAGCCCTTGTCTTGCAGGTAACAACAGTGAACCCCGACTCCTGAGTTCCCCAGAGATGTCTCCCTGCAGTGTTCAGCCTTTTCCTGGAACATGCAGAGTGTTGCTCCTTTAAAGGGGCAATACACTGCAGCTCATTAATTTAACTGGGGTTTGACCAACACTCTTATTTCAATGAAAGCACTGAATTGGTTTATAGTAAAAGAAGTTTATTTAACATGACTAAAACTTAATTTTAGCGAGTTACAATCTTTGCCTAAGCCGGTTAGTCCCTCTAAACTTAGTTCCCAAAGACTTCAACCGTCTTGGTTAAAGGAGCCAACATTCTGTGATTTCAAGAGCTTTGGCCCTTTTAATCCTCCAAGTGATGGATAACTCCAGTGTCTTTTTGTTCCCCCTATATTACACTAGAGTTAATTGACCATGTCATGAGGGCAGGAAGGCTTCTTGCTGTTCTTCCCTTCCTGTGGACTTCCCACCTCCCTGCCAATTCATATGTAAATAGGGCTTCCATTGCTTTGATTCTACACTGCTTAATGTAATTGGACACAAGTGGACAGCTGCCTTCCCTACTGTTTGGGAGAAAGCCTGTTTCTTCCCTTTGTTTGGTCACAGTATTTAAACCATAATGTCAATTAGTATTCATAATTCCTCATATAGTGTTAATACATACATTTCACAATGATATTAGTCACCAGTGTGTCACCTGCTTTCATAAGAAACATTACTCTATACGGTTCTAGTACAGAGATATTGTATACAATCAATTGATTCAGTTGCTTCTTTTGGGGGGTTCAGACACTCTGTTTTCCCCATTGGGTGTCTGAACCCTGATTGTCACATAAACCTCCTGTAGAACTAGGGTTGCCAAGTGTCCGGTTTTCAAACAGAATGCCCAGTCAAAAAAGGACCCTAGCGGCTTCAGTAAGTACTGCTGACCAGGCTATTAAAAGTCCAGTCAGCGGCACAGTGGGGCTAAGGCAGGCTCCGCGTGGCTCCTGGAAGCAGTGCATGTCCTCTCTGGCTCCTAGAATAGGGGCAGCCAGGGGGCTCTCCGTGCCGCCCCCTCCCCAAGCACCCGCGCTGTAGCTCCTAATGACCAGGAACTGGAGCTAATGGCAGCTGTGGGGGCAGTGCCTGCAGACGGGGCAGTGCACAGAGCTGCTTGGCCATGCCACCACATAGGAGCTGGAGAGGGGGGACATGCTGCTGCTTCCAGGAGCTGCTTGATGTAAGTGCCGCCCGGAGCCTGCATCCCTGACCCCCTCTTGTGCCCCAACCCCCTGATTCAGGCCTGATCCCCCTCCTGCTCTCTGAACCCCTCGATCCCAGCCTTGAGCACTCTCCTGCATCCCAAACCCCTCATCCTGGGCCCCATCCCAGAGCCTGCACTCCCTCCAACCCCCCAACCCCTGAGCCAGCCCAGTGAAAATGAGCAAATGAGTGAGGGTGGGGAGAGTGAACGACAGAGAGGGGGGATGGAGTGAACTGGGGTGGGGCCACAGAGAAGGGGTGGGGCAGTGGCAGGGCTTCAGATGAGGGGCGAAGTAGGGCAAGTGTGTTCGGTTTTGTGTGAATAGAAAGTTGGCAACCCTATGTAGAACTTGCACACAGAGCTGCAGAACATAACTCTAGATTAGCAGTTCTCAGCCTTTTCAATATTGCACCATGTTACAAGAGAAAAAGGTTTTGGGACCCTCCCTCCCATATAGCTATAAAGAAAGGTTGAGAAGATCTGTTTCGAGATGTACCCCTTTCTCTCCCGTCTGGCATCTTCACATTTCTATAGTGCAAAATACATGCCACGTGACTTAGCAATATATAACAAGTACTGGTATCTCCCTGCATTTGAATTGGATGTATTCATTGGTTCACTGAGAGTGCATTGAGTTCTATCCAAAGTAGGTTTTAAGTGATCAGTTGGTGACTTCAGTAGCATATCTGCATCCAGCTCTTATTTTGTATTCTGTGGATAATGTAATGGGATCATCATTTTAACGTGATTATTGCCACCCAGTCCTTCAAAGCTTAAACTGGTTTAATTTAAAGCCCTTCAGGCTCCATCCCCAGACCATTTTTTAAAAATGGTTGAAACTGTCCTATAATTTTAATGAGTCAGGAGTGTAATGTGGGTTGACAACAGTTTTAAAACCCCGAAAGTACACGTCATCTCTGGATCATATTGGACAGTATGTTGAATTCGAAGGAGCTGCATACTGACAGAATAGTGCATGATGTGTCTCTTCTAATTCACTACAGTACTTCAGATGAAAATGGTTCTTATTTGAAAGACTGTGGTTGGACAACAGAAAAAAGGCAAGCTTGATATACAATGCCATTTGTGCTAGGGTTTTTAAGAAAGCAATTAATGCACCGAAGTCTGAGGTTGAACAAATGCTAATTTAAGAACCTGCTATTATCCCCTTTTTTCTGTCGTGGTAATAACCTTTATAATTATGAAATAATAAGGAACTGATTGAAGTGGGTTTTGTGCAGCTACATGCCGAAACACTGCCATGAAAGCATGCATTAGGCATGCAGACTGTAATCAGTTGTATTGTGTTTTTTCTTCCATAGTTATTTATTTCTCCATTTTAAGTAAATTGCTGCTCTCAGAAGTGTTTTCACTATGTTCAGTTGTGTGTACAAGGAGTATCAAAACTACACAGAGCAACTAGAAATACCGAGATGCAAATCTTTCCAATTAGCATTATCCTGGAGTTCATAACATAACAAAAGATATTACATAACAAAAAAAATCCTTTTTTTCTTCCAATAAATTACATTTGAAACTATTTTAAGAAGATTGATTATTATCCATATAATCTTGATAATAATCTTGTAACTATTCATTATCATGTAAATTTAAATAGTATCGGCTCACAGGATGGGTTGACATTTAACCTCTTGTTTACATTTTATTTTTATTCTGTTTGTGTTTACTTACAATACTATTATTTTAAACTTCTACCCATCTGCTCATATTGTTCCCATCATCATAGTATCTGAGCACCTCACGAATATTAGTGGATTTATCCTCACAACATCTGAGGGAAGTAAGCAAGTATTCTCCCCATTTTACAGATGGGGAACTTCAGCACAGAGGGAATAAATGACTTATCCGTGATCACAAGGGCCATCCTTCCTCCCTTATCTCCTTTCTGGTCACTGATAAATATTACCAAGAGAAAATAACATAAGGGACTTCAGAGTGCCCAGGCTCTTGGAGATCTTCATATGGAAAATGCTACAGAAATGCAAACTAACATTATGAATAACTTGCACCCATGCAAAATTAGAGGTTGTTGAGATTGGATTTCAGAGGAAGCCTTTCTTGCCTTCTTTCTTTTTCTTTCATTTGTAAACTGCAAATAACAAGAGAGTTGACAGATCACATACGGTATCTGAGCAAGTCTGACAACACTGGTCCATATAACACAGGGCAGTGTTTGAGATGAGAAATCCACACATGCAAAACTTGTGTGGTATTAAGAATAGGTACAAATTAGCAATGCATTTTGGCAATTTGAAGAGACATTACTTAAAAATAAAAGAGAGTGAGCGGATAGAAATTTTTGTATCTGAAGTCCTACTTCACTATCTTAGATATGTGATTTGTAGATTTTTAAGGCCAGAAGATATCATTATGATTTATTCTGAGTTGAGTCCACCACATGCCTAAGTAACTTGTTCCAATAGTTAATTATCTTCACTGTTAAAAATTTGTGTTTTTATTTCCAGTCTGAATTTGTCTAGCTTCAGCCTTTGTCTAGTAGATTAAAGAGTCCTCTACCATCAGATTATCTTCTTCCCATGTAGGTACATATAAACTCAGATAAACTCACTTCTTACCCTTCTCTTTGTTAAGCTAAATAGTTTTAGCTTCTTAAGTCTGTCACTATAATCATTCTTGTAGCTCTCTTTTGAACCCTTTCAACATTTTTTATCAATATGTGCTAGATGCATTTTTGAACTTCACCACTTGTTGAGGAATGCTACAAGGAATATAAATATGTCTCTAGGCCGCTGTGGTTTTAGTCTACTGGAGTCCCAATTCAAGTACTAGCACTGCTTAGTGGATGGCAAGTTTTGAGTTATTATGGTCATCTAGTTTGGTGAGATTCTTAAAGAAAAGGTTGATGAGTAACTAGAATATTTTAAGGGCAATCAGTAAATATTGGCTAATGTAAGATTAAATTGACCGTGAGTATTCTGTATACAAACACTTAAATTATTTATGGTTTTTCTTTAGTTTTGTACTTCATTTCTTTACATTGATGTCTAAGTGTTTTCAGATTTGTGGCGCCATTCTAGTTTTGTTTTTATTTGTCATGTTTTGATGCTGGAGAATGAATGGGAGTAATGAAAAAAATGACAGAGTAAATGGGCTGGTGGGGACGGTGGTGGGAGGGGAGGACTGAAGTGGATTGTGCATTCACTTATTTTATTACACATTTCCTAGCGGAAATTATAATGAACTGAGAGTACAGCTTGTTAGGCAAAGATTAACCTGTCAATCATAAATTATATTCTGGTTTTAGCTCTGCATGAGATGCACAAAGGGAATTTCAGATTACTTCGTACCATTTGTAAACCTTCATATCTACTGCCTTGGGCCTGGTTGGCATTTGTTTTAAGCAGGAGACAAGAGATGACTGTTATAACAAAGTACTAGAAGGCATATTAACTAGCTTACACAACAATATCTGACCCCAGATTTCATTATCTGTTTTTAAGATAGGGGTTTTTTATATAGTTTTGAAATACAGAAGCAAAATTTTCAAGACTGTTATTTATTTTCCCTAAAAATGTCTGGCTATCAGACCTTATTAGGTGTGGTTTGCTGGAGCTATCATAAAGCTTTAGCTTCTTAAGTCTGTCACTATAATCATTCTTGTAGCTCTCTTTTGAACCCTTTCAACATGAAGGGAAATAAAAACAACCCAGGAAACTACAGACCAGTTAGTTTAACTTCTGTGCCAGGGAAGATAATGGAGCAAGTAATTAAAGAAATCATCTGCAAACACTTGGAAGGTGGTAGGGTGATAGGGAATAGCCAGCATGGATTTGTAAAGAACAAATCATGTCAAACCAATCTGATCGCTTTCTTTGATAGGATAACGAGTCTTGTGGATAAGGGAGAAGCGTTGGATGTGGTATACCTAAGACTTTAGTAAGGCATTGATACGGTCTCCGCATGATATCCTTATCGTATAAACTAGGTAATACAATTTAGTGGGCTACTATTAGAGGTGGGTGCATTAACTGACTGGATAATCCGGTACTCAGAGAGTAGTTATTAATGGCTCCCAATCCTTGCTGGAAGGCTATAAAGTGGGGTTCGCAGGGTCTGTTTTGGGACTGCTCTGTCAATATTCTTCATCAATGATTTTAAGATGTTGGCATAGAAAGTACGCTTATTAAGGTTGGCAGATATTGCCAAACTGGAGGGATTGCAACTGCTTATGGAGGACAGGGTCAAAATCCAAAATGATCTGGACAAATTGGGAGAAATGGTCTTGAGGTAAACCGGATGAAGTTCAATAAAGGACAAATGCTAAAGTTGCTCAAACACTTAGCGAAGGAAACAATCATTTTCACACAACAGAATGGGAGAGAACGTCTAGGAAGGAAGTATGGCAAGAAAGAATCTAGGGTCATAGTGGACCACAAGCTAAATATGAGTCAACAGTGTGATACTGTTGCAAAAAAGCAAATGTGAATCTGGGATGCATAACAGTGTGTGTTGTAAAGAAGACACGAGACAGTCATTTCTTACCGCTTAATACCTCTGCGCTGGTTAGGCCTCAACTGGAGTATTGTGTCCAGTTCTGCGGCACCGCATTTCAAGAAGATGTGGAGAAATTGGAGGAGGGTCCAGAGAAGAGCAACAAGCAATGTTAAAGGTCTTGAGAACATGACCTACGAAGCGAGGCTGAAAGAACTGATTTTATTTAGTTTGGAAAGAGAAGGACAGAGAGGGACATGATTAGCAGTTTTCAGGTATCTTGAAAGAGTGTTTCAGGAGGAGGGAGAAAAAACTGTCACCTTAGCTGTAATGAATAGGAACAAGAAGCATGGCTTAAACTGCAGCAAGGGAGATTTAGGTTGGAATTAGGCAAAAGTTCCTAACCTGTCCAGGATGTTAAACACTGGGAAATAAATTGCCTAGGGAGGTTGTGGAATCTCCATCTCTGGAGATATTTAAGAGTAGGTTAGATAAATGTCTATCAGGGATGGTCTAGACAGTATTTAGTCCTGCCATGAGGGCAGGGGACTGGACTCGATGACCTCTTGAGGTCCCTTCCAGTCCTAGAGTCTATGAATAAGCTATCATTTTCATTTCAACTCTCTCTCTCTCCCTAATGTGATGTTACTTTATGTACTTCCTAATGTTTTATGCATATAGACATTATTTTAAAAGTGCAGTGTAAAGGCAGAAAGCATAATGGTCCTTAACTTGCTTCCAAGACAATGAGGGAAACAATATCAGGTCCAGGCCTATGAAACCTTTTTTTTTCCTATTGCTTGATGGCACTTTTAGAACATTAGTAGAAACACATGTAGAAGAAAGAGGCCAATATAAACATAAAATTAAGCGAAGCAACTTGGATGGAAATAGAGTTACAGGTAGAGCTAATTGGAAGAAGGTTTTTGCTCCCACTAAATGTCTTTAAACTTTGTGGCAAAAACTGGTAATTTTTCAGTTTTCAACAACCGAAAATTGAAAAATTCTGACCAAAAAGATTTCGCCAAAATATTTTATTTTGAGTAATTTTTTTAAAATATTTGTTTTTGACCAATTTCATTTCAGTTTTTGGAAAAACGTAAAACATTTTGGAAATTTTGGAAAACTCGGAAAAAACATATTTCTGGTGGAAATTTGTTTTTTGATGAAAAGATCATTTTCTCCATTTTGGATGAAAATTTTTGACCTGCCACAGTTAGTTTTGATTTTAATCTACAATTCAAGTGTCCTTATCCAGCCACTTTTCACAAAATTAAATCCATGGAGATATAAGCATCTGGATTGAAACAGCTATGGCTTAATTCTGTTCTAATTTACAGTGGGGTAAATGCACAGTAACTCAGTTGAAGTCAATGGAGTTACAAAACCAACGTAAATGGGATTAGAAACAGCTCTGTAGCACAGATTAAAATTCTGGAAGAATTGACTCAGACCTTCATATTCCAAGGGAGATACATAGACTGTGATGCTTTACTGAATGTGAGTCTTTTGAAGAATCTATAGGTCTTTTAGATGACTCTGTAAGGGCCAAAACTATGTTTTATCTCTATGGACATTAACGGTATGTCTACATTATGGGATTATTCCGATTTTACATAAACCGGTTTTGTAAAACAGATTGTATAAAGTTGAGTGCACGCGGCCACACTAAGCACATTAATTCGATGGTGTGCGTCCATGGTCCCAAGGGCTAGCGTCGATTTCTGGAGCGTTGCACTGTGGGTAGCTAATTGCCGTAGCTATCTCATAGTTCCCGCAGTCTTCCCCCGCCCCTTGGATTTTCTGGGTTGAGATTCAGTGCCTGAATTGGGCGCAAAAATCATTGTCGCGGGGTGGTTCTGGGTAAATGTAATCAGTCATTCCCCGGGAAAGCAACGGCAGACAAATCATTTTCGTGCCCTTTTTCCTGGATTGCACTGGCAGACGCCATAGCATTGGCAACCATGAAAGCCTGTTTTGCCTTTTGTCCACTGTCACCGTATGTGTACTGGTGCCGCTGATAGAGGCGATACTGCAGTGCTTACGCAGCAGCATTCAGTGCTTGCATGTAGCAGAGGATGGTTATCAGTCGTTCTGTACCGTCTGCTGTGCCATTGTAAATTTGTGTGCATGAGATGACGGTTATCTGGCGTTCTTTACCCGTCTGGCTGCTGTTCATGGGTGCCCCTGGCTGAGGCGGCGGGGGCGCAAAGACAAAAATGGAATGACTCCGCCGAGTTAATCCTCTTTATGGTATCTAAAAAATAGAGGTCAGTTCCGCCTAGAATATGGGGCAAGTGTACTACAGCGAACCAGTGTACCAGAGAACCGAAGAGCACAGCCGCCCATGTCAGATCCCGCAGGAAATGATGAGCTGCCTTTGCCCCCATTTTTTCCCAACGGGGGGGGGTGGCCCCCCCTGCAACAACCCCCCAACCCGGGTTTGAATTTTTTTTTCCCCCCCCTTTTTTTCCTTTCCCCCCCCAAAAAAACCCTTTTCCCCCTGGGGGCTTACAGTGGCAGTGTCCCCCACCATTTGTGTGATGAAGTAATAAAGAAATGCAGGAATAAGAAACACTTGACTTTTTAGTGAGATAAAATGAGGGAGGCCAGCCTCCATTGCTATGATAGCCAGAGCGCATTAAACGGTGGTGGGGAGAGGAGCCCCAGCATCCCCTGCATGATAGTCCAGGCAGTACAGGAATTCTTTTCTTTACACATGAAAGGAGGGGGCTGATGGAGCTCAGCCCCCAGTTGCTATGATGAGGACGGTTACCAGCCGTTTCTGTACCAATCTACTGGGAATGACCAGGAATCATTCCTATTTTTACCCAGGCGCCCCCAGCTGCCTCACCTGAGGCCGCCAGGAGCACTTCACGAGCTCATGACGAGGACGGCTATCAGTCACTGCACTGTACCGTCTGCCACCGGGGAAGGGGTGGAGAGAGGATGCACTGTTTACTGGCTTGGGGGCAGGGGCCCCCCCAAAACGCTTCTACCAGCAGCATGAGTATACATAGGGTTGACATATAAAAAAGTCAAGAAACGATTTTTCCCCTTTTCTATCACTGATCTGTTGGGAAAAAATCGATGATTGCTGCGTTGAGGCTTAATATTTTGCAGACGAGGATTAGACCCACCTGACCACACAGTGCAATACTACCGATGACCGACTAAAAGGATGTCTATCGACCCCTACAGTCATTGGGAATTAGCTCAGCGCAATGCTAAGACAATGATTTCGAGACTGCGGGACTGTGGGATAGCTGGATTCCTCGGAACCCCCTCCCTCCCTCCTATGAGCATCCATTTGATTCTTTCACTTTCTGTTATGCATGTCACGCAGCACTGTGCTGTGGACTCTGTATCATAGCGTTGAGATTTTTTTCATAATGCTTTGGCTTTCGTTCTTCTGTAACGAGCTCTGATAGAACAGATCTGTTCTCCCCAACAGCGGTTCAGATCCAGTATCTCCCGTTACAGTCCTGCTGGAGCTCTTTTTGGGATTTGGGACTGCATCGCACCGTGCTTGATAGATGCTCCACGCTGACAACAGGAAATGAAATTCAAATGTTCGCGGGGCTTTTCCTGTCTACCTGCTAGTGCATCCGAGTTAAGATTGCTGTCCAGAGCGGTCACATGTGGAGCACTGTGGATACCGCCGGAGGCCATATCCGTCAATTTGCAGTTCCACACTAACCCTAATCCGATTGGTAATACAATTTTAAGCACTACTCTCTATGGCAAGGAGTACAGAAACGATTTAAAGAGCCTTCATATCGATTTAAAGGGCCTCTTGTGTGGACGGGTACACGTTAATTGGGTTTAACGCTGCTAAAATCGGTTTTAAACGCATATGTAGACCAGCCAGACTGGGTGGCACTTTCCGTAAGAGTAAGTGTTTTCACAGTGTTCTCGGCCACTGTATGTGGTTGCCCTGTGTGCCAGCTGTTTGAAAGACTGTTCACCCTTGCAATCCACAGAGATGATGTATGTTACTGCATTTAAGCTTGTGAGGATCCTTTATGTGAAAGGCAATATAAATTAGATCAGCCATTTTTCGGAGACCCTTTCACCAGTTATACACATGGGAATTTCTTTTTTTTTCTTTCTTTTTTCTTTTTCTTTTTTTCCTTTTTCTTTTTTCTTTTTCTTCTTTTTCCTTTTTTTTTTTTTTTTTTTTAAGTACGATACTTAGTATCATGTAAGTTGCCAGGTGCCCTCATTTTCCGCTGACAACTAGATACTATCATGACTGGGCCATAAAATTACCTACCTATATTGATATTGAGGTATCCCGCATCTTGCAGTATCAATCGCCAAATATCTTTGTTGTAGTTTTAATTTTCTCTCTTAATACATAATTAGAACAAAAAAGAGATTCTCGAAAAAATGCCAACTGAATTGTACCTGAATTTAATAACAGTGCCGAGTTTAACCATTATATGGCACCTTTCATCACAAAGGATGCCCAAGTGAATTGCCAAAGAACTTTCTAAATGTTGAAATGCAGCCAGTTTACATGGTAGAAGGACAGAAGGTTAACTGCCACACAGTACATTGTACTGTGTACAGGGCAAAACCCCGTTCTCCCACCAAGTATCATAAGATCATTTTAATGTCCAGGTAGAGCAAACAGGTCCTGATTGTTAAGCGCTTATCCAAAAGATTCACTTACTAAGCTTTTGTTTGCCTTAGAAAGATGTAAAGGGATTTGAACCTGGGTTCCAGAGCGTGCAGGTGTTTCAAAGATGACGTGTAGACTATTAGCCACCATCTCCGGTGCTAAAGACCAACAGTTACACAAACTAGTTGACCTGTTCATTTACTAAATAATTTATATGGATGTTTTAAAGTTCTGAAAATGCTGACAGACTCTTACTTAGTCATGATAGTTCTAATGGACTATAATGAAGAAACTTGATATTAAATATAACCAGATATTAAAATCCTATATTGCTTTACCCAGTTGCTCTGCAGCAGTGTGACCCGTGGAAATAATGTGAGCCAGGGGATGCTAGCTCAGCTAAATGATAATACTTTTATTTATTTTTTTCTAATGACCTCTCCATTGTGTAAGACATAAGTTGTTAAATATGCATTAGTTTGCCACTGTGGTTTATCATCTTTGTAGCAGAGCAAAAAAGATGTTTCCTAGTATATTACAATCATAACTGGGTATAATTATAGAAAAAAGCTCCAGAACCACCAGTTTCAATCAGTAGCATGTAAAGGTCTTCAAGAGTTGATGAAAAATGCCTACTTTTGACCAAACCACTCCCTATTCTGTAGATTCCAAATTTGGAGTAAAAATATTTATGAGGAACTACACTTCTATGATGATATTAATGTTTGCATGGCTCCTTGAAGATGTAATGCATTAAATATTGCTAAGTATTATCATTATTATTGTTATGCAGGATTTAGCATAAACTGCATATCTTTTGCCCAAGACTCCCTTCCCTTTATGCAGATATGCCAACACACACATCGAATACATGTTGACCTAGAAATTCTGGCATGTAGCAGTATCATCTCTGAGAGAGAAAATTATTTCCTTCCCTTGTCTGGGACCTGGAACCTGTCTGCCACAAATCAAAACAGAATCTCATTCAAAAGAAAAGGAAACCTTCATTTATTGAGAGGCTTTCACATTTATTGTTTAGGGTTCAAAAACAAGAACAAACACTCCACATGTCAGAACCTAGAGGCTGGCTCTAGTTTGGTGGGTTGGTTAATCTCAAATAAGCACATATGGACTATTTACAGTGGCCTGACACACCTGCTGTGTACCCCGTTCTCATGTGAGTTTGTGAATGGGTCCCTAGCAGCCTTCCTACTTCAGAGACTTCTCTGTCTCTTTTTTCCCTAGCCAACTTCAGAGAATGTTTGTATTTTCCTTAATTACAAGCCAACAAGGTCCAACTGCTTTAAGTTACTCTCAGATGTTTTTAAGGCTAGAAGGGACATCTGTGATCATATATTCTGATCTCTTGCACAGCACAAGCTATTGGATTCCTCCCAGACCAGAATCTGCTGCTTTGAGCCTAATAACTTGACTCAAGTTTAGGTAGGACCCAACTGTCCTCTTTCAGCTTCTCTAAATTGAGAACTTCCCTGGATTTAAGCTTCTTTTGGGCTGCAGATGGCCTGTCACTCCTCTTTGGGTTCCTGAAGTCTCTTGTGTCATTGTCTGGCTCTTTGGTTGCTTCCTTTCATAGTGAAATTGTGAAGGAGAATGTAAAAGTCTAGAGGATCTGAAATCACCCCAGTGTCCTATGCAGCCATTTGTTTGAGACCCCCCGCAGAATCATCACAAATTCTACCTTTAGATCAGCACCACCTGACTGAAATTTGTAGTAATTCAAGGGTAAGATGCTAAGAGTAACCTCCTGGCACTGAAGTTACAATCTGACAGCACTATGCCATCTACCAGAAAGTGCGGCATTTCGGATCCAGATATCGTCAGTGTTTGTAATGACAGATTCCAAAAAATGGTATGATCTGGCCCAGGGTAAGCAGAGAAGCAAAACAAAGAAAAAGTTTATTAGGCATGTGCCACTATTTGAAACAGTGATAGCTGGTGCAATTTAAATGCAGTTTAATATGTTTCATCTGATTTCAGTTTATGTCTTGATCCTCATCAGATGTGTAGCCAGCTGGCAGCTGTCTGGCTACATGGGACTTTTACATGTCTTTCAGCTAAATCATGTATCAAAATCTCCAGATAGATCTGCATTGCAGATGGGATGGCAGATCTGCCAAAAGGATTTGGTGAAAGTGAAGAATTTATGCCCTCAACAATCTTTGTGTCCTGCTTTCCATCTGAAAGAAGTAGGTCTGGAGATCATTTCAGATGAAACGTCAACTCCCACCTTACTAATATATGCATATATGACTACTTAGAGATATAGGGCCTAATTTTCAGAGGTGCAGACAGTGGTGAAAGTAACTTAAAGGACTTACATGTACCCCGGAGTCCTGAGCAAGGAGCCTCAACCAGAAGGGAAGTGGCCTCACCAGAAGGAGCAGGGCCCTTAGAGCCCTGGGCCCTTCTGGCAGCGGGGCTCTGATGGCAGTTTAAAGGGCCTGGGGTGGTAGCGACTGCCAGAGTCCTGGGCCATTTAAATCACCGCCCGAGCTCCACTGCCAGAGTCAGCAGAGATTTAAAGGGACCGGGGCAGTAGCAGTGGCCGGAGCCACAGGCCCTTTAAGTTGCCACCAGAACCCCGCTGCCAGAGCCGGTGGAGATTTAAAGGGCCAGGGGCTCCCAGCCGTTGCTACTGCAGTAGGGCCCTGGGCCCTTTAAATTGCCACCAGAGCCCCAGGATCCCAGCCACCTCCGCTGCCACTAATGCAAGCCCCAGGCCCTTTAAATTGCTGCCTGGGGAAACTGGTCCGGTACGCCGTACCGGCTCTTGCCAGTACACCATACCAGGGCATACTGGCTTACTTTCACCTCTGGGTGCAGAGCACCTACAATTATCAGGGACTTCAGCTGGATTCCCATTCTTTCTGAAAATCAAGTCCATAGCCAGTAAGAAGCTATGTGTGAGTGTTAAGTGCACAAACAGTGAACTGATTACATGCTTGAGAAGTGTGTGTGTGTGTGTGTGTGTATTTATATAAAGTTCATTTATGGAAAATGTACAGTAATATGAAAAACAGAACAAAATGGGATATAATGGGTCTGAGTGGGATTTCTCACCAGATTTGCACTAGTGTAACTGCACTGACTTTGGTGATTTAAAGTGGTATATGTGAGAATGGAAAATGACTGATGTGCTTAAACTGAAAGGGGGAAATGGTGATTAAATATTAATAACAACTCTGTAAATATGAGAAAAGTTGACAACTACTGTACTGGTACCAAGGATAGTTGTAAAACTACCTTATGTGGAAAATTTGGGGCTCGGATGCTTCAGTAATGGGAGCCCTAGAAACATCATAAAGACAGGCAAACATGTTAAAGGTCACACTTGATACCCATTTATCAAATCTATGTAGAATGGAGATGTGAAAAGAGCCTTTGTCTACGAAAAGTTTACTGACATTTTCCTAAGAATTCAACATGATTTTAATTCCATTTTCATTCATTTACCCTTTGGAATGGAATTGCTGCCATTTAAAGGTAATATGCAAACTCTTTCTTTTTTGTCTGCATCGATGAAAACCAGCTGAAGATGTGACATTAAAAGTCATATAAGTGATGTCTAGTGGGGGGAATAGGAGAAGAGTTAATTATTTTCTTAATTCACAAGCAGAAAGTGAGTTTCTTTGTGCACTGTTTGCCATTGGAGGGGCCTGCATTCTCAAGGGACTTAACACCAACTTTATCCAATAGATACTGAAGGTAGTTCTGAACATGGTCTGTATTTTGCAGGAGATCAGACTACATAATCCAACTGTGCCTACTGACATTAAAATCTATGAATCAACTATCTAGACAGTCCATGAAAAGATACTGATATTGTCTTTGATGGTAGTCACTAGGGCTATCTAAGCCCTTCAAGGTTGGTTTCACAAAAGTACTCATAAATTTAATGCCAAAATGCACTTCACAAGAGCTGGAAGGACACTGTCTCCAGAAAATCTGTGGTGGTGGTGGTGTTTTTTTGGAAGATCAAATTCATTCAACTTGCCTGAGAAAATTCTTAACAGCTGCCTCTCCTCCTTAACTATTTCTTCCCTCCAACAAGCTTCTTACCACAGATGTCTTCATGCTGATATTTCTGGTTTGGTTGGAGGAGTGGATATCAACATGGAAAGGATGTTTGCCAGTTTTCATCTGGATGATCAGCTTAGCCCATGTTCACAACTTTCAGAAGGAAATTATCTAAATGCTTATGGATCAATGTCCTGGCAGATAAAGCACAAGATGGGGAATTAGTTGGTGTCTGCTACCGACTATCAAACCACATGAGGGAATAAGATGGCTGGCTCCTTGCGCATGTACCTATAATGTGTAAGGAAAAAAGCTGTGTGATCATGGGGGATTTCAGTTTAAGTGACATATGCTGGAGGTCTCATGGTGACAGTATTTCAACATTCTTGGAATTCTAGATATTATACAATGTCCTAACTCAAAAAGTGTTGCATTCAATAAGGAGAAATTCTAAATAAGATCTCAACTGACAGATAAAGAGGAACTGATCATAGAACAAAAATTAATGGTAACTTAGGTGCAAGTGATAGTATTGAATATAAATCAGAAGTTAGGAATTGTAGAAAATTGACAAGAAAAGCTAAGGGCCATAAGGAAAAATCTATAGCTAGCAGGAGTTCTTTAATATATGTGACAGACCCAAACCAGTGGGGTACAGGAGTCTGGTAGAGGGCAAATATACTGGTCACTGGATGAGTAGTTTTCTGTTCCCTGAGTGACCAGAGCAGGGGCTGCACTAGAGTAATCAGGAACCTGCTAGAACCAATTAAGGCAGACAGGCTGATAGCTCATCTGCAGCCAATCAAGGCAGGCTAATGAGGGCAACCTGGGTTTTAAAAGGAGCTCAACTCCAGTCAGGTGGGGAATAAGCCCAGAGGAGAGGAAGTGTGTGTGAGGAGCTGGAGCAGAGCACAAGAGCGGAGAGTGAGCTGCTGGAGACTAAGGGTACAAGCGTTATCAGACACCAGGAGGAAGGTCCTGTGTGAGGATAAAGAAGGTGTTTGGAGGAGGTGATGGGAAAGTAGCCCAGGGAATTGTTAGCTGTCATGCAGCTGTTACAGGAGGCACTATAGACAGCTGCAATCCACAGGGCCCTGGGCTGGAACCTGATAGAGGGTGGGCCCGATTCCCCCAAACCTCCCAACTCCTGATCAGACACAGGAGGAGTTGACCCAGACTGTGGGGAAGATCACTGAGGTGAGCAAATCTGCCAATAAGTGCAGGACCCACCAAGGTAGAGGAGGAACTTTGTCACATATATTAGGGGGAAAAATAATCTTAACAAAGGTATTTGTCCATTACTAAATGGAAATGGTAGAATTACCAACAATAATGCAGAAAAGACAGAAGTCTTCAATAAATATTTCCATTCAGTATTTTGGGGGAAAAACAGATGGTGTATTCATACCATGTGGTTATATTCTTTTCATTCCACTAGGATCTCAGGAGGATGTTAAACAGCAGCTACTAAAGTTAGACATTTTAAAATCAGCAGGCCTGGATAACTTGCATCCAAGAGTTTTAAAAGAGGTAGCTGAGGAACTTGCTGGACTGTTAATGTTGATTTTAATAAGTCTTGGAACACCAGGGAAGTTCCATAAGACTGGAAGAAAGCTAATGTTGTGCCAATATTTTATAAGGGTAAACAGGATGATCGGATAACTTTAGGCATGTCAGTCTGACATAGATCCTGGGCAAGATAATAGAGTGGCTGATATGGGATTTGATTAAGAAAGAATTAAAGGAGGGTAATATAATTAATGCCAATTAACATGGATTTATAGGAAATAGATCCTGTCACATTAACTTCTGATCTCATCAAAAAGAGATCTCTGGTTTGGCTGAATAAGGTAACAGTGTTGATGTAATATACTTAGACTTCTGTAAGACGTTTGACTTACCATTGCATGACATTTTGATAAAAAAAAACAAGAAAGATGTAAAATTAACATGGCACACATTAAATGGATTAAAAGCTGGATAATAGAGAGGTCTCAAAGTGTAATTGTGAACAGGGAATCATCATAGAACTGGTGTATTTTTACTGAGGCCCCATAGGGATTGGTTCTTGGCCCTACACTATTTAACATTTTTATTTATGACCTGGAAGAAAACATAAAATTATCCCTGATAAAGTTTGTAGATGACACAAAAATTGGGTGGGTGGTAAATAACAAAGAGAACAGGTCACTGATACAGAGCCATATGTCAGCTGAACGCAAGCAAACAATATGTGTTTTAATATGGTTAAATGTAAATGTACACATCTAGGTACAAAAAATACAGGCCATATTTAAAGGATGAGGGACCCTATCCTGGGAAGCAGTGGCTCTGAAAAAGATTTGGGAGGTATGGGGGAGGAATAATCAGCTGAACATGAGCTCCAAGTGCTGTGGCCAAAAGGAATAATTCAGTCCTTGGGTGCTTAAACAGGGGAATCTTGAGTGGTAACCTGAAAGGTTATTTTAACCTCTGCATGTGGCACTGGAATAATGTGTCCGCTTCTGGTGTCTGCAATTCAAGTAGGATGTTGATACATTGGGGAGGGTTCAGAGCAGCACCACAAGAATGATTAAAGGATTAGAAAACCTGCCTTATCGTGATAGACTTGAGGAGCTCAGTCTGTTTATCTTAATTGAGAGAAGGTTAATGAGTGACTTGATTACAGTCTATAAATATTTACGTGGGCAACAAATATTTTATAATGGGCTGTTCAGGCTAGCAGAGAAAATATAACATGATGGAATGGCTGAACGTTAAAGCTAGACAAATTCAGACCAGAAGTAGGGCATACACTACCCATTGGAACAATTAACCAAGGGTCATAGTGGATTCTCTCTCACTGACAATTTTTAAATCAAGATATATTCTAGAAATTATTTGAGGAAGTTCTATGGCCTATGTTACACAGGCAGTCTGGTGCGATGATCACAATGTTCCCTGCTGGCTTTGGGATTGAAAATGTATCCTACTCATTTTGGCACTCACTGCTGTTAGCATTGCGGTTGTCTCAGCAAGCTTGGGTTTCAGCCCCCCAGAGGGAAACAAGAGCAAGACTAAAGGTCATGATAACTGAAATGAAAGAAATACTTTAAAATAGTACCCAAGTGCAATGTATTGTGGGCAATGGTATGCAAATCAAAATGTAAATAAGCTTGACAGGCCTTCCAGCCTTAAAAGTTGCCAAAGGGCTTCTTTCATTCTGTAGTCCTTTCTGCCCTTCATAAGTGTGGTACAGCTGTTCCCTCCGCCAGCAATGACACTGACCTCTTGGGGGAAGGGCAGACACAAAAGTCACAGGGATTCTTAGCTGCAATCACTTCTGTAATGGCTTCTTTTAGTTGTATTTCTTAATGACGCTTTTGAAAAAAATATATTTGTTGACGTATGTCTTTATTGTGGTAGAGAAAAATGAGAGTGCTGTTGGAGCCACAATGATTTTCATCACAGGTACCAGCTACCACTCTGTTAACCCTTAGGAGACTGGCCACTTCAAACGGAGATATAACCGGAGGGTGATTTATATACAAGCATCTAGTGATGCCACTGTAGACTGCTGTGATGGGGGAAAGGGACAATATGTGGCTCTGCCTGCACTGAATCCTGCCTACCCCCTTTGGCTTGGAACCTCCTTTTCCCCCTAGCAATCCCTCTCACCAAGACTCCCCTTGCTGCCATGGTGTCCCTTCCCTCAGCCCAGGCAACAGCAGCAGATGGCAATGCGTGCTGGTGAATGGCAGCTTTCTGGCAGGAAGTCAGAGGCTCTGGCATGGAGCAGTAAGCCAGCTGCTGACACAGGTAGCTGGGAAACAGTGTGGCTGGCTGCCTCTTGAGACTTTTTCAAAGGGTGACAGTAGGGACTAGAAGAACGCTAAGAGAGGTAAGACAAGGTCATCATTAAGAGGAGACGTAGTAGGGCTGTGCTGGGATACAGCACAGGCCACAGGACAGGCAAACTTGTTCTCAGCCCCTTAGTGGGGACCCATGGGGCTATGGGGCAGTTTAACATTGATTACTATAGCCTTGAAAAGATCTTCCCTTTTTTTTCCCCCTGTTGGTCTAATCCATTTTATTTCAATTTATGACCAAATAAAACTCCCAGATATCCACAACCTTGCAGTGGGATAAGTTTTAAAACACATCCTGGCAGAAATATAACCTGCATTCTCTAGTTCAGTAATAGAGCAGCAGTTGAAGCTGTTTAACTTCAAAGGGTGCTAGTCTCCCTTTAGTATTGCCCTTTGTAATACCGTGGTGCCTGCTGTAACAACAGAGCCATGTGTAATGCCTCTACTACACTGACTTTTTTTGTCTCACCCTTTCCATGCAAGATCTTCATTGTCATGTGTGGAGTTTTTAGAGCCTGCAGGAGCTAGACGTCTGAAAACAGAAATAGTTTGCTTCACTGATAATGTCTGGTAATGTGCAAAATCTCATTAAAATCCATTCAGACATTCCTGTTCTATACCGAGTTAATAACACATGAAAGTTGCATTGGGCCTATAATTAGAATCACTTTTTAAAAATATAAATTGTGCCATGATATTCAGTTGGAAGCTAGTTTATAAAAGATTTAAGGCTGAGATGCAGTTAGATTATAACCACCTGTAATGTATCCTTTGAACAGTCTGCTCTTCCCAGGTTTCTGTTGCTTTTTAAATTAATAAAATAGTATAGTTTTATTTTCATTTACTGTCTTTTAATAAATTAATATTTAATGTTACATAGATCAAGTGGACTTGGTTGAATTTTTTATCAGGCTTTCAGGCTTTCTCTTTATCCAAAAGAGAGGTTGTTTTAATAACCTTCATTCACTTTAATTCTACTGTGTTTTTACTCATTCCTTCATGTAGTCAACTCTATTAGAAGTAAATGGCCTTGTGAAAAGGAAAGTATAAAGTAATGATGGTGGAAAATTATGTCTTGAATCATCATAGTCAATCACTGATTGATGAAATACCTGAGCTGATAATGAAGATACAGTGAAACCAAATCAACCCAGTATCTGGCAGATGTTGGGAAAATCAGAGAAATCTGCCTAGTTCTCTAGAAAGGGTGGAGCAAGTTTTTGGAGAGGTGAGGCAAATGGGTGAGACTGGGAAGGAGATGGAGGATTACCTACTCCCTGTACCTAGGCTGATGTGCAGGACACATCAAGATGAGCCGAGACAGCTGCAGCTGAGGAGATGAACAGCAGGTTAAAGCCAAGAAGTGGAATCTATGGCTCATAGTTCATTGGAAGCCATGGAAATAGTGGCCTAAGGTGTATTGACTTGGCATCTGTGAGCCACTGGTGAGGTGTTGTGGAACATGGTCTTGATTGCAGGATATGTGGAAGGGATGCTGAAAATGGAATACTGCAAGGGGCTAGGTCAGATTTGGAGAAGGAAGGATATTGAAGCACTAGGGAGCTATGGGGCAGGTGTCAAGGAGAGCTAACAAGGTCTCCAGCACTAGAGCTGGCTTATGAGGAAGGAGTTCTGCTTCACTTTGGCAGCATGTCCACACTAAAGGGCTGCTCTATTCAAACACATTACCAAAGGCAGCAACAGGAGCTGCACTCTGAAATGAGAAAGATACAAGTACTTAAAGGGAAGGAATGTGATTGTAACCCATTGATGAAGGATGCTATGCTGTAAAAATACAGAATATTATTTAGAAGTAGAATGAACTAGATGGAGCTTGTAGCTTTCTGCTGTTCCTGAGTGTTACTAGGTTTACTTCTTCTACAGGCAAGAGCACTGGACAGTTATAAGACCCTCTGGTTTAAACTGTGAAGCTTAACTCACGCTTTTGCATGAGGATTTTGTATCTGGCAGATGACTTTTGTTACTGCTTCCTAATGTTAGAGAATCAGAAATTTTCCATCTGTTGCAAGGCCAGGTTTATTAGTAGAGTGATAGACATGAGAGGCATGGGAGTCAGCCATCTTCCCTTGTCCTGGTCTGCAGCTCTGTATTATCTCTGATGCTGGCCTTCAGTTCACCCACATTCTCCTTATGCCTTTCAGTTCCTGGAAGAGTATCATTACTTTGTCACCTTGCCTGTAGCCCAGAAGGGAAGATGTGCTCCTTCCTAAGAAATTGCTATCTGTGTTATTTCAGAAATATGTGCTGTCATAAACAGATAGCTAAGGGTTAAGGTTTCTTTTACCTGTAAAGGGTTAACAAAGGGAACCAAACACCTGACAAGAGGACCAATCAGGAAACCGGATTTTTCAAAGCTTAAGGGAGGGAATTTGTGGGTGTTTCTTGGTCTTGGGTCTTTGTCTGTTCTGTGCTCTCTCAGCTATGAGAGGATCTATTTCCAGTCCTTCTAATCTTCTGTTTCCCAGTTGTAAGTACAAAGGTAGCAAAAGTATAGTCTTTTAAATTGTTTTGCTGTATTTGCATCTGTGTATCTGGCTAGTGGAGTCTTTATGTGTATTTGGCTATAAGTACTTTAAATTGTATTGGTTTTGGGTAAGGCTGTTTATCCCTTTTCTATTGTTTATTCATTTTCTATAAGTTGAAAACCCTGTATCTTACCATCTAGATTACAGAGAACTGTTATTCTATTCTTTCTTTCTTTTTTTTTATTAAAAGTTTTGCTTTTTAAGACCTGTTGATTTTTTTTTTCTAGTTGACCCACCAGGAAATTGGTGGGAGAAAGGAAAGACAGGGGGGAGGGGGAAAACTGCTGTCTGTGTTTAACTCTCCTAGTGTCCCAGGGCGGGAAGAAGCTAAGGGGGAAGAGAGATAGAATCTTTTCTGTTTCCTTGTCTTTGGGTTTGTCTCTTTGTGGAAGAGAGGAGACATGCTTCTTGGTATTGTGATGTAAAGAGGTTGCATCAGTAACTCTCAGGTTAGCCCAGAGAGGAAATTCTGGGTGGGAGAGAGGTGGGGGGGAATGGTTTATTTCCCTTTGTTAGGAGACTCAGGGCATCTGAGTCTTGGGGTCCCATGGGGAAGTTTTGGGGGACCCAAGTGTACCAGGCACTAAAATTCCTGGTTGGTGGCAGCCTATCAGATCTAAGCTGGTAATTAAGCTTAGAGGCTTTCATGCTGGTACCCAATCTTTGGTACACTAAGGTCCAGATTTGGGAATTATACCATGACATGTGCACTTACAACTTCATCTACAGCCCTTGCCTCCCTCCTCCCCTGCATGCAACAGTGAGGAGAACTTCCACTGTGTGCACTGAAAGTCAAAAGTAACCTCTCTCAGAATGAATCAGTAGGTCACCCCAGAGAGCAGTCTACAGTGAGCTATACCAATATACCAGTCCTTTGGTGGCAATCAGGGAATACTGGAAACATGCTGACCTAATGTGTTATCCCTTTAATCTCTACATCAAGAGCCAGCATATTATGTATTCATTTGGAGGTGAGTGAGCTCCACAGTAAGTTTTAAGTAAGGAAGACTGAGGACTATCATACGAGTTTCATTGCAGGCAAACACTAAAATTAGTTTATGTCTCAAAGGCTCAAAGCAACATGCAAGAGAACAGAGAGATACTGTTCTACAGTAAATGCCTCTACAGTCTGATTGGATTGGACTTCTCTAGTCTTGGCAGGATTAGTGCAAATTAATTTCACATTAACCTGTTGAAGACCACAAATGCCCATTGGGTTCTAGGGAATTCAGTTAACTGAAATAACAATATTTTTGTGCTAGATGCAGGAACACAAAAAAATGTTTCTATGGATATTAAAGCATTTTACAGCCTATAGGTCACAGACACTGATGATCTTCACAGGCCACAGATGAAATATTGTATTGTTTCCATGATTTTTGTCCTTTACCAAGGGCTTGAATGACTTTCACATGTAGAGCCCTCCTCATTTCATACTGCACTTTTTTTTGCTCACCTTAATTCTACTCACTCGTGTTTTATTTTAAATATTTTTTATCTCAAAGTTTTGTTTTACTCTCTGTCATGGTTGTGGGGCTGCCTGTACATGTTCCTTATTCTGATCTCTCTGAGTGCATCCACGTCAGAGAGCAGGTGTGGCCCTTATCTGTCTCTGGGTAGAATCCCGTGATTTCTTCCAGTCTTAAGCAAGGACCTGGGAATGCTGTCCTATGTATCATGCTGCAGGTCTGACTGAGTTTTGGGGACATGTGTTTCCTCCCTTCTGGGATCTGTGAACAGTAATGTTGACCAACAGCCTTCTTAAAACAATTTCTATTTTGGAAATGGGACAAAGCATTAGAGGAAAGACAATTTATGAACAACCTGTCTGCATGTCTATCTTACCTAAAGTATGAGCATCCTATACTGGTGACTTAGGCAGACTTAACTTCTTCATTTGCCTCTCTGTAACTCAATCTAGGACTCCACCTGCTCATACATGAATGCCAATGTAAACCCTGTAAAAAACTTTGTTATCCAAGAGGCTTCTTCAAATGCTGGAGGGTTCTGGCCCCTCCTGGTCAAACAAGCTCCATAGGCTTTCTGGGGATGGAGCCAGAGTCATTGGAGCTAATACTTCTGGCAGCATCCCTTAACTAGCCTTAATTAGAAGCTGTTAGCTGAGCGTCTTGAGCCATCTCCTCCTTCCTGTCTGGACTATCCCAGAGGGTCACCTCCTGGGAAGCAGTTAATCAAAGATATTCCTACAGAAACCACCCTGCTCCGTTTGGGCCAACATGCAGTAGTAACAAAATATTAGTGTCCCTGTGTTTATCCCACTCTCTGAAAAGGAAAAGCCTATCTGTGGGGGAGATGGAAGTACAAACTATGCCAGTGTCAAGCAAACCACAAGGCCAATCTGCAGATAGAAACAGCAGTAGAATCTCACTCATCTGAAACTCAGAAGGCCACACTAAAAATGGATTTGAGGGTCAGCTGTTTTAGGGAGCACAAACCCCTGAGGTTGAGCTGCAGTGCTGAGGGAGGGCCAGTGTGGAACTAGTCCTTGTGGCTGAATTCCCTCTCACAGCACTCAGTATTGTCTGGAAATGGCACTACGGCAATGATCATGCTTCTACCCCACCCTGGGACTCAGTAGTCTCCAAATGTCACAAATCCATGCTGAACCCTCCATTCTTTAGTGCGGATTAGTGGTGCTCAACCTGCTGTTGGAGTATTCTTTAATCCCTTCATCCTATTTCTTCGCATGTCTGCTAGACCACAAAAGTCAGTAACTTGCAGTGTTTCTCTGTGCTACCATCATGGCAATCTTTCAATCTACAAAGAACAAATTAAGGGTCAGATTCTACAGCGATTCCATTTGTGCTCCCATTGACTTCTGGACTCTTACGTTGGTGGTTAACACTGAATATCTTGTATATAAGGGTGCAAATCCTGTTGAGTTAAGAAACTGAAAGATCACACGCACCAGGACATATGCTAGCATGGGAGTCTTTCATTACCCAAGCAGATCAAAGCATAAAAATGAAACCCATAAATCTCAAAATGAACTTGTACCCCCACCATCCCAAATCAGAGTATAGTGTCAAAGGACAGAGAAAGTTGGATTTATCCACTCGGCTGTCATGATTGTTAATGGAAACCAGGGGCCTAGCACACAAATTGAAAATTAACCCAAGGGTTTATTGGCTAATAAAACAGTCTTGAAAACGGTCTGATTCCTCTCTGATGGTGGTTAAATCAGAAGTGGCTCCATGGAATAGAGTTAACACAGTGACACCAGCACAAAACCAGAATTTAAGCGTGAGAAGACTCAGGCCCCTTTTGTCTCCCATTTAACACACATCTTCTTTTTAAAACATTGCAATACAGTAATGAACTGCAGTGGAATGAAAACAAAGCATTCATTTACGCCAGAGAATGAAATGCTGGACCCCAGGGAAAGATTGCGAGGTTGTCATTCCTGTTGTGTGATACTTGTCAAAATCATGACAGTATTGATTAAACCTATGCAACAAGTGGGAAGCTGTCAGCATTTCCATCTTCTCTAAAGCGTGTACATCTTCCCTTTGGTTTTGTCAGTAACTCTGGCTTCACTTCTGGGAGAGAGGAGATGTCTACTGCTTAGTGTTCGATTCCTCCTGGATTTTTTAGTCTGATCTGCATGCCTGGCACTCCCAAAATTCCCATTAAAATCAATGGGAGACTGCAGGCATAGTCCCTGAATGATTTTTAGCATATTTTTCATTTTAATGGTATGCACATTCCTAGAAACTTGGCACCTGTTTTTGGAGTAACGATACATATTCAGATATCGCTGCTCTGGAAGGTCATAATACAAAGATGAGTTTCTGGCAAAAGGATCCAACCCCATAAAAGGTGAGAGTGGAGCTCAAGTGGTTCATCAGCAGACCCCCAAAATGAAATTTTTGTGTATTCCACCAGTGCTTCTTCATTGTTCTACTTTTATATAATCCCAGGGTCAGATTAATAAACACTTTGGCGCATCCATACCATAAAATACAGCCATGGCCATTAAAAAATGGCCAACTGCATTACATAGCTATCTTAGTTTTTGCGTCCTCTGTATGTGCAATATTCAACGCATTCCTTATAGTAGGTCTACAGCACTACATATCAATTTTAGGGAGCTACAAGGGATCATGGCATGCACTGAGGTTACAGTGTGTATTGCATTACATTTTTCAAGCTTATATATAGCATCCTTTACTGTAATCTCTCCATTACATGTTTGAGTTAGTCCTTTAATCAGGGAGCCATGGCAGAATGGTACAAATCTCTGGCTGCTTCCAGTATTGGATGTAAGACCTTTTGGTTCAGGGCAGTGTATCTGTGGCAAGTTTATCTCCCATCTTTCCACCTGTTCTTCCTTTTGTGGGGGCCGTATGGGACTTTTGCCAAGTTTTATTTTAAGACTGGATGGTTTATATTTGAGCATCGAACCCACAGTCTGATCAAACCTTGTTTTCAGTTCTGTATGGAGTCCCAGCACTGGGATGGGAGTGGGTATTGTAGAAATGTGTTGTCTGGTAGATCATCACAGTTGACAGCAAAGAGAAGGAGAAAAAGGGAAGAGCTGTTTACCAAGCTACCATGTTTATATATAATTATGTCAGGAAGGGGTTTTTTGGTATATTTTGCTACTATTTCATTTTCTGCTTAGTTGCTATTTCTTGAAAAGATTTATATTTTTACTGCAGGCTACAGCTTTTATGTTGGGTTATGGAATTAATGGAATCATGTCAGCATCCCCCCCTCCTCATTTTCAGAAGGAACATAATTTCCAAGTCTTTTCTAAGAGCCCCACTCTGATCTCACACACTCGGAGCAGATCAGATTTTCATGCAACACAAATGAAAGACTGACACGGTGTGAGTTAGTTGTTTAAAGCAGTGGCTCTCAACCTTTCCAGACTACTGTAGCCCTTTCAGGAGTCTGACTTATCTTGCATATCCCCAAGTTTCACTCACTTAAAAATGACTTGCTTACAAAATCAGACATAAGAATACTAAAGTGTCACAGCACACTACTACCGAAAAATTGCTGACTTTCTCATTTTTACCATATAATTATAAAATAGATCAATTGGAATATAAAGTACTTACATTCCAGTGTATAGTATATAAAGCAGTGTAAACAAGTCATTGTATGAAATTTTAGTTTGAACTGACTTTGCTAGTGCTTTTTCTGTAGCTGGTTGTAAAACTAGGTAAATATCTAGATGAATTGATGTGCCCCCTGGAAGACCTCTGCCTGTCCACAGGGGTGCACATATCCCTGGTTGAGAACCACTGGTTTAAAACATCGGCTACTCTGAAAAGTAATTTTAGAGTTTTAGGCCCAAATTTAACACTGTTACTCCTGTTTTACACCTCTACCTTGATACAACGCTGTCCTTGGGAGCCAAAAAATCTTACCGCATTATAGGTGAAACCGCGTTATATCAAACTTGCTTTGATCCACTGGAGTGCACAGCCTGCCCCCCTGGAGCGCTGCTTTACCGCTTTATATCTGAGTTCATGTTATATTGGGTCGTGTTATATCGAGGTAGAGGTGTACTTTGAAATGAACACAGGTAGGATTGTTCTACAGCCCCAGATTTGTTTTTGAATAAGTCCATTGAAAGCTCTTTGTAGTTATTAGGAATTTTCATTGCTTTTCTCTAATCATAATTGTAGTGGGTTGTTGCAAGGTATTAGACCTGGATTAAAACTGAAGGAAATATTTTGGGGAAATTCTATGGCCTGTGTAATACAGGTGAGACTAGATGGTCTTGGAATCTATGAATTGTTTACCTTCAACTGGGTGTGAAAAACCAGTTAGATACCCTTTATCTTTCTCCCAACACCATCCAATACATTTGCAAGAGGAAATGAGCTTTTTCAGTGTTATAATGGCTGAACTGTGTTGGTCAAGTTATACAACCAGATGCAACCTTATAATGCTTCGGATTCCTCAAAAGCTGCCACCTCCATCTCTTCTCCTGGTGTCAGTGCATAGTTTTCTGAGATACCATAAATGTATGGCTGCATCATCATTAACAAGATGTGGATTAGGAAACAGAATTACTCTTGGAAAAGAACAATGGAGATATCGAATAATAATCATAATAAAAAGTTTCCTTTTGGCAATGGAGTTTTGAAGGGGAATTCTGAAAAGTAAATAAATGACTAAGATTCTCTGTAGCTACCCTGATATAAAATAAAGTCCTGTGTAGGGAAAATAATTCTCAAACCCTTTTAGCGATTTGAACAATCCTTTTGAAGGATATCTGGTCAGTTGAAGCCTTATTCAACAGCTGGAACAATTTGGAGTAAATTCTCAACTGGTCAGGTACAAGACCAGGCTGACAACTGGTAGGCCAAAGACGGGAAGTAACAGGGGCAGTTTGAATAGTGCCTCAATAGGACACAAACTCCTTGTCACTAAAGACCTGATTCATTTATATGGTCTAAAGTCTTTGAAACTACAGCTTCCAGAGATCAATTTGGATTTGACTCGTTCATTCTGACTATGAATTGGACATAACATTAATTCTTCGAGTTCTTGCTCATATCCATTCCAGTTATGTGTGCGCGCGTCGTGTGCACGTTCGTCAGAGAAACTTTTACCCTAGCAACACTCGGTGGGCCGGCAGGTCGCCCCCTGGAGTGGCACCGCTATGGCGCCTGATATATACCCCTGCCGGCCCGACCGCTCCTCAGTTCCTTCTTACTGCCCATGTCGGTCGTTGGAACAGTGGAGCGCAGCTTAGCTGATCTCCACCTTCCTAGCGATTCGCTTGTGCTTTAGCTTCTTAGTGTACATAGTTTTTCTCTAGTTCTTTATTAACTACTGTTTAGCATAGTTAGTGTATATAGTTTAAGAGGATCGGGGGTTCACCCCTTCTCCTCCCCCGGCACTGGGGCCCATGCCCGGTTCACCGGGCTTCAAGCCCTGTGCTACCTGCCGTCGGCCGATGCCCACAGGAGACCCGCACGACTCCTGTTTAAAGTGCCTCGGCGAGGGCCATCTGTCGGACAAGTGCCGTATTTGTAAGGCGTTCAAGCCCCGGAGCAGAAAGGAGCAGGACTCTCGCCTGAAACAACTTTTGATGGACGCAGCTCTAACTCCTCCATCCTCGGCACCGTCTCCCGCACCGGGAACAAGTGCTTCGTCTGTTCCTGCGCCAGCGAAGACTCCTCGGCACCTCCCGTCACCGGCCCAGTCCTCCAGCCGGCGCCGCTCACTCTCCCTGAGGAGCAAGAAATACAAGGCTTCTGCGGTACCTTCAGCCGCACCGCAATTAGAGCGCAGTTCCAGGTCGGACCGCCCGGCACCGCCAACTGCCGCGGCACCACCTGCTCCTGCACCATCGATTCCAGCCTCTCAGGAGCCGTCGAGTCCGGTGCCGACCAGCTCCCCGGCCCACGCTGTGGTAGAGCTCGTCATACCGTCCACGCCGGAGACCTTCTCCATGGCACGGGACCTCATCGCTCTTACAGAGCCTGAGCTGCCTCAACCCCCGGCACCACCGGTGCGGGTCATTCAGTCGCTGGGCAAACCTGCCATGGTGTGACCATCGTCCCCGGGCACCAAGGAGCTCTGCCGATCTCATTCAGGATCCCGTCAACGTTCCCGGCTCCGGCACCGATCGCGATCCCGGCACCGCTCACGATCCCGACGCCGCTCGCAGTCGTACCGTCGGCACCGCTCCAGATCCCAGCACCGCCAAACCTCTCGTAGCCGATCCAGGCATGTCGATGTTCGGCACCGGTCGACCTCCCGGCACCGCGCTGGTCGTAGGTCCCAGTCCCGCTCTCCACACTGCCACGGCTCCCAGTACCGTTCGCCGGCGCCGCACAGGGACAGCTACTATGGACACAAGGATCTGGTCCAGTCTGCTTCAGCTCCCCCGTGGCCATCCCGTCACACGTCCGCTTCCTCGTACGCAGACAGCGCCTCCTATGGGGGATCGGACACTCAGGCCTATCAGGACCAGGGGCCTCCGCAGTGGTCCTTTTGGACTCCCTGGGCCTAGCACCAAGCCCAGGGTGAACCGACGGGCCCACCACGCTTGGGTCATTCTGAACACCGGGCACCTGAGGCCACACTCAGTAGACCCCCCCCGCCCCGCTGATACGGAGGCAGGTGCTATGCAGGCTCCAGAACAACACGATGTTCCGGAGGCGGAGGTCCACCAGGATGAAGCCTCGGTCCAGGACCCGCTCATCCCAGGGTTGTCGTCATCATCTTCCCCGGATGAGGCGGTAGCGGGCACATCCTCGTCGGGACCTCCCCCTATCGATCTGCGGGCGCACCAGGATCTTTTGCGATGCGTAGCCCAGAATATCAGCCTTCCCATGGAGGAAGTCCCTGAGGTGGAGGACCCAGTGGTCAGCATCCTCTCAGCGGAAACACCTACCAGGGTGGCCCTCCCGTTCATCAGATCCATCCAAGCCAGAGCCGACACCATCTGGCAATCTCCGGCGTCCATTCCACTGACAGCCAGGGAGGAGTTGGAAAGAGAAATACATGGTGCCTTCCACAGGGCTATGCCATACCTGTATGTGCACCCAGCCCCTGCTTCGTTGGTACTACAGTCGGATCAACGACGCGAGTAGCGCCTACGGCCAAACCAAGCCCCCACGCCAAAGTCCAGGGAGGCCAAACGCAAGCGACTTGTCTTGGGCGGAAGATTTACTCTGCTGGAGGGCTTAAATCCGTTGGCGAACAGCAAGCCTTAAGCCATATTCCTTCTAAACACCAAATTGGGAGGCCGGTTCCGGGCCAAATTCACAGAGCTTTATTCCCACAAGACTTCCGTCAGGAGTTTCACGGCCCTCCTCGAGGAGGGGAAAAGGGTTGCAAGAAACCTCACTGGCAAGCCGTCGCTGGACTTGGCAGATTCGGCTGCATAGAAACGGTCGCCTCTGGCATAGCCATGCGGCGCATATCTGGTTACAGTATCCGCCTATCCGCCTGGAGTTTGCAGCACACCATACAGGACTTGCAATTTGATGGACAAGGTCTTTTCTCGCAAAAGGACAGATCCTAGGCGGCCTACAGAGTCTGAAAGATAACGGGTTATCATGCACTCAATTGGCATTGCATACCCCTCAAACTCAAGACGTGTCGTTTTCTTGCTTCCAACCCCACGCCCCTAGCCCGAATCACTCTCGTCGCCCGCCAGCGACAGGACTTGCGCCGCAGGAGGTGGTCGTATCAACGCAGAAGACGGCAATCGGGCCCTCCAACGGGCACAATTGCCGGGTCCCGCCAAGTTCATCGGGACAAAGTCCAATTTTGAAGGTGCCAGGGAGAGCAGTCGTACCAATGATTCCTCTCCGGATCCCGCTCCAATTTTCAACCGCAGGCTTTCTTCGTTCTCCCGGCATGGTCCCAGTCTAACTACGGATCGTTGGGTCCTGCGTACCGGTGGACTTGGATACCCGTCTCCAATTCTTTCTCCGCCTCCCTCCCCGCTCCCTCCTCCCGTCCTCTTCAGGGACCCCTCTCACGGAGCAATCCTCCTGCAGGAGGTCCACAAGCTGCTCTATGAGCGGAGCATACAGAGGAGGTACGGAGGAGCTTAAAGGGCATGGGGGTTCTATTCCCAGTTTCTTTCCTGATCCCCAAGGCAAAAGTGGGCCTTCGCCCATCCTAGACCTACGCGAGCTGAACAGGTTCATCCAAGAAGTTTCAACGTTCCGCATGTGTGCCTGGGGACATCATTCCCTCCCTGGATCCCGCGATGTGGTACGCCGCTCGCACGACATGAGGGACTGCATATTTCATATTGCAATTTACCCTCCCACAGGAGGTATCTGCGTTCGTGGTTGATCGAGTTCATTACCCAGTTCACTGTCCTCCCTTTGGACTTTCGTCGGCCCTCGGTCTTCACGAAATGTATGGCGGTTGCCGCTTTCCTCCGCCGTCGTCGGATTCACGTGTTCCCTTACCTCGACGACTGGCTTATCAGGGGAACTCAAAGGCTCAAGTCACCAGCCATGTCGCACATAAGAGAAAACTATTCGCAAGTCTGGGCCTGATCGTCAATCTGGACAAGTCCACACTGGTGCCCATGGCAACAGGATAGAATTCATCGGGGCAGTGCTGGACTCCATTTCCTGCGACAGCCCAGCTTGCCCCCGCACCGGTTTCATAAGCCATAGTCTCCCTGGTCAGAGCCTGCAGAGGTTTTCCCACTACCTCGCCCGTACTTGCCTGGCCTTCTGGGGACACATGGCCGCATGTGTCCTCGTTGCCAAAGTACGCCAGACTGCGAATGCCGCCCGGCTACAAGACCTGGCTCGCTTCGGTCTACCGAACCGATACAGGGACGCTTAGACATGATTATAACGATCCCACCGAGGTCCTCAGCTCCCTCGACTGGTGGAACAGAGTCACTCGCTGGTGTGTGCGGGGCCTGCCCTTCCCATCCCCCTCCAGCCCTCGTGTCCTAACAGCGGGACGCATCTGCGCTGGGCTGGGGCGCACACCTGGGGCCCCGGCGCAACCCAGGGCGTTTGGTCACCCCCAAGAGCTGACTCTTCAATATCAATGTCTGAGAGCTCAGGGCAGATACGCCTGGCGTGCCAAGCGTTCCTCGCTCAGCCATCCTACAGGGCCGTTGTGTTGCAGTATTCACGGACAACACGTCGGCCATGTATTACTATCAACAAGCAGGGAGGCACAAGGTCCATCTCCCCTGTGTCAGGAAGCGATCCGCTTGTGGGAATTCTGTGTAGCCCACTCCATAGACTGGTATAGCCTCCTTTCTCCCGGGGGTCCGGAACACACTCGCAGATCACTGAGCAGGTCCTTCCTCACACACGAAATGGTCCATCCGTTCCGGACAGTCCTCCACTTCAATCTTCCGGAGGTGGGGCTTTCCCCAGATTCGACCTGTTTTCGTTCAAAGTAAACAGGAAATGCAGGTCGTTTCTGTTTCCCTACAAGGTCGCTTCTCCGGGCTCCCTGTGCGGATGCCTTCATGATCCCGTGGTCAGGTCGCGTTTGTTATGCCTTTTCCCACCGTTTCCCCCTCGTCACAGAGTAATTGCTCAAGGTCCGCAGGGACAAAGCCCGCCTCATCACCTGATCGCGCCGCTTGGCGAGACAGACACTGGGGTATCCCCAGAGCTGCCTCGACCTGTCCCTGTCGGACCCGATCCCCTGCCGCTGTGGCCGGACTTGATCACGCAAGACTTCGGCAGGCTTCAACCACCCGGACCTGCAGTCCCTCCACCTGACAGCATGGTTCCTAGCTGGTTAAACCAGATGGAAGCTGAGCTGTTCCGCTTGCAGTGCAACAGGTGTTGCTTGGTAGCAGGAAGCCTCCACACGCGTCGAACATACCTCGCGAAATGGAGGCGCTTCTGCTACTGTAGTGGCCCAGCATGGTCAGCGTCACCATGCTCTGTATCAATGATCCCCACCATCCTGGATTATTTGTGGTCTCTCAAGGAGCATGGGGGGTTGGCCTATCTCTACGCTGCGAGTCCACCTCGCCGCATATCCACCTCCATCCGGGGAAGCTGGCAATACCATTTTCTCCTCACCCGATGTCTTGCCAGTTCCTCAGGGCTTTTGGAACGGTTATACCCTCACGGTCAAGCCCCCTACCCCTACCTGGACGCTAACCTTGCTTTTAAATAGGCTCATGGGCCCCCCCTTTGAGGCTTTTCGCCACAGGGCTTCGCTGCTGTACCCTGTCCTGGAAGACGGCTTTCCTAGTCGCCATTACCTCGGCTAGCGTGTCTTCGAACTCCGCGCACTGACTGTTGTGATCCTCCAGTATACCGTCTTCCATAAGGACAAGGTATGAGCTGCGACCTCACCCGGCATCTCCTCCCCAAGTCGTCTCCGCCTTTCACATGTAAACCAGGACATCATTTTCTCTCAGTGTTCTTTCCAAAGCCCGGATGGTACTGTCGAGACGAGAACGACACTCCATACCTTAACTGGACGTCCGGAGTGCTCTCCGCGCGTTTCTAACCATCGAGCGGACCAAGCCCTTCCGTGCATTCATCCGCAACTCTTTGTAGCGGTGCGGAACGTATGAGAGTGTAGGGCAATCTCCTCTTACAGCGCATGTCTTGGGTCACGTCATGTATCCCGAGCTTGCTATGCCTTGGTCGCCCTCAAGTCCAGCCAGGCCATCTCGAACTGCCCGAGCACTCTACCGTATGGGGGAGTCCAGGCCGCAGTCTGCTCTTGCTGTGGCGCATGTTCCTGTGGCAGGAAATCTTTGCCGTGCGTGGCCACATGGATCTTGGGCTATCCACACTCTTTGTGCAAACGACCATTATGCATTGCCGTCCAGCAAATCTAGAGACGATGCAGCTCCGCTGCTAGCGGCTTCGTCTGCAATTCCGCAACGTATCTCGCTCGACCCCACCGTGCCAGTAAGGCTTGGGATATCACCTAACTGGAATGGAGTATGAGCAAGCATCGCGAAGAAGAAAAGAAAAGACGGTTACTCACCTTTGTAACTGTTGTTCTTCGAGATGTGTTGCGCATATCCATTCCACACCCGCCCTCCTTCCCCACTGTCGGAGTAGCTGGCAAGAAGGACCTGAGGAGCGGTCGGGCCGGCAGGGGTATATATCAGGCGCCATAGCGGCTCCACTCCAGGGGGCGACCTGCTGGCCCACCAAGTGTTGCTAGGGTAAAAGTTTCTCCGACGAACGTGCACGCGGCCCGCGCACACCTAACTGGAATGGATATGAGCAACACATCTCGAAGAACAACAGTTACAAAGGTGAGTAACCGTCTTTTTTCTAAATATTTTGTTGGGGGAAATATATATTTTCAAGGGGTTTTTTTATATTCACAACTTACCAGATGTGAAGCCTGTATCTTAAAGAGTGACTGATGGAAGAAACGTTACCGTCAGTAGTAAAGAAAATGAAAAGAAAGTGTGCAAAGGCAAGGTTTGATATGAAGATAATTAAAGGTGTAACTACATTTGGTAAAGGGCAGGTAGTGGATATAAGGAGAAGGACTTGTTTAGGGAAATAAGGTCCATATCCTCAAAGATACTTAGGCACCTAACTCCCATTGGTTTCAGTGGGCATGAGGCTCCTAAATACCTTTGAGGATATGGGCATATGTCATCGGTGAGTTTACAGGGCTGAAGTTTCAGAGGTCAAAGCAATGGGTGAGCTCACAGAGTGTGCTGGCATCTTTAAAAGGGGAGAGAGATTTTTCCCTGGGTGCCTAAAAAAGAGTGTGTGTGTTAAAAATCGTAATAAATGCATTTGTTCAAAATATAGATGGCAGTAAAATGTGGAGGCATCTTCCCTCCAGAGATATCAAGACCAATGTTGTTTATCATTTCCTTTGCTTTTGGAAACTTGGGTAATCCCATTACAAATGGGAACAATGTTAGTGAGAAGTAGTAGCAGTATAACTTTGGGCTGTATCGTGTACAAACTGTACAGTACAGTGGCTCTCCACTTCTGACTGGGGCCTCTGGATGCTACCGTAACAAATACAAAATAAGTCACTCTAACAAATGGAAACATTATTCTGTTGATGGTGCCAGAAACTTGTGCAATGAATTCATTCGTGACATTTAGTGAATGTTTATACTGTGGATTTGGTGGCTATCAAGTCAAATTTGCCTTCAGAATTATTAGAACATAGGAACTGCCAGACTGGATCAGAGTCAAGGTCCATCAAGTTAAGTATCCTATCAGTGATAGTGATCAGTACCAGATGTCACAGAGGAAGTGTATTGCAGAGGGATTATCTGCATGCCACATAGGTCTTTCTCCTCCTTATTTGGACTAACAGGCTATTCAGAGATTAATGATCAGTGAAAATTTTTGTAATCTGAGAAGTAAATACTTTACAGCCTCAGATTATTAAAAGTTTTTTATTATTTCAACATGTACAATAAATATATCCTTGGTGAGGAGTTAGGCTTTGTAATAAACGTCTGTCTCAAATCTGGACTTAGAGTTCAACATCTGAGTGTTTACTGTGACCCTTCCCCAAGCTTATACCCAGCTTGGATTTTATCTCGCTGCCACCAACTAGGACTATTTAGGGTTCCTAGTTACCCCGAGTCACCCCAACCTTTCCCTGGGGGACCCCCAAGACCCAGAACCCCTGGGTCTCCCTATCTCAACGGGAAAACAAGCTCTTCCCCCTTGTCTCCTCGTTATCTGCTCCCCCGCTTCCCCCTCCCTTTTCCCTGGGTGAGCCTGGGCGATGCAGTACTTAACTCCTTGAAGGCAAAACAAAGAGGGAAATCACCCTCCCCCTGAGGCGATGCATTCAAATCTAGTAAAGCTAATATAAAGAGATTTTCCACCCCCCCTTCCTGTAGCCTCACCGGAGAAACCCCAAAAACCTCAGCCAGGTTTTAAAAAAGAACTTTATATAAAAAGAAAGAAAATACAAAACAATAATATTGCATTAAGAGACTCAATACAGGCTCTTACTTATAAGAAAATATGAATAAACAGTCTGATTTAAAAGATAGCCAAATTAAACCAGTCCAGCACATCAACACACATGTAAATACAACACAAAGCATATAACAGCCTATTTGCCTTGTTGCCTTTGTACTCACACTTTGTAGAAGAAATTAGAAAGAAATAGGAGTTAGCAGGAAAGTTGTTTCCTCCATAGCTGGGAGAAACAAAAGACCTAGAGTACACAATTCCCGCCCCTGACTTTTAAAAAGTCCAGTTCTCTGATTGGTCCTCTGGTCAGGTGTTTGGTTCCCTTTGTTCACCCTTTACAGGCAAAGAAAATTAACCCTTACCTATCTACTTATGACAGGCTTGATGCATGGTATTAAACATGAAAGCTTAACTATGCTGTGTAGAAAATATATATCAGAAGAATAAAAGTTAAGAGTATATCTCATTTTTAATGCTATGATCTATTATCATTTATTTGTATTACAGGAGTTCCTAGAGGTTCTGACTGAGACTGGTGCTAGGCTCTGTTAAACACATAATAAGAGCCAGTCCCTGCCCAAAAGGATGAAATCCTGGCTCGATTGATGTCAGTGACGTTATCTGTGGTTTAAACAGACGATACAAAGGCTGGCAGGGAATACAGAGGCCCGGGGGGCTGAAACAACTTGCCCAAGATCACGCCACAAGTCACTCGTGGTAGAGCTGGGAATTCATACACATTCTGAAGGCTCTTTGTACTTAAAAAGATAAAGTGTACAGCCTGGGTTCTCAGCCTGGATGGTCACATCCCCGCTCCCTTCCTTTATGCTTACGTGGTGGGAGGGATGGGATCGTGGAAACTACTTTCTCTTGTAACATGAGGTTGGGGTATGGAAAAGGCTAGGAAAATTATAAAATGACTAAGAAAACTGGGGGCATGTGAATGATCAGTGAGGATCCCAAAGCAAGCAGGTATCCAGCTCAAACAGGATAGAATTTAATGGCCTAATCACTAAGCATATCACTTTTCCATTAACGGCTTGGTTCTGCAAAGTGCTGTGCACTTTGGTCCTGATCCAGCAAATCAGCTAAGCACACGTGTAACTTTAAGCACTAGTGGGCCCAATGAACTGCATAGGAAACTGACCTGAGCACTCAGCACCTTGCAGGATCCAACTTTAAGGGTTCAATTCATTGTTGCAATTCACTAATACAGGGTGGGTGGAATTCTGATATGGAACCCTTTTGCACTTTGCTATGATGTGCAGGGCAACAGCAAATTAGGATCTAAACTCCTTGGTACAAGGTAAAAATGATAAACAGAATAGGGAGGACATAGGAGGCTGACCCTGTGGTAATGAAAGGGCTGCTGTTCTTCCTGACTAGTCAAAATAAGGCCAAAGAAAGTAAATATGTCTCTTTGCATGCTGTGAACCACACTTCAGCCTGTCTCTTCTGATACATCTATTCTCTGCACCAGGGGCGGGCAAACTTTTTGGCCTGAGGGCTGCATCGGGTTTCGTAAATTGTATGGAGGGCCAGTTAGGGGAGGCTGTGCCCCCCCAAACAGCCGGGTGTGGCCTGGCCCCTGCCTCCTAATATCCCCTTGCTTCTCACCCCCTGACCGCCCCCCCAGTGGTCTTGCCCCATCCAACCCCCCTCCTCGTTCCCCGATGGCTCCCCCAAGACCCCTGCCCCATTCACCGCCCCTGCTCCCTGTCCCCTGACCGCCCTCGGAATCCCCACCCCTGACTGCCCCCCGCCACCCCATCCAACCGCTCCTCTCATTCCTGACTGCCACCCCACAGGACCCTTGCCCTATCCAGCCACCCCTTCTCCCTGACCGCTCCCAGAACCTCTGCCCCTGACTGCCCCCTGCCACCTCATCCAACCCCCCTCTCCTTTCTGACTGCCCCTCGGGACCCGTGCACCCATTCAACCCACCGTTCCCTGCCCTCTGACCACACCAACCTCTATCCACACCCCCGCCCCCTGACCATCACCCTGAACTCCCCTGCCCACTATCCAACTCCCACTGCACCCTGCTCCCTTACCACGCTTCCTGGAGCACCAGTGTCTGGCGGCGCTACAGCCGCGCTGCCCAGCTGGAGTCAGCAATGCCACCATGCAGCACAGCACCAGGTCAGGCCGCGGCTCTGCAGCTGCACTTCTCAGCTGCCCAGAGCATTTGCACCAGCAGCACAGTGCACTGAGGCTGCAGGGGAGGGGGAACAGTAGGGGAGAGGCCGGGGGCTAGCCTCCCGGGCCAGGAGCTTAGGGGCTGGGCAGGAGGGCCCCGTAGGCCGGATCTGACCCTCAGGCCATAGTTTTCCCACCTTTGCTCTACCCACACCCCACGTGTGCTCTTATCAAAGGTAGTATCTTCCATAGCATGCAAAACCCATTTAAAACTAATGCTCCAGTGCTCTTTTGTATATTAAAATAATAAATACCAGGCTTCAGGGAAAACAGTCGCAATTTCTATATTCTAGGTACATCCCCAACTCCATTACCACTGTATCTGAGAACCCCATAGTCCTTAATGGATTTACCTTCATTACACTCCTGTGAGGTAGGGAGATAATATTATCCCAATTTTACAGATGGGAAACTGAGGAGCAAAGTGATTTACCCAAAGTCAGCAGGAAGTCTGTGGCAGAGCAAGGGATTAAACCTAGGTCTCCAAAGTATCTTTACCCCGGGTCAGTTCTTCCTCTCTAATCCAAGATGCACATATGCTGGATGCTTGTTGTGATGGGAAACCTAAGAAGTTTAAAACAAATTTATATGTCCTCACAGAAGTAACAGACATTAAAAAGGATCCCAACTTCGTATTTATACCAAAAAAAAAAGAAATCTTAAGCTATCCAACAAAGACAACTGCCTCATAGACTTCAAGGTCAGAAGGGACCATCGTGATCATCTAATCTGATCTCCTACACATTGCAGGCCATGGAACCTCACCCACCCATCTGGTAATAGACCTCAACCTCTGGCTCAGTTATTGAATTCCTCAAATCATGGTTTAAAGACTGAAAGTTACAGAGAATTCACCATTTACACTAGTTTAAATGTGCAAGTGACTCATGCCCCATGTCGCAGAGGAAGGTGAAAAACTCCCAGGTCACAGTCAATCTGACCTGGGGGAAAATTCCTTCCCAACCCCAAATATAGTGATCAGTTAGACCCTGAGCATGTGGGCAAGACCCGCCAGACAGATATCTGGGAAAGAATTCTCTGTATTAATGCAGAGCCTTTCCCATCTAGTGTCCCATCTCCAGCAGTTGGGAATTTTTTCTACTGGCAGTCGCTGATGGGCCTTATGCCATTGTAAGCAGTTCCATCATAACCATCCCATTCATAAACTTATCAAACTCCATCTTGAAGCCAGGTTTTTTGTCCCCACTGTCCCCCTTGGAAGGCTGTTCCAGAATTTCACTCTTATGATGGTTAGAAGCCTTCATCTAATTTCAAGCCTAAACTTATTGATGGCCAAAAGTAAAGGGAGAAAAAGAATGATTTACATAAATAGTATAAATAACTATACTACGGTGATAGTACTTTGCGCCCTCAGAGATCCAAGGCATTCAGCTGACAGCTTGACACCTGAGCAGTACAATTTGTAGCCACACAAAATCTGTTGGCTACAGCTTTCCTCTGGTGTTAAAACTGTGCCACATTTGCACCAACTGAGGATCTAGCTCCATCATCCACTAGTCCTTACTTATACGAGCTGGTACTGATTTGGCATGTCCTTTTCGAGCTGATATTTTGTCTTCTAATACTTTTCTGCTGTTTTTTAAAAACAAATATAACATTGTTATAAACATCTTGAAAGTGGACTACTAGGGTTTTACATTGCTTTTTTTTCTTGTACAGTCTGAAAAAAGAGGGACCCTTTGCCAACCAATCACCCCTGTTATTGGCAGTCACTGCTTCACTATGCACCAAATGGGGTTACAGGAGCATTATTTTAAAAATCTAATAGCAGCACTTACGAAAGCATTTATCATCTTGAAGCAAACATTGATGAACCTGCATATTACTGGAGAGCAAAATGTAATACCTGCTGACAGAAGGAATTAAGCTGTCTCTAATGGTGCCAAGATTAGATAAGGTCCCGCTAATGTAGGCTGGGTCTACTAACATTCATGCATTTCAGTGGTGTCATTTCCCCTGCTATATAGTATACTAGCATTTCCATCAGAATCTGTTTTCAGGTTTGGGTTGGTTTGGGTTTTTTTTTTACTAAAAAACTGCAACCTGTCATACAAGAGTAAGGGTGGAAATAATTACATTTTAATATTACTAAGATTCTTAACTGTTTTGGGGGGGAGCTGCAAAATGCTTGTTCTTGTGTTTTCCGTTGCTATGCTCTAATTTTATAACTAAAAAGCAACTTCAGCAAAATTAAAATTTTCCCACCACTAGCTTGTGCAGTGGATTTAACCTGGTGGATATTATAGGTGACTTGGACCTCAAGCACCAAAAGTGGGTTCTTGGAGTTAGTCTCCTACATGAATTTTTAGGCTCCTAATAAAGGGCCCTGACTCTTGTTATTGGAAAGCCTCTGGGCATGACTGGCGCGTATGGTAGGCTGGGGGAGGCTATGCCTCCCCAAACAGCCCAGCGTGACCCCGCACATGCTCTGCATGGAAGGCCCCCTCCTGCTTGTGCTTTCCCCTTGGTCTCAGCCCAAGCACATTGGCTACTCCTCTTCAGGGAAGCGTGATGGGGCTGAGGCTACAGCTGTGGGGGGCTGCCAGTGCTGGGTCTGCCTGCCTTGCACTGGGGTGGGGGGTTGCAGGAGGGGACTTAGGGTGACAAGCAACGCCTGCCTGGTGCTTGCGAGCTGGGGCAGGGGCTGGCAGCCGCAGGGAAAGGGGCTCTGGGCTCTGGCAGGGGAAAGGGGGCAAGAGGGATAAGGCCGGCCCAGGACTAGCTACACTGAGCCGGTGGGTCCCCCAATTCCCATGCCTCTAGGGAGCGCAGGAACTTCAGTTACCTGAACCAGTATATGAATCACATGCCCATTTTCATGGAGATTTTGCTAAGTAAAAGCTGGCAAAGTGCAGCAGTGTATCAGACAATGATGTGCTGTTGTTTTCTTCTTTCTTCAAAGGGCCACAAGACAGTGAATCAGCCTTTCACTGAATGTATTTTTCCCTTTTGTCCATCTGTCACGACCTTAATTGTCTGAATTGATTTTTTCCAGAAACTGCATCACATTACTCGCTCATATTCAATTTGTGATTCACTTTATCCCCAGATCCTGCTGCCTAGTCAGTTGTTCCCCATTTTGTAGTTGTGCATTTGATTTTTTGCTTCCTAAGGCCTGGTCTACACTGCGGTTGGGGGAATCGATCTAAGTTATGCAACTTTAGCTACGTGAATAACATAGCTGAAGTCGACATACTTAGACCTACTGTCCACGGTGTCTTCACTGTGGTGAGTCGACTGCTGCCACTCCCCTGTCGACTCTGCCTGTGCCTCTCGTGGCGGTAGAGTACAGGAGTCGACGTGTGAGTGCTCGGGTGTCGATTTATCGCGTCTAGGCTAGACACGATAAATTGACCCCCGCTGGATCGATCACTGCCCGCCGATCTGGTGGGTAATGTAGACATACCCTAAGTATAGTACTTTGCACTTACCTTTGTTGAATTTCATCTTGTTGATTTCAGATCAATTCTCCAATTTATCAAGGTAATTTTAAATTCTCATCCTGTCCTTCAAAGTTCTTGCAACCCCGTCTCGGTGTCATTACAAATTTTGTAAGCATTCTTTAAACTCCATTATCCAAGTCATTAATGAAAATATTGAGTGTAACCAGACCCAGGACTGGCCCCAGGGGACCCCACTAGAGATGTCTTTCCATGTTGAGAGGGAACCATTGATAACTACTTGATATGTATTTGGTTTAATAAACATCTAACTTTTTGATCCTAGTTCAATTAAAAAAAAAGGCCCAGCTGCTGAAATTTGCCTCCCATGTTGCAGAGGCCTCACATATACTGTGTTATTTATTAAAATCAAACTGGGGCCTGAAGTTTGACTCCATGAACACCTAGCATGTAGTTAGTAAATATTTAAAAGTCGTAACAAATCTTACAAATATCTTCTAGGAAAATTCAGAATAAATTTTCAATCAAATAAAACAATTTCAAGTACCTGACCTTGATGAAATGTTATCCAAAGTCTAAACAGTACAAAACACAATAAAGTTGTCTTCATCGTCTGACCATCCCATCTAAGTGTCAAACGTGCTGGTGTGCAAACTGCAAGTAATTTGATGCGGTGCTATTGAGAGTCTTTTTTTGATCTTCATCACTTTTTCACTAGGAGGGCAGTGAAGCACTGGAATGGGTAACCTACAGAGGTGGTGGAATCTCCTTCCTTAGAGGTTTTTAAGGTCAGGCTTGACAAAGCCCTGGCTGGGATGATTCAGTTGGAAACTGGTCCTGCTTTGAGCAGGGGGTTGGACTAGGTAACCTCCTGAGGTCCCTTCCCACCCGGATATTCTATGATTCATTTCTCACTGTACAGATTGAAGTCTAAATATAGGAATTCCTCTCACACCCCTGATGCAGTATCTGTGTGGGATTTCTTTATTAATTATTAAAGGAGAACGTTATGATTGAAGCTACTCTGGTGTAAATTATTTCTTGACCTAATCCAGTTGTAAAGCACCAAAACCTCTTGAGATACACCTTGAAATATAGTTTATCAACGTTGTGAGTGTATATAATGCTTGTGAAAGGGGCCACATTGACAGCACTTAAGACTGTCTCTGTTTATCAACAGAACAGGTGGAATGTGAGCAATGGAAATACAATGTCCTTTTTTTAATTTATTTTTTTACATGTACCTTTCATAAATGTCAAGCCGGTTTACCATGTAGCAAGAAGTACGTAATGAGGTAGAGTAAAAATAAATAGTTGTTATAGTTGTAATAGTAATAAAAAAAAGTTAATGTAATCTTGACCAAATTGACCAAAGGGAAAATGACCTAATCTGAGTCATGTACAAATGTACAAATCCTAGATTAGGGGTAAAATTTGCAAAGCACCTAAGTCCCATTTTCAAAAGTGATTTAGGGCCAGATTTTTGAAGGTATTTAGGCGCCTAACTCCCACTGACAGAAAATATCGGGCCCTAAGTCCCATTGATTTTCAATAAGACTTAAGATCCTAAGTGCTTAAATCATTTTTGAAAATGAGACTTAAGTCTTGTCTATACAGTGCTTTAGTCCACATCAGAGGGGTTTCAATTTGAGTCAGGATTTCTGATAAAGAAAATTGGATTCAAGTGAGAAGAGGATCTGCTAAATTATGAACCTGAAGGAACAGCATGATCTGAGAACTTGCTCCAGTAGTTGTACACAAACAAAAGCAATGGATAGGGTTGCCAACTTCCTACTCACACAAAACCAACACCCTTGCCCTACCCTGCCCCTCATTTGAGGCCCCGCTTCTGCCCTACCCCTTCTCTGAGGGCCCGCCCCCTGTTCAATCCATGCTCCCTCCCTCTGTCAGTTTCCCCACCCTCACTCACTCACCCATTTTCACCAGACTGGCTCAGGAGGTTGAGTTGCAGGAGGAGGTGAGGGCTCCAGCTGAAGATGTGGGCTCTGGAGTGGGGCCAGGGGTGAGGAGTTTGAAGTGCAGGAGGGGGCTCTGGGTTGAGGCAGTGGGGTTGGGAGTGGGAGGGATATGGGTTCTGAGCTACTGGGGTGCGGGTTCAGGGTGTGGGAGGGGGCTCTGAGCTGGGGTTGGGGTGCGAGGGGGTGAGGATTTTGGCTGGGGGTGCAGGGTCTGGTGTGGGGCAGGAGATGAGACGTTTGGTGTGCAGGAGGGGGCTCTGGGCTGGGGCTGTGGGGTTCTGAGTGCGGGAGGGTGCTCTGGGCTGAGGCAGGGGGTTGAGATGCAGGTGGGTGTGAGGGCTCCAGCTGGGGGTGTGGGCTCTGGGGGTGTGGGCTCTGGGGGTGGGGTTGGGGATGACGGTTTTGGGGAGCAGGAGGGTGCTTTGGGCTGGGATCGAGGTATTCGAAGGCCCTTCAACATCTGAACATGGGAATAGTAATTTCTACATAATTGATAGAGGTGTTGTGAGGATTAATTAACATTTATACATTCCTTTAAACGTGTAAAGCTCAGTATAAGTATTATTGACATATTTTATTCTTAAAATCAGACTTTTCTTTAGCAGGTATGTAATATTGGGTTCTGTGTTTGCCTGGCTTTCCATTGTAAGTGTTCTGTTTAATAGGAAGTCTCTGACTCACATTTCAGAAAAAAAATTCTTCTTAGTTTTCTTTAGCAACTCTGTCCAACTCTGGGCTGTATTATGGCTCAAAGGCAATGGAGCGGTGGAGAGAGGGAAGGAGTTAGCAGCTGGCTGTGAGTATGGTGGAGTATGGAGGAGTTATGCCTGTTTCTAAGAACAGCAGTTGCTGCACCCCGTCCCATACTAAAGATGTAGGGTCCAATTCATTGTTGTCCTGTACCTTGACCAGTGCAAAGTGGATGTAAAATGCTACCATTCTGATCAGTAGCATTTTACAACCAGTTTGCATTTACATTGCACTAGTATAAATATGGTGCAGGGCAATGGTGAATCAGGTCCCCATTGTGTGCACATCCACGCATTGTCTCTCAGATAGGTGCTCCTGCCCAGGGTGTGAAGCGCTGCCTGGGCCTCCAGTTTACTACACTCTGCTGCAAGGAGTGTGCAGCATGAGAGGGCCCCTTGGTGTTCAGTGCCTTCTGTAAAGGTAACTCCTCTGGGGGCAGAAGGGGTTCACTGCATGCTTTGCCCCCTACTGCACCCAGGCAGGGGCACTTTTCATGAAAATTCCACAGTCAGTGTGGATAAAATAGATCCCAAGGTATTTCCTTGCTAAATGAGATCAGGAGGGGTGGTTCTCCACTGCACAGTTCCACTTGAAAGAACTTTGGAAACTTTATTTATTGCTTCTTCATGTGTTTGTCCAACTGGTAATTTTACTATACCTTGTGCTCCATCAGCAAGGTAATTCAGTCACTGAGATAAAGGATGGTCCAGTGGATATGGTGCTAGCCTGGGTTCAGGTACTTGCTCTGCTACAGGCTTTCTGTGTGACCTTTGGCCAGTCAGTCTCTCTGTTCACCAGGTACAAAATAGGGGTGACAGTACCTCGGTGTTACGAGTGGTGAATATATTAAAGATAGTGAATTGCTCAGATACTATAGTAATGGGGTTATATACATGCTTAAGATAGATAGGTCATGTGACCAAGATTCTCAGAACATGTCCTGCATTTATTAATCTTAACATTCATTTGCATTTACCGATTGTAATGCAGCTACAATAGAGGTTTGTTTGTTTTTTCCATCATCAGAGTACGCTCGATTTGAGGCAAAAATCCATGATCTACGCGAGCAGATGATGAACCACAGCATGAGTTCTGGGTCTGGCTCCCTGAGAACCAATCAGAAGCGGTCACTCTACGTCAGGTAGGCACGGAGTGTTTTTCCTGATGATAAATGTGAGCAGCTTCTCTACCAAGTGGTTTGGAGAGCTGATGAATGGAACTGAGACATGTATCATGATGTGAGTTTATATGGTTCAAAATGTATAATGCAGTAAAATTAATATAATTTCTTGATGCACCTATATTACTAATGCTATCATTCCAAGGCTATTTTTAAAGAGCAGTAGAAAGAGTTGTAGCAATGTTTTAAGATGAAAATTTTCACCATTTGACAACCCACACAGTAGCTGAAAAAACAGACGAGCTTTTCTGTATACTGAAGGCCTCAGTTAGGTCAAATTCCATTGGACTGACAGGGCCAGCTCTACAGTTATTCGCCGTCACAAGCAACGCACCGAATTGCCGTGGGGGGCAGTGCCTGTGCCCTGAGGGCGGATAGGTGCGTTTCTGCTGCGGCGGTAATTCAGCGGCAGCTTCTATGTTTAGCTGAAGCTGCCCCAGACAGCTAAACATAGAAGCTGCCGCCGAATTGCCGCCACCGCGGAAACACGCCTGCTGCCCTAAGGGCACACAGACTGCCTCCCCCCTGCCCTGCCCGTGGCGGCAATTCAGCATGCTGCTTCGGGGCAAAACAATAGGGACTGCCACCCCTTGCGGATTGCTGCCCCAGGCACCAGCTTGGAATGCTGGTGCCCAGAGTGGGCCTTGTAGACTGGGCACCATTCAAACGGCCACTGCCACAAGGAGCTTATGATCTAAGAGGCAGGGTGATACAGGGTGACAATAATTATGTAGGATGTACACAATTCTTAGCTAGGCAGTACTAGTGATCACCGCTTTACCTTTGCCATAGTCATCCTATTTCCTTAGCCATTATTAACCAAAGGACTGGGATTCACACCTCTGATCCTAGAAAGATTTGCTGTCAGCCCCTCATTTTGGCAATGGAAAGTGTACTGCTAAAGGTCAGCATGTGGGGCTTAATGCCAAATATTTTAATAGCATTCATACTTTTTAGGCCTTCCACTTCTAAACTGTTTCCTCATGCTGAGCATACCATTTGAAATTCTTGACAATTGCAAAGTCCAGGGAAGCAATATGTCAATCTCCAGGCAGTGACAATTATTCCTAGGGGTGTGGGAGGAGCTAATTCGGGTGGTATGATTGCAGAGATCCAATTAAGGCTAAATCCTAGATTTTGTCATTATGCATTCAGCATGAGCAGGGAGGGTAGCAAAGAAGGAATTTAAGCAAGAGGAAAATACTTAACGTAGGTAATTGGTGGTCTCATTGCAGTTCCTAGTGACAGGAACCCCAACAGGCACTAATTGGTACTTCACTAGAGAAGTCAAGGACTGAATGGGAATTGAGATGGAACTTCTCTCATATCCCCAGAGGCTGATCTGTCCAGACCAGGTTGGAAGTATTTTGAATAGGCAGTAGGTTTAAAACAAACAAAAGGAAGTATTTCTTCACACAACGCACAGTCAACTTGTGGAACTCCTTGCCAGAGGATGTTGTGAAGGCCAAGAACTAGATAAATTCATGAAGGATAGGTCCATCAGTGGCTATTAGCCAGGATGGGCAGGGATGGTGTCCCTAGCCAGAGGTTGGGAATGGGCAAAAGGGGATGAATCACTTGATGATTACCTGTTTTGTTTGTTCCCTCTGAAGCACCTGGCATTGGCCACTTCGGAAGACAGAATACTGGGATAGATGGACCTTTGGTCTGACCCAGTATGGCTGTTCTTATGTCATGGGTACAGGTCTAGCACCTCTGACCCATCTCTGGTCTCTCTCTTAATGCACAACCACTGGTGTCAGGACTTCTGCCTTAACTTTTCCTTTCAGTGAAATCGTGATTCTCCAACTCTCAGACCAGGCCCTGGTCTGCAGAATCCCTGTGGTCTACTATACTTACCAGTAGGTCCAACTGTGTTTGATACTTGCAGTTCTTCCCTTTGGGAGTCTGTGACCCATGTGAAATGCAGTGACCAGACAGCCTTCTTAAAACCAGAGCATTGTTTAATCTGAACAGTTGGAATAAATCTTAACAAAAGAGAAAAAGGACTTTAAAACAATACCCAGTCTACCACATATCTGTTCTACCTAATGACTTACCAGCCCCCGTAAGCTAGAAAAGCCTAACTGCTTCAGACATGCCAGCCAGTGTCTTTGTGTGTCAGTCTGTTCCCCAACAGAAATTCTCTCTCAAACGCCTCTGCCCTAGAGAGACATGCACCTTTTATCCAGCCAGAAGTTCTTTGTCTTCTTAGTTTCCTGAATTTGGCCTGCTTTCCAAAGTAGTTTGGTGGGCTCAACAGGATGTCAAGCCAGTATCTCTAGAGCAGGGGTTGGCAACCTCTGGCACGTGCCTCGCCAGGGTAAGCACCCTAGTGGGCCAGGCTGGTTTCTTTACCTACCACGTCAGCTGATCGCGGCTCCCACTGGCCACGGTTCGCCACTCCAGGCCAATGGGGGCTGCAGGAAGCAGTGCAGGCCAAGCGATGTGCTGACCGCGACTTCCCACCACCCCCATTGGCCTGGAGCAGTGAACTGCAGCCAGTCTGAGCCGTAATCAGCCGAACCTGCAGACGCAGCAGGTAAACAAACTAGCCTGTCCCACCGGGGTACTTACCCTGGTGAGCCGCGTGCCAGAGGTTGCCGACCCCTGCTTTAGAGTCATTGTCCATTCCATTATCATGTGACAATCTTCAATAGTTTGTTTGTCTTATCATGGATCATTGTTTAGAATTCCTGTTTCCCAACATCCCTGTTGATTAAACCCAATACACCCAACAGTAAAAATCCCAATACAGTATCCATAGATTATTACAGAATAGCCCTATGTCTGCCACAGGAGGCATCTTGGGTGGGGCAAATGTGGGGACATTTTTGATGTCATTACCAGTACAGCACTTGTTCTGTAAATAGAGGACTTCATTGTGCTCACAATCCAGCACCTTTCACAAGCATCAACTTAGTACACATTTTTTTTTAAATCAAAACTTAATTTTAAATACAGGTAGCATATTTCTACCTGGAAAAAGATTCAGAAACCCAAGGTCCCCATTGGCAGCACTCTCAGTGTAACTGACTCCATAGCCTCTGAGTAATCTTTTCAAAAGCACTTAAGTGCCATTTTCAAATTGATTTAGACACTTAGGAGCCTAAGTCTAATTGAAAGTCAATGTGACATAGAGATCTGATGGTCAGATTTTCAAAGAAATTTAGGCACCCAAAGGCACCTACTGGGATTTTCAATAGTACTTAAGCAGGTGAATCAGTGGGAGTTAGTCACTTGAGCTACTTAAATGCTTTTAAAAATCTGTCTAGGCACCTATCTGCATCTTTAGGTGTCTTTTAAAATCTGAGCCTAAGTGCGTAGATCACTTTTGAAAATGGAACATAGGCTCCTAAGTTATTTAGGCCCTTTTGAAAACATTACCCTCTGTCTTAATACACAGCTGTTGAAGTAACATCTGTTGTTTTTAAATTCGCAATTGGAAACAAATAGTTTATAATTTTGTAAGATGGAGTTTGATTAAACAAAAATCTCCAGTAGTCATCATGGTGGCCTCGAAGTAGCCCGATACTCTTCTGATGTCTTTTAGCCATATGTCTAAATATCACTTGCCATACCACAAATACAAATCTGTTCTTTTATTTCAGAACTGAGCAGAAAAGCCTCAACCATGAAACCTCAAGAACCTCAGTTCCTTTTTAGTTGCATAAATTCATGCAGTCAAAGCCAAGAAAGCTGGCTATGTTCAGCTCTACTAAAAGTGTACTTGAGAAGCACTGTATTTTACATATTATTATTATTTGTTTGGAATGTGGTAGAACCTAGAGGCCACAGTCAGGAGCTTGGCCTCCATTGTGCTAGGCACTGTTGATTCAAATAATATGTGGTTGTTACTAAAGTAGCTTCTGTCTTTATTAGGTACTGGGGCAGTGGGGTGGGGGTAGGGTGACCAGATGTCCCCATTTTAAAGGGACAGTCCCGATTTTTGGGTCTTTTTCTTATATAGGCTCCTACTACCCCCTACCCCCTGTCCTGATTTTTCACATTTGCTGTCTGGTCACCCTAGGTGGGGGGGAAGAATGACATGGCAAACATGCCATATTCTCTGAGGTTTTGATTTGCTGGGGACATTAAGGATAGAATCCCCTTCTCATTGCGGAACCTTTGTGAGAAGTCTGCAGCATAGGAGAATATTGTAATAATGTTCTTGAAATTCAGGCCAAGTGCATTTTAGATGATCATTTTGGTAAGCATCTGTGCAGTGTGTGAAAGGACAAGATGCTGCTAATTATCCTAAAAATGTCTACGTAGCAATTCCCAGTTATGATAGAAAGTTAAAGATTCCATTTTTTCTTTATTTCTTCTTTATTTAAGATGTTGCGGTTTTGCCGTTCTGCGTTGAATACGAGCTTGTGTGTGTGTGTGTGTGTGCTTATATTCAGCTTGAAATGTTTTAGCGTTGGAGTTTTAATTGGGATAAATTTTATTGGTTAGGCAGTGCGTGGGTACATAAAGCAATTGCTGCGTAGATAAAATTACACTGGGAAAACCAGAAGAGAGGAAAACAAGTTTCTCTTAAATTGAGAATTATTAAAAAATAAATACAACCAGTGCACCAGCAGCAGCTGATAGGAAGTGTGGGTCTTTCTTCTGCCCTTCTTATGGAAAAGTGTGAGAGAAAAGATAGTCTGTGGCAGGAGCCATGCAGTTTCCAGCAGACCCTTCCAACTGGGATTGAATTTGCTACTTTCATCATGGAATGGGCAGTGGGTTCAAACCCTGAAACTTGCAGATTCCCTCCCCCCTCTCAAGACCTTGGGGGAACCACGGCGTGCTGGGGTTGCCATACCAATTCTGGAGACTCCCTGTCTACCACTGTCTCTGAAAGCATGTCTCCATCTGGCTCCTTCACCTTCTGCTGCCCTTGAAAATGACTTGAGGAAGGGTTCTTTAGTGCAGAGAGTGGCATGCAGAAAGCTAATACAGTCTCAGGCTCTGTGAAGGTTTGTGTGGATTCCGCACAGAATCCTATTTGACCCCACCCTCTCTGAAGATCCTCTGTTTTAGGAAGGCAGCTGCTCCTCTCCTCACACAGACAGGGAAATTACACATGCTGATGTTTGGCATAGTCCAACCCCCTAATAATTGGAACACATTTAGTCATTAATATTAAATGAAGTGTAAAGACTATACAGTATGAAGATAATGGGTCGTAGGTGCTAGAACTGCATTTGTCACAGCTGTTAAAATGTAGTCTTAAAAACTGTATATATGAAGAAGAAACCAGAGAGAGGAATTTTTACATAAGGAATTGTGTAGCTCTTTGAATTCCTTTGTTTAATTTTGGTGGTTTGTATTCTTGCTCTTTATCTTAGTCATTTCAAAGAGCCACTGCTGCTTCATGGAAAAATTCCTCTTCAACTGTATTTCTGACTATAAGTCATATTTTCTGTGTTTCTCTTTATCTGTTCTCTTTAGTAGTGGCTTTATATAAAAATACTGTCATTGTTTCTTAAGAATTCAGCTATTCCTGCTGCCCGTGAAGTACTAATCCCCTGTTTGGGATGTTATCAGAATGTCCAGAGCAACGAACTGCAGGGCCACAAAGAGTATTATGAGACTCTAGGTGAGGATTGAAAAACAGGAGATGATTTACTCTTACTTTGCCATGTAAATCGCTTCAGTGAGAAAGAACAAGGGAAAGAAACAGAAAATATGATGCCTGTGGAGGAACTGATGTGTAATGGGCTAAATAGTGGTTATTTATAGCTTGTTTATTGCCTGGCTAAGGTTAATGGATTTGTTTTGGATCAATTTGCTTGAATTAGAGTGCTGAGACAAGGTTCTGCTTTTCACCACTTTTATTTCTTAGCAACTCAACTGCTAGCTCACAAACCCTTTGATAGGAGGGTAGAGTGAAGACCATCAATAAAGCTAAACATTGTGCTATACACAGATGACTTTTTAGTGTTGACTACATTCTTGTCTTTTGAACTCAGAGGTTAAAACACTTGCTCTTGCAAAATCATGTATATTGGTTTAAAACAGCTGCGCTGTCCACTTCCAGTTCTCCAGAGTCACTCATGGGCCGTAGAATATGGCAACCTTTTGAAGGACTAAAATATTTAGGAAGTGAAGTCCCTTGATTGAAAGGAAGCCAGCCAGTGGAATTTTAGTATTAATGGTGAAGCATTGGCAGGATCTGCTAGTGTAGACATGAGGAAACTATGCCATTAAATTAATAGATGCCCCAAATCATTTGTGTGTGTGTGTGTGTCCTAAACTAGATCAGTGCAAGATTTTCAGGAGATATATAGGTGGTCATGTCAGAATTATACATCTCACTGCAGACAGTTGAAAACTAGTGTTAGAGGAAGCATACCATGCCAAAGAACCTGCCTTCATAGGATTGTTTCTCTGATTTCTAGATGAAAAGGGTTCAGGTAAGTTTACTTTCCAATTTTTATGTATTACAAATTGAACCTCTGCAGAAAGGTCTGTAAATATTATTACTGTGGGGAGTTAACCCAGAATCCATCTGACTGTTTAGAACCCTGAATTGGACTTAAGACTTGGGCTAAGTCTACACTGCATTTTTGTCATTAAACTTTTTGTCGGTCAGAGGTGTAAAAACATCCCCAACCGACAAAAGTTTTAATGATGAAAAGCACCAATATGGAAAGTGCTTTGTCAGTGAGAAACGCTCTCCCACCAACAAAGCTATCGTCCCTCATTGGGGATGGTTTTATTTTGCCGGCAGGAGAGCTTTTTCCTGCGGGCGAAGAGTGGCTACGCTGTGTACAGCGGTATGGCTGTAGCGGCACCGCTGTATGATACGCGGTGTAGACGTAGCCTCAGATCCTTTCATCTCTAGCTCTAGTGGTTTAAATCTGTCCAAGATCAGTTGTGACCAAAAGTCATTGCATCTCAAAGAGATTGTTGTCTTTTGTAAAGTGTTTAGATTGGCATGCCGCAATCCAGATTTTTTTTTCCATATCTAAACTGACTCCTTTACATCACAAGTATGAGATGAATCACCACAGTTCAAATGGGCATGGAATCTCAACCTCTGTCAGCCCTAAACATGGTCCTCCAGGTCAGGGCTGCCCCTTGATGGGCAACGCAGGGTAGCTTGCACTGCTACTGCCCATGCTATACCAGTTCTAAAGATACTGTACAGTAAAGAGAGTACCTCAGGCACCTCAATCCAGGGAGCATTAAATTCAGTATAAATGTTTGTTAAAAGGAAATTATTTTTGTCTTCATTTTGTTGTATTTGGTGTAAGGCACTTCCAAAGCTTTGACAGATATCAAACAGAGTATTTTAAATTATTGTAAGCCTCTGTGTTTTACAGACTACTATAACTCTGGACATCACACATGGTTCCATATCAGATTATTGTTTTACTGTGCCTGCCTATATGAACCTGAGCTTAATGCTTAGTGGACTGCTAGAAGGTGGTGATGAGCATAGTATAAGAAACCTATATAGAATAGCTATAGCTGTAAAATCATACAAAACTATAAGAAATCTTTAAAAGAGAGAAGTTTCAGAATTGTTCACAAAGGTATCTTCAATCTTTCAAATCAGTATGCTCACAGGCCAAGTGATCTGGAAAAATGAGCAGTGAGATGAGAATCAGGGAGCCCTGAGTTTTAACCTTGGCTTTGCCACCAAGTCACTGGATGACTTTCAGCAAATCTCTTCACCCCTCTGCCTCAGCTTCCCCATCTCTACAATCATGGGGATAATATTGTTTCCTTACCTCAGAGGGTTGTGAGGGATAATTAACTAATGTCAGCATTGGTCTTTGAACACTAAAAGCATTATATTTGTGTTTGTGTTTGTTTGTTTATTTATTGAGCCACAAAGGTGGCAGAAAGGGTAGAATGTGAACATTTGCCCTAGTAATTTATCGGGATTCCATATGGCTCAAAGGAGATGTGCCTTTAGAGGACATCAGGAGCTAGGAACATTCTATTGTGTGCTCTGATTTCCAGAACAATGAATCCTTTACTTGGTGGTAGAGACAGTGCATGCGCTGACATAACTCCTTAAAAACAGACTTGATGCCATAGTTGTACTAGCACCTGGGGAGAGCTCTGTTTTGAAAATAGTTACAACTGAAGAGTTCAGTCTCCAAAGTTTGTGAGGATTGCAAGCAGCATCCAGTTGGTTACATTTATAGAATGCCTGTTACAGCCACCATTTTATCCTACTTTCTTTCTGGAGGCTAAAGACTCCCGTTGGCTTTAGTAAGCATTGGATTTGGTTTGAAAGATGGAATTCTCCTCTGAAAACCCTAAATGTGAAAAATGAACATGTAAAGATGACAAAATGTTGCGCTGAAGATCTGGGAAAAGAAGTTTCCCACTGCAAGAGAGAATCAGTGAAGATAAAACTTCACTAGATATGGGAGCAGGGGAGTTATGAAGGGGAATGGCAATTTAAAAATATAAAAAACTTCCAATACAGAAGCTGTAATAGCCTGGTCTTTATGTCCATAGAAATTACGGAGCGACTCAACACTGCAGTCTATGGCATGATCTACATCTCTTAATCTATTAATTAGCAGAACAAGCCTTCAGAAGTGTGGAGCATCCTTTCCTCTCTGCACATTTCTCTTCAGACATGCAGATTTACCATAAACAAGCTGTAAAGGCAGCCAGTGTTGTATCTGCTGTTTCTATTTCAGTAACAAAGTGCTCTGCATTTTAGGTCTGCTTGTTTTGCAAATCAATACATTTCTCACATTCTTGTCACTTGCCCCGCCCCCCCAATTGCTTCAAAATTCATTTGCCACTCTCAGGAATAAAATCAAGATCTATTAATACATACACACGGGCAGCGTGTTTTTCTAGACTGGATGGTTGTATAATCGCATCCACAGTGCCACACGTGAAATTACTTCTCTTTCGTGCTGCAAAACTTTTATTACAGAATTATAGCTTTGGGAGGGGAGTTCGATGAGTGAACTTGGCACCTAAATATTACTATTTTATTTTGATAATCCACAGAGTTTACACAGCCCTGATTGTACACTGCATGGCAAGATAGAAACCACTACAGCTCTCTCTTTGCATCAAAACATAAATGGTGTTAAGTAGGATTTTTCATAGTGTTTGGTAATTTTCCTTTGATGAATCTCAAGCAATTCCAAGTTCTAAATTATAGCACAGATTGAAAAAAATGTGTTGCAAAGAATCTCTCTAAATGGAACAATATAGAGAGAGTGATTTTAGTAAAGCATTTGTTAATATGTTTAGAAATTGTCAGATGTGTGTATGCCTAACCTGCACATGCAAAATAGGTCACTGAGCTTGCAAATGCATATTAGAGTTGGGAAATGGCAAATTGTGTAGGCAGTTACCCATTTGGCATATTCCACTTAAGGATGCATTTTTGAATAGTCTACCACTAGTGTTCAGCTATTGTTCTATTAATACAAGGTGTGGTCCAGTTCCCATTGAAAGCAAAGGGAGTCTTTTCATTGGCTTCAATGGGAGCTGTTCCAGGCTCATAATCAGGTAAAAATCCAAGACTTTACTTTTCTGAGGCAGAAATAAAGCACAAATAAAGATCCCTCTCCAAAATGCCTCTATTTTTAAAGCAGGGCAAGATGGTCTCTTTTCAGGCTGAGCTCATTCTTAATCCCTTACTCCTTTTTTGTATTTGTATTTGTTTTTGTATTTGCTGTTTTTTGGAGCAGGAAGACTGTCCTTATACTATCAGCTCAGTCCTCTGGTTTATGGAGCTTCAGCAGCATCTGCTTCCTGACTCTCTAACACTTCCCAATTTGGTTCCCTAGTCCTGAAAAGGAAAACAGGGTTTGGGGCCTTTTTGGTCCTACTTGGGTAACCCAAAGCAAGCTGCCTGGGGGCCTGTTGGGACTCACATGGGTAGTATCTCCTTTGCATAGATAATTTTATTATTTTGGAGCTCGGCATGGAGCTAATAGCTAGAAAAAAGTACCCAGTTTACAGAACAATCCAAGACACTCTAAATGGAATAGGCCAATCAGACCAATTCATATGAAGGAACACAGATGAAAGGTTGCCTTCTGGGTTCTACGGTCATATGATTATTTTGTTAGCATGTCTGAAACCTATTTTACTTATCATTTTTGGTAAAGGGGGTAGTTATTAGAGGATAGGAGAGACTGATCTTTAGAATTGCTGAGTACCCATGGCTCTCATTGGTGCCCTAAGTGATCAGCGCCTCTGAAAATCAGGCCCATAAGTTTTCAGAGATCGTTAATTAAGGTCCCAATAATGGGGTGTGTGTGCTGTGGCTGACTAGCCATTCTCTATGTAAAAGACAAGTGTGAGAACTGTTAATCTGCAGACATTCACATCTCAGTGGCTCTTAAGTTGAGACTTTAAAATTTGTTGGTGTTCTGGTGTGAAATGAACTAACGTGATATGCCAAAAGTACGGTGGTATGCCTGAGATACGTTCTGGGTGTATGAAATTTGATATACCTGATATATGGTCTGGTGGGGCTATTAGCTGCCAAATGACCTGGCTAAAGATTTCTCTAACACTGTGCTTATTATCTCAGCATATTTTCCTGCTGTATTAACATTTAAATAGTTAACAGTTTTTAAAAGGTAAAGTTGGTTTTACGGATATTAATTTTACTCCCTTTGGGGAGGAAAAAATCAGGTAATAGACATCAAAAATCGAAAGTATAATCACAAAAAAGTCACAGCATTCTCATCTCAGATTCTGACACCAACCTTAACACGCTACCTCTTATATTTACATTACAGTTGAGGCAGGACATTGCTGTCAGGGGCAGAAGAACCAATTCAGCCAAACTGAGCAAAAGGTGAAGCATTTGTGCATCTTTATGAGGTTCTGAATGTCATTTAACTCCTTCCCCTACCATCTGATGCTAGGAATCTCAACCCACTGCTGATGCTCCGGCTTCTTTCACTAATAATGCCACTGGCCAGATATCTCTCTTTGTGGGAGATGGTGCAGTCTTTACCCAAAAGGTCCTTGCGGGGGGGGGGGGGGGTTGATGGGAAAAGTCCATTTTTATCAATTTTTATTTGCCCTCAAGCAGTTTTCAGTCCTCTCCACAAATGATTAACCAACGCTGGTCCACCGATTTCATGAGGTGGCCCTGAAAGATTTGGGTATGAGTTGTGAGATCGATTCTGTGGAAATCCCACCAAAACTCACCTTTCTTTTTTTAAAAGGGTAATCGGGCGCCACCTCAAATATCCCTGCTACAGAAGAGAAGAGAGATCCATGCTATGCTGAGTTGCGCATATTGGCCATTATTTTAAAAATCATTTCAAAGGATGATTCTCCAATGGTGAATTTTAGCTTGTTATGGATCTACTGACAAGATGCGACGATTTCCTGTTAAGGTGTTGAACACACACAATCCATCGGCATTCAGCACTGGCAGGATAAGGACCCTATGGAAGTAAACTAATACATTACAATTAGTTTGTTTGTACCGGAGGATCAAGCTCTGATTTAAATCTTGTATTGTAGAATAATAGTAACTACGTAGGATAATTCCTTTAACAAAATTAATTTTCCCATTGATCCGAGTTCCCTATCAGTCATCTGTAGAAAGTCGATTCTTACCTGGCCAGTGGATCTTGAGAGTATCACTTGCATTCTAATTTTGCTAAATTACTGGCCGTGCAGTCAAATCAAAATGAAATACGAATTAACAAATGCCTGCTGTGAACAGATTCTCTACAAATATGGTAAATAGCACTGGCACATTGTCGTCCAATAAGATAGTTAGTACACAATGACCTAAACGAGTACAGACTAAGCTAGGAGCATGCACCTTTTATTTTCAAATAGGAGATTCCTTCATAGCTTTTATATACATTATTCTGTTTTCCCAGATCTTACTATGCATGCCAGTTTCATAGAGCAGGCCTCATCAGAGAGGAGCACAACTAGAATACAGTAGTTCCTAAAGCAAAAATGATAAGAAGACTTGCCTTGTTTAGAGATGGAATATATTCTGAAAGATTAATCACCAAAACAGCCACGTATGGTCAGTGGCTATTTTTAATCAAATTTAAACATGACACTTAAGGCAAGGAAAAAATGGCAACAAAAGTAGCCTTCGTCCTGGATAAAATGTCTGAAAGGATCCAGCAAAACATGCATCTCGGCTTTTCTGCTGTGTTTGAAATATCGTTTAGTCCTGACAAACACGCTCTTATGTTCATGTCAACAGCTAAGAAAGGACATTGTTTAGTTTATTGCTTGGTGAGGTGCTGGGAGAGTACAAGCCAAAGCTAGAACATGATGTAGACAAGAAACCAATCTAGGTAAAATGCCCTATAAATTTAGTCAAGGCGGGGGGTATACTGCAGCAAGTAAGTACATTGTTTACAGTACAAGCAAATAAAAAATGTCAGGGTTTCCTAAGTCAGCGGTAACCAAGTGAAACAAAAATAAATATGCTTAGCACTATTAATGTGCCTCCATCTGAGATCTCACATAAATGATCCAGAGGCATGGTAGAGGCAAACACCCTCTAACTAAAATTACATAGATCATAAAGTCAAGATGAGTCATTGTTGCAATGATAGGTGCCCAGGAGGAAAGAGTGAGTAATTTTCTTGTGAAGGACTTCCAAGAAAAGATAAATGAGGAGAATCTTCCTGTGCACATTGAGAAATCCACTTGTGAAAAGGGGACCCAGTTGGTTAAGTGAGTAGGCCGTGTGAATGCGTGGCTTCTACCATAATATCTTGTTATGCCTATCATCAGAAATATAGATGGCTAGTGTACTATATAATGAATTGTGAAAATCAAGTAAATTGCCTACCCAGAAATTAAGGTCCATACAGAGTCAAAAGCAGCTACAATATTCAAGATTTGCGCTATCGTCACTGTCTTACCAGAACAAAGTCCTTCAGCAAAGGTCTGAGACCAATGCTGGTCTGGGACCACTACCTACCAGTACAGAGGTGACAAAACTATGGCCTGCAGGCCTCATCCAGCTGCCTGGCGATCCCTCCTGCCTGGCCCCTGAGATCCTGGTCCCGGAGGCTAGCCCTCGGCCCTCCGCCACCGCTGTTTCCCCTCCCCTCCCGCAGCCCAGCTCACTGTGCTGCTGGCGCAAATGCTCCTGAGCGGTGGGGTTGCAAGCTCCTGGGCAGCAACAAGCTGCAGAGCCACTGACCACGGTGCTCTGCATGGCACAGTGGCGTGGCTGGCTCGCACCAGGCAGCACCAGCTGCCTGTCCTGCTGCTCTGGGTGGTCAGCTGTATGCACCGACAGCCACCGTTCTCCAGGCAGCGCGGTATAGGGAGCGGAGGGGGGGTTGGACAGAGGGCAGGAGAGTTTGAGTGGTAGTGGTGGTCAGGGGACGGGGTTGTGATAGGGTCGGTGCGGTCAGAGGTCAGGAAGACAGGGGACTTGAAATGGAGGTATGTGTCCCCAGGGGGGCAGTCAGGAAGGGGTGGGGTTGATGGGTGGCGGGGGGCAGTCGGGGGAGGGGTTCTGGGGGCGGTCAGGGGACAGGGAGAAGGGGTGATTGGATGGGGCAAGGGTCCTGGGGGGAGCAGTCAGGAATGAAAGGAGGTTTTGGATGGCAGGGGTGCAGTCAGAGGTGGGGGCTCCGGGTACAGTCAGAGGACAGGGAATGAGGGGGGTGGATGGAGCAGGAGTCCTGAGAGTGGACTGTTAGGGGGTGAGAAGCAGAGGGGGGTTGGATGGGGGCAGGGGCTGGGCCACGCCTGGCTGTTTGAGGAGACACAGCCTCCGCTAACCGGCCCTCCATACAGTTTCGGAAACCCCATGCGGCCCTTAGGCCAAAAGGTTTGCCTGCCCCTGCCCTAGTACTATGAATCCAAATGGGTTTCATGCAGCTAGTTTCATAGACTGCTGTGGTTGTCCTGCGGCTGGTTTGTCCAGGCTCTCCATGTCCAGAATAATGTGGATGCCATGCAGCCAGTCCGCCTAGGACTACAGGAGTCATGCCAATGGCTGGACAGTACGTTTCGTTCTGAATCAATTTAAGTGAGGGATCGATCAGACCTAGTAGGTTGCTGCAGCATCTCCCATGCGGTGGTGCTGGAACAGTGTTTAGAGTGGGGGCGCTGAACTGTGCCCCTCCTTACCCGTGTCCATGTCGCTTATCACCCCGTACACTGGGGCTGGGAGCAGGGCCGTGGCTCCGGGAAGGGGGAATGCAGATAGGGGCAAGGCAGCCAAGGCATGTGCCACAGCTGGGTCAGGGCCAGGAGTGAAACCCCCAGGCACGGGGCTGGTGGCTGGGACCCTGGGCTGGCAGCGGAGCCCCTGAGTGTGGGGCCAGTGGCCAAGACCACAGGCAAAACCGGGGGGTGCAGCAACTCCTGCGCCTCTGAGTCCCTGGGATGGTGGGACTTAATTCTGCCTACATGGGCCCCTCCTGATGAGTACTGGATGGGAGCACTGTGGGGTTAAAAAAAAAAACGCCTGTGTATGTGTGTGCATATATTTATCTATATGTATATTTGCCTTTCAGCTCTCTGTATCAGCTGTTTTATCACCCATGAAGCTTCTGCTTATAGCTCATGCTTCTCTCACAAGCATTTATTTGCTTTATCTATAAATAGAGAAGATCAGAAATTGCTTCTAGACCTAGTTAGGTAAAGTTAGTGCGAGAATGTCACTTACTAAGTGAAATTCAAACAATGAAACTAATCCACCCACTTTCATGAATCTGGTGTTTTTTTAAGTCCATTCTGTTGCTATTGGAGACATTCCCACCCCTTCACCCCAGACATTACACAACTTCAATTATAGATTCACCTGCTAGTTGCTATTACGGTACAGGATGTGTATTGCTACGCATCCATTCCTACGTGCAAGATAATTTCACGTTGCTAACTTTGCTGCAGTTCCCAGAACTAGTTCCTGACATGGCAGGTAGAAGCCAGGAAGATCTGATTTCCTGCTTCTGAAACTTGCAGTCCCAGAAGTACTGTTTTCAGGATGGCGTACTTCTGACATAAGACAACAGTACCATTTTGGAGGGAAGTAGTTACTTGGGGATGCAAGCAGGTATTTGTATTCCCATATATCTCTAAGCTGTTAAGGTTTTGCTGGGCCACTTTGGGAATAATTTTGGCAGTAGCATGCTGAGGATGTTACCCACCCCTGTCCATTTCAAAGATGGGTCAATACTTTTATTTTTCCTGGAGGCCAGAAATTTATATAATCCTCCCTCTTAACAGCCGCTATTTCCTCTGTCACAATTTTCCCTTCATTATGACTTTGGGGCAGTTCAGAATTCAGACTGAGATTGTGGTGAATGACTGCTGTAATTACTCCTTTCTTTAGATTCTGGAAGCCAGTTTTTAAAGATAAGGATTGTCAGTTATCAATCATGAGATGAAAACCTGTCCTTACAGTCATCAAGTACTATTGTGACACCTTATCGTGGATGGATCATAAATACCGTGTCAGATTTAAGTCTTGTCAACAGTTCTCTCCAGTACCCAGCCAATCTGTTTTTCAGTTTGTTTGTCAAGATTTATGCTGTGGGGAAATGTTAACTCAGGCTTTACCAGAAGTAAAGTTTAACTTTGTTATTGAAAAATGCCACCAGTCTGTTAAGCCCCATCCATAAAAGGAAACTTACTCGTGCCTGACAATATTTTACTCCTGAGGGAATTCTGTGTGACTGCACATGTGCATAATTCATGTCCCCCACAGATTTTTTTTGTTTTGTTTTCCCACAGAATAATAGATTCTGATGGGAAAGCGAAGTGAAGCCTCGAGAAGGGTCACATGCCCCTCCCTGGCAGCAGTCCCGAGTGGGGTGCGTTACTTCAGGTGTCAGTAGCAGCCAGGAGAGATGTACATCATCTCCTCGGGGAGAGGGGGAGCGGGTCTTGGCGTGTGTGTGACACTCTGTCCTTCTTGCTCGCTATCGTGGTGCACCTGGTGTGGAGGGGCAGGACCCCAGGGTATTTCTGGGGCCAGCCCGGTCATTGTGCTGTGTCAGGGTTGGGTGCAGCCTCGCTGCTGAGTCCATGACTGGGGGTGGAGGCTGTAGGGTGATCCATGCATTCCCACTGGGAGGCAGTCCCAGCGCATGCCCCTTGCCCCTGTTACTGTGCCCGCCCTGCAGAGATATGAGGCTGACACAAGCAGCTATGGGGAGCCTGGGCCAGGGACGCCATTTAGCAAGTTTTTCACCCGACATCTGCTTGCAGTGCACACCCCAGTCCCAGGTGGAACTTTAAGCTGCAGTGCGGCACAGCCAAGTCCCCTCCTCCAGGAGCCAGGTTCTCCAGCTGCAGCTCCTGCAGTCAGTTTTTTCCACTCTGCTAGGGCCTCTGAATGTGGGGCAGGCAAGGAATGGATCAGTCAGGGCGGGAGGGGGGGAGCATAGGGTACCCCATGGTGGGAGTGGGTATGGGGGAACACAGTGGCCTCTGTGGTGGCAGGGGGCGGAGAAGCAGAAAGTCCACAATGGTGTGGGGGAGCAGAGGATCCCTAGTGGTTGGGGGTGTCACGGATTCACAGGTCGTGCCCACTCTTGGCCTTGTGTGATCTGTGGGGGGTGCCCCTTCAGTGAGACAGCCGTTCTTGGGGGTCCACTCTCTCTCGGGGTTAAGCCCCTCCACCTCCTGGAGCCGCACCTCTCAGAGCCTTAGCACTCCTGTTTCTCGCCGTGCCCCCCCCCCCCAGGGAGTTCACTCGCTCTGGATCCCCAGGGCCTCCACCCCCAAAGGGGATGATGCAACCCTGTTCCCTAGACCGGAGTGACTCTCAGCCAGCGTAAAACAGGAGGGTTTATTGAGAGGTGAACACAGCACAGGAAACTCTCGGGCCTCGGGCCTGGCCTCCTTCAGCACAGCACATCCCAGTTTCCCTGCACCCAGGCAGGCCCTGCCTGCTCCCCCTCTCCAGCCCAGAGCCCCCCTGCTTCCCAGCTGGGCATCTGATATCACCGGCACCAAACCCTGCCTCTGTTCATTGTCTTCTCTCCAGGTAAACAGGGTCACCTGGGCCTAATCTCCTCTCAGCTCTCCTCTGGCTGGAACCAGCTGGTTAGATCACTGGGGTCCTCTCTTTGCAGCCCATTATCCTTCCACTGGCCGGAACCGGCTGCGACTTCTGAGCTGGGTCTCCGAGTCGCCAGTCACCAGTCGCTGGGGTATCCATCCTCCAGGCCATCAGCTGGGGTCCCAGCTTCCCTTTCTGGTCCTCTGTAACAACAAACTCCCTCTCCCCTCACCTCATTAAACCAGTAATACCTTGGGACACTGAGTCCCATTCCCTCTGCATACATCCCACTGAAAAACACGAAAAAAAACCAAGAAAACCCCCCACTCCGTCACAAGGGGAATCAGAGGGAACACAGGGCCCCTAGTGGTGGGGGCTGTTGATGCCTGAGGTGGCCAGTATTGTGGAAAGGGGGAGTCAATCTCCTCCAGGGGAAGGGAGAGGTGAGGGCAAAGGGCTGTGCCCTGAAGGAGGAGGCAGTGAGTGTGGGAGGAGCACCTGAAAGGGAACAGTCCCTGGGGCAAGGATCCTGAGGGAGAGGGAGGTAAAGAAGGGTCGGGGGTTAGGGGCTGCTAAGGGGATCTTGGGGTCCATTTGCCCTCAGAGAAACAGGAAGCACCCTCACTTCTCCCTGGGAACAGACTGGGGACAGACACCACTAAGCTAATGCTTTCTCTCAGCTGACTAATTTGCTCTCTGCCGTCCTCCTCATCTCTCCTACTTTAAGGTAACTTATACTTTGATCCCGCAGTGAGGATCCATAGGGGCACAGGGGTTTCTTTAACTCTCTACTCCTGGGGGAATCTTTTTTGTTATTCTGTATTGTTACAGACATACTTGCTGATGGGTATTTTGAAATAAATTACCAAAATAATTGAAACCAACATTATTATATTGAGTTATTTTGGCAAGTAAAATATGCAGAATTTTAAAATATTGTGCACAGAATTTTTTATTTTTCTGTGCAGAATCCCTCCAGGAGTAAATATTTCTCTGTGAAATGAACCTGAAAACTGTTTAACTGATAATGTAGAGAGGACAAAAAATGTTTTTAGCACCATTACAGGGAACATGACTGAGGCAGGGTTCCCAATCTGATGTGAAGTTCCAAGATTCAACTACTGTTTCTATAATACCATTGAAAATTGTTTTGTCTTATCTATGCCAGCAGTTGAACCATTTTCCACACTGATTCAGTGGGGACCTATGCAGCAATGAGGATATGCAAACAAGACTTTATAGCAAACAGAAAAGACACATATAAAGCACTCGTTGATCCTTGGTGACTCTGCCCTAATCCTTCTTCCAAACAGGAAATTAAAGTTGGATTGACAGCCCATCTAGGCAGAAATTTATTAAAATTGTAGGGTCTGATTCTGATCTCTCACCTGTGTTTCTCCATAGAAGCAACACTGATTATTTTACACTAGTGTAAGCAAGATCAAAACCAGACTCATATTATTATTACATCTCCGCGAAACTCCCTGCTTTTAGTCTGCAGCCGTTCATAGGAGTTATATCTTTGAAGCATCTTTGAATTCTATTCACATGAGTTTCCGTTTGGATTTTGGGCAGAAATGAACCCAGAATTTCAGAATAAAACTCACTACTGTCAACAGGTTTCACCTGGTTCCAGGTCAGAACTATGTGAAACCATGATTTCTGAGAGCCAAACTCTGAAATCTGGCCTAAATCACTAAAAAGTGAGTATAGATTCACTTGAAATGCTCACAGGCTTCAGCAAAGCCTTCAGCAAAACTGAGCTGAATTTTAAGCTTTGAGATAGAGCATCAGGAACTGCAATCAGCAAGTAATGCTTGATGAATTAACCAGGTATTACTCAGAACACACCTAAGAACACGCTGAATTGTAAGCTTCATTATCTGCATGTGTGTATGAACTTTCCTTAAAGTTGTCATGTGGGCAAGGTCATGGGTTTTTTTTTCCCTTGATGCTTTCAGGATTTCTATACTTTTCTCATTTTGCTAGTGTATTTTGGTGTATAGTTTTTGTTGATTGTTAAGACACAAATATTGCACAATACTGAAGCAAAACATGGGTCCACTAAAAACCTTGAAATTTTTGTTACATTCTCTCTTCAATCAGTCAATTTGTCTGCTTTCGATTTAACATTACTAGAAGGTCAACTTGCCAAAACTGCCTTTTGTATTCTCATTAAGAGCTGTGTAGTTATTAGAACAAAATTCAAGCTATAGCTACAACTTTTGGCATTAGTAAGAAGTTAAATAGCTTTTGTTCAAGACGGCAAGAGACTTAGGAAAACCATACTCAGAGGAATAACAAATGATGTACATGATGTTCCAACTGAACCTGCTAACAGGGAACATAATTGAAATAAAGACTTTAATGTAAGAACATTGGAAATGTCTGAACCTGGAGAGTCTGGACACAATGAGGTGGTTTCCCCCACAGTAGGTTATGAAGGAACTTGGACAATGAGTTTTAAATTACTTCTTTTGAGGAACTTTGTAAAATATTAATCTATTGTAGTTGGCTTCTGAATGTTCCATATACTGAAATTCTCCACGTGCCTGAATGTATTATACTATAAGATTCTTATTCACATTTCTGCAAGGCCTTTAAGCTCTGAAGACATTCCAAAGTTGCAGTGGACATGAATTTGAAATGTGTATTTGGTGAGAGCAGATTGTTGTGATGTTTGTTATGTACATTCAGTAACAATTTAGTCTTTAACTCCTTGACCAGGTCCTAAAGAAACAAAACAAAACCCCAAAACCAAAAAATCAACAACAATAAAGCCTGTGTGTGTTTGCATTCAGTGAAAGTAACACTAAATATGGCTCTATTTATTAATCCAGTCCTAAAGAGTGTGTCTCTTTTTATTAATCCAGTCCTAAAGCATGTGCCCTCATTATCTAGGCCAGGGGTTCTCAAACTTCATTGCATCGCGACCGTCTTCTGACAACAAAAATTACTACATGACCCCAGGAGGGGGACCAAAGCCTGAGCCCACCCGAGCCCCACCACACCAGGTGTGGGGGCCTGTAACCTGATCCCCGTCACCCAGGGCTGAAGCCCTTGGGCTTCGGCTTCGGACCCGAGTGGTCAAGCTTAGGCTTTGGCTTCAGCCCTGGGTGGTGGGGCTTGGGCTTTGGCTTCAGCCCCAGGCCCCAGCAAGTCTAACACCAGCCCTGGTGACCTCATTAAAAGGGAGTCGCGACCTACTTTGGGGTCATGACTCACGGTTTGAGAACTGCTGATTTAGGCAAAAGTGCTATTAAAGTCAATGAAAATTTTATCCAAGCAGCTACTGCTAAATGAAGCCCTGCATGGTTAATGGATACAAAGAACATGGAACATATATCTGTGCTCCTCTGACTAGAAGTCAGGTTGCTATATGCCTAAGGACACTAGGTATTCAGATTCTGCATTGATTGGGGCCATATAAGTGCACAAAGCTGCTGTTAGATAGAAACTGATGCTGAAGAGCTGTGATAAGTTGTTCATTGTAAGACTCCTGCTTGAAGCTATTGATCTGAGAGCCTGTGAGTCTTAGTTCTCTGAACTTTTCAAGGTCACACTGTGATAAGAAACTTCTGAATTAGCAATGTGAAAAGACATTAGGATTGATGCTAATGTATTGCCAGAACTTGTTTGTAGATCATAGAAATGAAACTGGATTTTACCTGCATCCAAAATAGTAGAAAAGAAAAGGTAATGTGTGGTGCTTTTGAGTAGTTTTTTATGGGATACAATGTGCCCATTTAATGTCACAGTATTAAATACAGGTTAATGTGACCTACGCCCAGATCATACCTTCCCAATGGAAAAGCCCACTGGAAGGCCAAAGTTTGGCCTAAATTTTGTCCTTGAGACTGCAGACATTCTGCCTCATCATACATTGGGGAAATGGTTTGTTTCTCCATAGAGTAGCACTCCAGCTCCCAGATGTGCTGATATCTGTGGGAGAATACCTCATATCCAGAGTGTTCACTCGGTGGTTCAGTGATTTCACTCTTCAGCTTGCACTCCACAGTACTTCCAGGAGCTGTGGTGTCCCAATTCTCCAACTCAGCCAGAATCTTTTTTGTTGAGGGGATTGCACTGTGAAATGGGATTCCAAGTGAGATAATGCTGACAGGGCAAGAATTATCTTACTTGAGGAAATCCCAAAAGATTTTAACAGAGATGATGACCTTGAGTGTGGCCATCTCCACAACTCTGCTTCCTCCTTGACTAGTCCTATGTCTCTAAAACCAGAGATGCCCAAATTCATGGAGTTGGCACAGAAAAGCTTCTGAGGACAGAGATTAGCTCAAACCAACTGTCATGGTATAATTCCCCACTCTGAACCTTAGCGTCCAAAAGATGGAGTACCAGCATGAATTCCTCTAAGCTTGACTACCGCTAGAACCTGTAGCGCTGCCACCAACCAGGGAATTCCAGTGCCTGGTACATCTGGTCCCCCCAGACCTTGCCCGGGGACCCAAGACCCAGACCCTGGATCTTACCACAGGAAAGAAACCCTTTCCCGCACCGTTGCCTCTCCCCAGGCTTCCCCTCCCAGTGACCCTGGAAGATCACGTATTCACAACTCCTTTGAGTTAACAGAGAGGAAATGACCTTCTCCCCTCCTTCTCTTCCCCCTCCAGATCTTCCCTGAGAAGACAGTAATCCTGAAACAGAGAGAAATTAGCTCTCTCTCCCCCCTTCCCTCCTTTCTCGCCACCAAGTCCCTGGTGAATCCAGACCAGTCCCCTGGCGTCTCACCAGAATAAAAAAACAGATCAGTTCTAAACAAGAAAATTTGATAATAGAGAGAAAACAGGTAAAATTATCTTTTAAAGTTAAGAATGGATTAGACACAGAGTGTTTTCAGCTTATAGACACTGGGAATCACCCTCCCAGCCTAAGATAAAGCATACACATTAAGAACCTCTTAGTAAGCAGTTAATCCCAGCCCAAGGACAATTGAATCTCCGCTCCAGCCAACAAATGATCTTGCACCAGCAGTGCAAAAAAGAAAACATAGCATAAGCCTCACTCGCCTTATCTACTCTAGTACTACTATTTGAACTTATAGAGCCTTTCGGAGAAATTGGAGAGAAACCTGGTTGCACATCTGGTCACTCTCAGAACCCAGAGAGAACAACAACCAAAAACTAACAGCACACACAAAACTTCCCTCCCTCAAGATTTGAAAGTATCCTGTCCCCTGATTGGTCCTCTGGTCAGGTGACAGCCAGGCTTACTGAGCTTGTTAAGCCTTTACAGTCAAAACAGATATAAAGTACTTCTGTTCTATTATCTCCTACTATCTGTTTATGACACAACTCCTTTGGGGAAAAAAACCAAACATTCTAGTGGGGTTTCTGAGCCTTGCATCCCTCTCTGTGGAAAGAGGCAGAAAGATGATGTAGTCAGTGAATTCGAGTCTTCAGTTTGTTGAGTTTTAAGATTTCTCTTAAGAGTTGCTTATGGGAATCAGCCAACATCTGTCCAACATTAGGGACAGTTGAGCTCTCATTAGGCTTCAAACTTCCAACCGTTCTGAGTATCTTGTTGTGATGATGTATCCCATAATGCCTTATGGGAATATAACATAACTGGAGTATGTTTTATGCTACATGTGCCATGTAACTTATCTCTGTAAAGGTTATGCGCTACTGAATCTATTCATCCTATTTGTACACATATATCATTTTTATACTTGAAGTTATGAATATTGGCTGTATACTTGCTTGATTTCTAAGTAAGCTTTGTACGGCATTTGGTCAGTTTCTTTAGAAAAGAATTTGCAAAGTTAAGTGCCCAATCAAGAAGCACTTAAGGAACAATGGATCTTGGTATGCTCCAATCCACACAAGAAGTCTACTTGAGGATGTTCAAGGCAGCGTGTGAACCATGGCTGCTACCTGTAGTTCTGAGTCATGCATGGACATGTGACTTGCCCATGTGACTCCAAAACTCCATCTTGGAGCTAGACTTTGCATAGGAGCGAGGAGGGGGACTCCACCCACAAGAGAGAGTCTATTTAAACCCGTGGGAGACCCTCCATTTTGTCTTCAGCTGGCTAAAGAGAGAGCCTCTCCACCCCCAAGGACACCTGAAAAGAACTTGAACAAAGGACAGTAACTACAGGGGGTGTGAGTGGTTGCTGGACCCAGACTAGAAGGAGACTAGTCTGTAAAAGGAAGCCGACTGAATGAGATTTTATTTCCATTCAGTTTCTTAAACATAGACTTGCATTTTCTATTTTATTTTGCTTGGTAATTCACTTTGTTCTGTCTGTTACTACTTGGAACCACTTAAATCCTACTTTCTGTATTTAATAAAATCACTTTTTATTTATTAATTAACCCAAAGTATGTATTAATACCTGGGGGGGGGGGAAACAGCTGTGCATATCTCTCTATCAGTGTTATAGAGGGCGAACAATTAATGAGATTACCCTGTAAAAGCTTTATACAGGGTAAAATGGATTTATTTGGGTTTAGGCCCCATTGGGAGTTGGGCATCTGAGTGTTAAAGACAAGAACACTTCTGTAAGCTGCTTTCAGTTAAGTCTGCAGCTTTGGGGCAAGTAATTCAGACCCTGAGTCTTTGTTGAAGCAGATGGGCATGTCTGACTCAACAAGACAGGGTGCTGGAGTCCTGAGCTGGCAGGGAAAGGAGAGGCAGAAGTAGTCTTGGCACATCAGTCTGGCAGTTCCCAAGGGGGATTTTGTGATCTAACCTGTCACACTTGCCTTTGCAAATAGTAAACAAGGACTGGTCTTGTTGCACTCAGAACAGATTAAGCCAAAAGATAGACATGATTTATGTGAAATGTGGCCACAGAAACAAATTGACTCCAATTGCGGATTGTTGAATATTATACGCATTGATATTATGGGCAAAATTTTCAAAATGATTTTCTGTTAATGCAGTTTGCAGCTGAAAATTTGGAAACTGCATAGTTTGCACCAGGACTTGAATTGCAAGTGAAGATCTGGGTACTTACTCCTCACAACTACCTGAATGCAAGTGCAAATTTTGGAACTTAAAATTACACTTTGAAAAAGGGGAACTGGTCCTCAGACCTTTGTAACTTTGCCCTCCTAAAATATAGGATCAGAAATCTGCTCTGACGTACACCCTAAACTTTGCCATAAATTTCAGTAGAGTTTCATGGATCAACGACGACACGTGAATCCAAATTTGAATGCTTTCTTGAACTGTAGATAGCTATGGAAATGATTAGATCCATCAGATCTGCTGAAGAATGTTCATATCAAAATGAAATGGCTCTTCATAGACTGGGACACTTGTTCATTAATTGAAATTATGATCTGAGACTGAAAGAGATTTATCATTTCTATAATTGCATTTCTCCCAAAGTACATACACATTAATCTTTTCGTCTCAGATATCGATGAGGTTTGGTTCATTATTTTTAGAATTTATGTCTTGATTTCTTAGCTTCTTTCATTGATAGCAGCAGCAGTCTAAATAAATTTGTGAAAATTTCCTTCTGCCAATATTTTGTCTGGTATTGACATCACCTGTTAGCCAGGAAATGTTAGTTATGTGGTTAAAAGACAAATGTTTGTTTCTTGCCTGCCCATATTGTAACCTTTGAATTGGCTTTCCATTCTCATTCATCAAAACAGAACTTGCAGCAAAATTTCAGAAGGGACTATTCAGTTGTACCCCACTGTTACAATGAAGGAGCGAGTGCTGCAGATTTGAGACCATACGTTTACATTGGAAAATTAATTACAGTCCTCCAGATAGTTGTGATGCCTTATTGAACCTACATCTCACAAAGGGATAGATTGTAGGTGGCCCTTGCAAAAGTGAGTACGTGATGGTACAAGGAATTTACATGCTCTTGCTCCCTCTACTCCATGCAGGGGCACCATCACACTCCCTCCACTATAGATGTGTGTCCTACATACACATCGAATGGTCCAGTGGTTAGGGCACTACTCTTGTGCTTGGAAGTCCTTGGTTAAATTTCCCAGCTCCACCACACACTTCCTATATGACTTTGGTAAGGCCCAGATCCGCAAAGGCATTTAATTCCCCTTGATTTAAGTGGGAATTAGGTGTCTAAATACCTAATACTCTGTGCCTTAGTTGCCTCTCTGTATAAAGGGGAAGTAGTATTTCCCTGCTTCGTAGGAGGATAAATACATTACAAGGCTGTGAGGGGCTCAGATACTAGGGTAATGAGTGCCATAAAAAGTACCATAGACAGAATTTCACTAGCCTAGGTATTCTACAACTGGGGATTGGGGCCTCTCAGGGGGTCGCGAGGTTATTACATGGGGGGGTTGTGAGCTGTCAGCCTCCACCCCAAACCCTGTTTTTACTCCAGCATTTATAATAGTGTTAAATGTATAAAAAAGTGTTTTTAATGTATAAGGAAGGGGGCGGTCACACTCAGAAGCTTGCTGTGTGGAAGGGGTCACCAGTACAAAAGTTTGCAAACTACTGCACTAGCCCAATCTTTAAGTCCTTATAAACCTGAAATCCATATTGAAGTTATTAGGAGTTTTGACTGTCTCGGGATTAAGCTCTAAATATGCCAATTTTGGAACATGCACCCTGTTCTACATGGTGAAGCACGCGTCTTGAAAATATACTTGCTCACACAAATTGCTTTTTGCCCTAGAGTAGAAGAAAATTAGTGCAGTTCTGCTTTTCAGTGTTTGTCTCATGGGTAATATTTTGAATACATAGCCCATTCCTTCAAATACATTTATAGTGTTGTGATCCAGTTGCGTGTTTTATTTGACTTCTTCTTTGGCTGTTTCAGGCTAAATCCTGAGCAAATTTCAGAGAGAGAAGTGGGTATTCACCCACAAAAGCTCATGCTCCAATACATCTGTTAGTCTATAAGGTGCCACAGGACTCTTTGTCCCTTTTCTATCAGACTACTTTGCATTCAATTTTTGCTTGCCTAACTCTCCCCTTATCAGTATGCAAATGAAGTAGCCATTTTTAAAAAATGGAGCAGTATTAAGTGTGCGTTTCATTACTGCAAGAATTCTTCCCAGTTGAATACCATTGCAGTGCACTTTATTATAATTAGATTATAATGTATTCTCATTCATTCAATAATGTTACCATATTCTCTACTCTCATAAGACAACAGTTAAGCCATAATCGACTATCAAGAGCTCCTTCCACGGCCAGTGTTTCTTCTCTATGATGCAGATCACCCCCATGATTAATTAGAAAAAATAGGAACTAATTGTTAATTACTTGAAAGCACATTTCTGTGCCTGACACAGACCTACAGATAATGCTGTTCCACCAGCTGAGTTACTAGTAGTATTTAACAATTGGTACAGGTCTGTCTCATCTTTTGCTGGGATTACGTTCCGCAGTCAGTGCATAAAGCGAAAATCGTGTATAGTCAAAATGACATTGAGTCCAGAATCGCCCGCACTACAGAAACAGTGTTTAAATTATTTTTCTCTCTTTTTTTGTTTGTTTTTGTTTTTGCTGACCACGTAAAGCTGAAATTGCACATATTAAATGTGCCTAAGATACAACAAACCTATATGTTCAATACACAAGCATTTGTAATAACCTAAAATAAATCCCTGATCTAGGTTTCTTAAAGTCAATGGTGTTACATTAGGGATGAATTTGGTTCAGTCGGAGTACTCGTGCTCTGAGATGCAATCCCTCTTCCGGTCTGCTCCAGAGACTGTGCGGCAACGTGTTGCCCCTTGGTCAGGGCTTGGGAGAAAGCTGCAAGTTTAGTCCATTGTTTGTCCTTTGTTATTTATCCAGCTCTAGTCCTAATACAATTATATTTGCTTCTGTCTTTCATGAAGACCCACTCATTCTTGCTTTATACGGTATCACTAGCTAATGAAAATGTGTCATAAAATTATCCTTAAGATTCATTATAACTGGAAGTGAGGTATTAAGATACTATAATCATTAGCAACAAAATATAACATAGTAGTTGCCATGTTATAGAGTTCTGATTTTTTTCAAGCGCTCACATGACTATTAACAATTTAACATATACATCACTTATTCATTTCTGTCACTTCACTCTTGTCCTTACCCTATCCTTCCGCTAAATCCTAATCTTCATCTTTTCCTTGCGATCTGTTGATAGAAGATAATCACATTTTATTTAATCAACCTTACTGTTGGAAGAGATGCTGTGTTAATCTCGCTTAACTGATAGGAGTGAGTGAAGGAGTGGCTGCGGTTCTAGCTACTATAAAGCAGAATAAGAGGGGTTTGTAGCACTGTGAGAAGAGAGAGTTTGTGTGTTTTTCTAAAGCTTTGATTCTTCTTTTCTGGTATTTTGGTTTCTCTAACATTCAATATTGTTGCTGATCCCTTGTCCCCTAAGGAAGAACCTAGCAGAAAAAAATCCCAGTATTTTGAAAGCAATATACTGATTTAAGTTTCTTAATGCCAATGTTTAAGGTGTTAGAATGTTGTATAAGGAATTCCAAATCTCACTACAACAACCCAGGATGCAGTCATAGTCCCATTGATGTCATTGGCAAATGGATCAGATTTTTACTCTCCACAGACCTCAATGAATAAACTGTTTCCCAAGTTGGTCACAGTGCAAGACTTCTTGGCCAAAACAATACATTGTTTTAAATTTGGAATTCTCCAGTAAAACCACTGTATGCTTACCAGTGCTGGGCATTATTGTGGATTGTTCAGGTGCAAGCTTTTTATTTATTTTATTTTATTTTAGACAGATAAAGTAGCTTTGAGGAACCAGCAATACTCATTGCTGGGTGGAGAGATGGCAGGGACTATAGCTTGACTGACTGTAGGTACAGATGCAATGCACACAGATTTTATTGGCTACACAATAACAACCTAAAGTAACCACCTGCTGCACATTTCCACTTCATAGAGATGTAATCAGTTACCCTTTTACGAAAGCGACTTTCAGCAATCATCTGAGTAGGTAAAATCAAGGGAGAAATCCAATTTATTCCATGTAGAACCAGGTGTTAAATGGCTTTAATTTTCAGGATCAGTCAAGGCTTTCTGTATAGTGATCACCAGTAATCCATTCTACGATTTAAAAAACCCAAAATTCTCCAATAAAAAACAAAACTAAACATGAAAACCTGTCTTTTTCTGCTATTGAAATGTAAGCTGAACTTTAGTTTCCTTAGCCACAGTATATATAGGTCTCAGCCTAACGCAGTGTTTTATTGATATATTTACCATTTTTCATTAAGTTCAAAGCCTACAATCAATGTGAATTTGTCCTCCCCAAACTCAGTGACAGTTTTTAGCAGTGATTTTTAAAGTTTTGGGCTTCTTTTCATAACTTTAACTACTCATGTCTGGAGGCTGAAGTGAAATTTGAGATGTATTAAAACATGAACTCCTGTGTGTTGTTGAGTACCTTCTATACACGGGAAGCAATTTATTGGAGTATGTTTAGCTATATACATTTAAAGCATATTCAAAAATCAGCCACAGGAGGGTTACACACATTGAATGAGTGACACGGGTACTTTCAGTAAAATTTAGTTAATAGTTAATATGTGTTTTTTATTTTTCCACAAAATGTAAAAACTAAAGATTCTCTGTGAAAACACAGATTTTGCATTTTCCACATTTTTCTGCGGCAAATGGATTTCTGGTTTCCCTGGTGATCACCGTGAGAATCCAAGGCATCAGTGAATCTTTCCTCATGCTGGCATGTGCTGCTCTCTTACCTTCAAACCCATATTAAGGTTTGTTTGCTGATTCAGGAGTATATGCTTATTAGATGCTGTGTGCCTGGACTGTGCTACGGGTTTTCCCAGTATGGATAGTCTATGAGAGAGCCTCTGATTTATGCATAGTCCCTTTGACACAACTCATTAATTGTATAGTTGTGGCTCTTCAAATTTCTACCAGTTGTGCAGGTGATTTCCTACCCAGGAGGATGAATTCCACTGAATAAAATCGAATTTCTGGTTAAATAATAATAACAAACGTGTCTCTAAAGGACGTGTGAAATTTTACAGGTCCAGGTTTGTGGTACTTCCTCATCTGGTCTGACATCAGTCCAGATTCTAACTGGAGTCTTTGGAAAGGTTTAACTGACTAGATTTCCCAGAGTTCCACTACTGTGGCCTTGCTTAGCCAACTGTTCTATGCAAAATATGCACTGTCCATATTTTAGGGATTGAAAGGATTTTAAAGCTGGGGAGGTCTGGAAATGCACCTGAAGAATCTTACAAGTCATTCCCCCCACACTTTGATATTTATTGTGAATGGGTTAGAATCTCCCTTTTCTTGTGGTACTGGCCATAACAACCTCTTTCATAGAAATATTTAGAACAAATCAAATGCAGGTTTAGAGATTCACCAGGATGTGAAGTTTTGAGAAGAGCAGCCACCACTTTGTCACAAAGAAGTTCTTGAATGGACGATTGTGACACCCAGGCTCCTAGGCAAAGGGTGCCCAGTTCTTTGCAAACATCTCTCACCTCATACATGACAAACTCACTGTACCACACACATCTGGTAACTGAAAATTATACTTTCAAAAAGGGGGTAATATTACCCATAAAGGGTAATATGTAAGGCATCTACAGAAAGCTTGCTGTTTGTCAAGATTCATGTTCGTTGTGAGATATAGGTAAGGATAATATTTAACATTTAGGGATTAATGTTCTATAGTGACAGTGTGCTTTAGGAAATTAATCATTAGGAGGTAATGTGCCTAGAGCAAGGCAGAGTTCTCACCTTGCCCTGTTTGGCCAGTGATGCAATGCAAGATTCATTTGTTTAGCTTTTTGCAATACTAAGACTTTGAATGGGAAACCATCAGAGGCAACAACAAATCATCAAACAACTTAAATGTAAAAACTAAGCTTTACAACAAGGCCGGGTTCGCCCTGTCTGTGGCTGGAAGCACAAGGCTGTTTTCAGTACAACACAGAGGAGGAAGAAGCACTGTATATCCATTCACTGAGAAACCCATTGTGGGGCGAATCTGCTTTCATGAATGTTTGGAGCCTGTTTTTTGAGAAACCATCCAGCTCTGCAATAGATTGAACTTTGGGGCAGGCAGAGAAATCTACTTCAACAGAAAGAAAAAGTAACTATTGATCAGTGTACCCCTAGGTTTATGTTTTATGATTTTGTTTTGTATTGTAACCATTTGTTTCCATTGCTCTCTGTTGTTTCCAGTTAAATTTTGATTCTTTCATAAATCTTCTTTTGTTTTATTATAAGTGTTCACAAGTGCTGTGTAGTTTACAGAAGCAGTATTTGAATGTAAAATTGGTACACTGTGGTATACCGCACCTCTTGGTGCAGAGGATCTGGGATTTCTGTGAGTAGCCAGTGTCAGGGGTTGGATACCGCAATGGAACAATCTAAAGGGACTCAGGGATTGGGGTGCACCTATTGTTAACCTGCAAGGCAAAGTTAGGCCTGGCACAGACCAGAAGAGAGTACTTGAGTGGCTGAAAGGCTGGTAGTGCCAGGGAGAGTCCCTCTTGTTGGAGGCAGGGGGTAACAAGATGACTCGCAGTCCTGGGTGCCCTCAAGAACTGTCACAATAGACTATTTTAAAAGACAAGATCATGGATGAGCAATGATGAAATGATGGTTAGTTTATCCTGTGAATCATGTCCATTTTCAAGTTCATTTCATCCCAAAAGGGATGTCCAATTATTCCAGTATACGTGATGACTCTAATTCTTACTAATAAATAACATGATCTCTAAAAATTTCATGCCAGTTACTGTGGCATAAGTCCTGTGATGCTGTGTTCTACCAGTTTATTTTAAAACCAGCTGTCTGTGGTGAGAATCCTAGTTATTGTACGTATTGATCAGAGTAAACAGGAAAAGAAGCAACATTATGTTCTACCTCAGGGGCAGGCAAACTTTTTGGCCTGAGGGCCGCATTGAGTTTTGGAAATTGTATGGAGGGCTGGTTAGGGGAGGGGGTGTGGCCCGGCTCCCACCCCATATCCTCCCCCCTGCTTCTTGCTTCCTAACAGCCCACCCCTGGGACCCGTGCCCCATCCACCCTCCCCCCACTCCCTGNCCCTGCTGCCCCATCCAGCCACCCCTTTTCCCTGTTCCCTGACCGCCCACCCAGACCCCTATCCCTGACTGACCCTTGCCACCCCATCCAACCCCCCCTCCTTCCTAACTCACACCCCAGACCCCTGCCCCCATTCAACCCCCTGTTCCTCACCCTGTGACCACCCCAACCCCTATCTACCTTCCCACCCTCTGACCACCACCCCCCAAACTCGCCTGCCCTCTATCCAACCTCTCCTGCCCTCTATCCAACCCCCTACAGTCACGCCCCCCAGACCACCAGGACAGGCAGCCACGCAGCCCAACTGCACCCAGCCATTTACCACACTGCACAGAGCACCAGGTCAGGCCGGGGTCTGAAGTGGCGCTGTCCCAGGAGTGGCAGGGCAAGCTGAGGCTGCAGGGGAGGGGCTGGGAGTGAGCCTCCCGGGACAGGAGCTCAGGGGCCAGGCAGGAGGGTCCCGCGGGCCATAGTTTGCCCACTTCTGTTCTACCATCACATGTTTCTGATTCTGCTATGACTGTACAATGCATATAATATTTAATATACAAATATTTATAGTTTATTTGGAAGTAGAAGGGCGTAAGGAAGATTTCTGATTTAATACAATCACACTGCATAATATGATACTTTGGTAATCCAATATCTAGTGCAGAAGCAACTTCATGGCTATAAATATTTACTGTTTTTCTAATCCCTTTTCCCTTCAAAATTCTTCAGACGTTGCTAAAGACCCAGCAGTTGTTGCTTTAAGATTCTGCTAAGTAGGACAGTCTGCCGCTTGTGGATAGCATGATCACAAGCAGATGTTGCTGTTTTCTGTCAGTTTGAACTTAATCCCTTCATTTTGTACATTTGCCCATCATCCAGCAATAGACAAGAGCAAATGTAATTTTAGGGAAGACATGCACCATCTTCTTCCTTCAAGGCATCCTTTTCCATGGGCACTGACACCAACACTGCGATGCTGTTTGTCTTCTGTAGATTATTGTGAGGTGTAAAGCCATTCACTTATATGGCCTGCTATTGCAGCTAGCGGAATTAACATCTAATTTCATGTCTTATTTTTCTCGAAAGCAAAAACAGTTGGGCTAATAATATTCTACAAGCAGTTTCCAGGAAAAAATATAATAAAAGTAAATAATAATAATAATTAATAAATAATGAATGGAAAGGGGAAGGACAAAGAGTTTTCACTGGAAATTCCCAGTAAAATTAGGAACCTTTGCATCTATTGCAGCAAGAAATATAAATTTAAAGGAAGACATGACATTAATCCAGCTGTTTTGGTTAGAATCCTATTATGACTAAACTACATTAGGAAGTTACGCTTATATTTAATACCTGTCCTGAGAATCTTAACGTATTTGAACACATTTATAATAAATTTTATGCTGGAAATCTTGGACCAGTGAAATCATGTCAAAAGAAGTGTTTATAATTTATTATTAACACTGCACAACTGGCAGTAGAACATTTATTCTTATTCGAGTTCTTGCTCATGTCCATTCCGTGCTAGGTATGTGTGAGCCACGTGTACTGTTGCTAGGGATTTTTCCTTTCGTGGTATCTATTGGGGCCGACTCTAGCACCCTCTGGAATCACATCCATATGCTCCTGTATAAGGGGTGCCACCAACCCCACACCCTCTCAGTTCCTTCTTACTGCTCGTGACGGTTGCTGAAACAATCTTGCTGTGGCAAGGCTTCTTTTCCAGTGGTTTTGGACTTTTTTCTGGTCATAGTTATTGTCATTTTTGTAATTAGCGTATATAGTTCTTGCACGTAGAGTAAGTGCACATAGGAGTGTGACTAGTTAGTCCCTGTCATCGAGGGACTCTTCATCCCAGGGGCTGGGCATGCAGCAAATCTATGCTAGTCCTTTACGTGAGTTTCCCTCAGGCACCCACCTAGCATGGAATGGACATGAGCAACACACCTTGAAGAACAATAGTTACGAAAGGTTAGTTACCTTTTTTGTCTGTTAAGGAAGGACTTTTTACGGTACCTTTAAATCTGAGATGTGTTTCCAGTGCCCATAGTTCATCATAATCGTACATTGCTGTACAAGTATTTTGATTTATATACCCAATAAAAATAAGTGCTAGGAGCTTTAGACAAGCATTAAGTGTACCATTCGTCTAAATATCTGCAAAATAGCCAGAATGTAGGCAGCCAAGTAATTAATCCAAAATATCCCACAAGCCTCACAATTGCCAGCCCTGGCCATGCTCCTTCCTCCCCAAAAGCCTGTGAAAATAGATGTGCTTTGCAGCATGCCCAGAAAGTCAACAGATTTGATTAACTTTGGACTAAGCAGAGGGAGTGAATTATGAAGTTGAGGGCATTCTCCACGAGGGACCTATTAACAGCCCACTCTCCTACATAAAAAGGGAGATCTGGCTTGAATTCTTCTGGTGATCTCCACTACAGTGGCACATGGGGAGAAAAGTGGTCTCCCTAGCAGGCTGATCCCAAGACATTTAGGGCTTTAGAGGTCAAAAGCAATGCCTTCTACTCCACCCAGAAATCAGTAGTCATCCAGCTGAGATCACAAAGTACTGGTTTAATGTGCCCATGATGAGACACCCTGCTTAACAAGTAGGATACCTCATTCTGAAGTACCTTTAGTTTCTGAATGGATTTTGCATGTCAGCCCCTCATACCATACAACAACAGCTCCTCTTTAAGAGAAGTTTTCCTCAAATGGGAGTAGAAATCCTGGAATTGAATTTCCTTAAGACATGTTGGTTTTTTACTAGAACTCCTCTCTGACCTCACTGCTGCAGCATTTGAAGCTCTGCATTTTTGTCTCTATTGTCAGTAATGCTGACCATCATCTTTGGTTGTACTGCTTTAAAATTAGCAAAACCGTGACCTGATGGGCACTGACCTTGCTAGAGGGCTCTCTCATCACTCATTCCTGATGTCAGATGTTGCTACAGCCATGGCCTAACTTTCCACAGTGAGGGGAAAATCTGAAACACAAGAAGTCAGAGGAACCTATTTGCTAGCTAATTAACCATGGGGCTCAGCTGAATGTCTCTGTTACAGCTAATAGCAAAGAGTTGGGTCATGCTCCATCCTACACCCTTGTGCAAAGGAGGTGAGAAACTGCAAGGAACCTTTCGATACTTGTACACACGTGGATGCCGGAGCCAGGCAAAATCATAGGCTTTGTGCACTATGACTCCATGAGGCCACCAAGGGGCTGGACTCACTCTCAGCCAGCACAGTCACCCTGATGTGTGTGTGTGTGTGTAAGATCACCTAGCTTTGCGTTAAGGGACACTAATACAAAACACCTCCACAAATCAAGAAACCCTTGAAGCTAAAAGGTTTGATCCACCCTCGCAAAGATTCTTTTGAAAAATGTTAGCCAATGAATGGAATGAGCTAGACAAGTCAGCAGCAAAACATTGTTGCTTTCACGGACAAAGATTTTCAGACTGGGCATTAATATGTAGAACCATTCCAAAGATACTTCCCTGGAGTCAGGGAACATCTAACACATGTTTGTTTAGCAAATGGATTTTGTTAGGAAAGGAGAAAATGTTCACTCCTGTTATTTAAGTGTATATATCAGGGTTTTTACCCTTGGCTCTAATTGGGTTGTAAGCACTGAGTGCTCTCGGATATGGAATTTAATGTAATAACCCGAGAGAACCTTTGAAAATAAATGCAGGCTAATAGAGTATGATTTGTCATGGCCGTGTGCATTCCATCATATTGAACCTGATGTTAGCTTATTTATTTTGTACAGGAAAACAGAAAGATGCTTTTTGCAATGCAACTTTATTTTGCTTAGTGTCTTCCATAAACTCTGTATTCTTTACAGAGATAAACAATACAATTGCAGAGACGAATCATAGTGGAGGAAGGGGAATTTTGCAGACCCAGCTATGGCAATATATATGTTTTTCAGCCGAAGTTTGAAATGAGGTAATGAGTTAATGAGACAAAATCCAGGAATGCCATGAAGTAGAAGGCTGTTGCACCAATAATAGTGGCAAATTGTGCGAGAGGACAGAAAGGAGATCAGTGTGAGGAGAGTAGAGTGAGGAAAGATAGAATTGAACATAAGCGAAATGTTCAGTATCTGTGACAAGAAGGTAATTAAGAAAAAATAACTCAAGTTAGAGGTCAAGGGACTAGATGCTCTGGTGCAGCCAAACTGTACAGAGCACAAGTCAGGCGTGAGGGGGTGCGTAAAGGTGGTTTGAATCTTTCATTTGCTCTTCTTGCTTCAGTTCAGTGCAGGCCAGTCCCTTTTGTGCAGTAAAACTAGCTTGAGGGTTGCTCTAATATAAGCCAGGATACAACAGTCATAAAATGCTGAACGCAGCCCAAGATTGGTGGGGTGCACAGAAGAGCTGGTGAAAAACTTTTTGATGGAACAATTGTCCTTGGGAAAATGCTGACTCCATAGAATCTAAATGTTTTGTGGAAATGTTTTGATTCCACCAAAACTTTAAATGGAGAACAGGCAGACGAGCCTGCTGGCCTTCCTGCTTTACTGCCAGCCCACCCGGCTCCCTGGTCTGGGATCCCTGCCAAGCTGCCCAGCTCCTAGGCTCCACCCTGACTGGCTCCTGCACCCTCAGCTCTCAGGTTCCCTGGGCTGCCCACCTCTCCAGAAGCCCCCCTCAAAGGGTGCCAGGCTCCATGAGGACCTAGGCTTCCCAGGCTGCCTGTCTCTCTGGGAGCCTGCTTTCTTGGGGTCTCAGGCTCTCTGGTCTACCTGCCTTCCTAAACTGCTCAGCTCTCTGACTCCTTGAATAACCAAGGAGACAAATCCCCGTGGAGGGGAGCCAAGCACCCTGCCCATGAGGTGGGCAGCCAGCGAGCCAAAAGAACCCATTTTGGGTTCCTGAAATGGAATCTTTCAGAATTTCTTGTCCACAAAATATTTTGAATGTTTGACTTTTCATCCCGATTTGAGATTCAATTTTTTTTAATTGAAATTTTCCACAAGACAAAAAGAGTCATCCAGGCCTTACCCACTTGCCTCTATGTGTGTCCACTTTCCTCTCTCTGATACTGACAGTAGGAATGGTGAATGTCATAAAGCCACCTACATTAGGTCTGTGCCATTGGCGGGATTAGGAGGGATCCTCCCTGCAACAGCTAAACCAGTTTTAAGGTTGAGTTATGCCACAGTGCTGTGTAAAGCAGCCACTCTACACCAGAGTGTCTGCCCTCAAAAAACATCTTTTAAATATTAACTCCTATTTGGTATTGCCTATGTTTGAAATGCACAAGTACTATTTCCCACAGTTTTTGAATGAATGCTGTCCACAGGTGGCAGCATTGTGGCTATTTACTTATAAAAAAATCTCTGAACCGGGCCAGGCAAAAAAATCTTGCAGATAAATGTTTTATATAATATTATTAATGTGGCATTTGCTAAAATATAGCTTCAGGAAGAGGCTATAGATTGTTGTTTTTTTTTCATGTAGGATGTACCCCTAGGGGAAATGGGATTAAACACTCATTTTTTGTAGAGTCTGTATTTAATTTTTGTAGAATAACAAATCAGTTATAGCTACGGAATTTTGCACAACTGCATACCATATTATGCAACTTACACTCCGTTATACCCATTTTCTGACCAATATACATCCTTGGTGAAATCCTGGCTATAGACTCATAGACTCATAGGTCAGAAGGGACCAATATGATCATCTAGTCTGACCTCCTGCACAAAGCAGCCACAGAACCCCTACCCATCCCAACTTCCTTATACAACCTAACCCTTCCGAGTTATGAAAGTCTCAAATTGTGGTGAAGAACCTCAAGCTGCAGAGGTTCCACCAGCCAAGCGACTCAGCCTCATCGCAAGGAAGGAAAAACCCACGGCTCCTCCTGCAGAGATTCTTCGCCCTGGAGATAATCCTCGACCCAATATAACGCGACTAGAACCTAGCATATCTGGAAACCTCAGCCCCAAAGAAAATTCTCAGTCAACTCACGATCCAATCCATCCAACCCATCAAGGGAACATTGAGAAGATTATGCTGAATAACCATAGAAATGCCAAATTAAACTACCCATCAATCATAATACCTTCCATAAACTTATCAACGCGAGTCTTTAAAGCAGAATCTTTTCCCCCACGACTGCCTCGAAGGGCTGTTCCAAACTTCACCCTCTAAATGTTATAAACCTTGCATCTCAATTCAAGTCTCAACTCCTAATCCCAGTTTATACCATTGTCCTTGGTCTACATTGGTACTAACTAAATAATTCCTCCCCCCCCAAAATAATCCTGATATATTAATAGAGCAACAATCCCCTCCGCAGCCTCTTGGCCAGGAAACAAGCCAGCTCTTGAGTCTCCTTTCATAAGCAGTTCATTCCTCGGATCAATCCAGTTAGCCCGTTCTGAACCGTTCATTTGAATCATCCTTCTTAAACATGGAACCACAACTCACTACGTCTCCGATGAGTCCACCAGTGCCCTATATAACGGTACTACACCCCTTATTTTGCTGAAATAACTCGCCTGATGCATCCTAAAACCGCATTTGGCTTTTAACGGCTTTATCTGCATTGGCAGCTCATACATCCGCATCAACCAATACTCCAAGTCCGCTCCTCCTCGTGCTCAACTGAGCGTCCCCCAAGTAATAACTAAAATTCTATTATTAATCCCAAGTGGCAATGACGTGCACTTTTCACCAACTATTAAATCCTCCAGTTACCCATTACAAGTCATCCAGACTTCCTATGACCCGTCCTTTCTGTTAGCAATACCCCAGCTTTGGTCAATCCACAAACTTATAACACATCCTGCCTTTGGCCAAGGTCAAGTAAAAAAAGATAAATAGATGCCCAAAACCATCCTGCAGGAACTCCACTAGTATACCTAACCTCCTTCCAGCCTGAGAGTTCACCCATACGATCCGCGGAGTCTCCCTTACCAGTTCAACTATCGCTTAATGCCGACCTCTTCAATTTTCATATCTCCGATCCATTTTCCAAATTACACTAACAATTCCCCATGGGAACCGTGTCAAAAATGCTTAGCTAGAAATCGAGGTAAATATGATCACTGCATCTTCCCTTTGTCAGATAATCGCACCTTCTCAAACAAGGAAGATCAGGTGGTGCCACGATCACCTTAGTAAACCATGTGAGATTTTCCCAATTACATTGACCCTCAATTCCTGTAACTACTTTCTCCTTCAAAATTTTTTCCAAAGACCTTACATACTACAGATGTCAAACTAACAGGCCTATAGTTACTCGGATCAGTGGGAGTTTTGCCATTAATTTATTGGAGCCAAGATTTTTCACACTTCCTGTTTAACATCTCTCTCTGTCTTAGGTATTTATATGGCCCATTACTGTTAGGTGCTCATATGGCCCCCATGCATTAGTACTATTATCACCATTATACAGATGCATACCTGCGACACAGAGAGACTAAAGTCTTGTGTAAAGTGCGGGTAGAGCATGCTAAAGGGTTGTGATTTGTAAAGCAATATAATGTGTTGCACTCTAACTGTCCTGTGTAGATGCTGGTGGCACATTCCAGAAGGTACCAAGCAGGTGCTTTTTAGAATATATCGGCAAGGTTTACATGGAGCAGTTAGAGCACTGCATGTTAGTACACTTTACAAATCACACTCTTCTAGGCAAGCCCTCTGACTTGTTCGAGATCATATAGGAAGTCAGTGGTAGAGCAGGGATCTGACCATCCCATAGCTCCATGGCTAGTGCCCTAACCCCTAGACAATTCTTCCTCTTAATTAAAAGCCTACTGTCTGAATAGGGACTTGAATCCTGGACCCTCAGATTAAAAGTCAACACATGGCTGACTGAATTTCCCAGGCTTATTTGCGTCATTATTTACAGCACCATCAAAATTTAATCCAATACCATATATTTAGCAGAATTTGATTTTTTTTTTATAATTTTGACTAATAGTGTCAATATTTATTTTTAAGCATTTTTTTTCATTTTTTATCAATTTAAATTTTCCTAGTTGTAGGAAATTGGGAGTGGGGGTCAGACAATGGGGGAGCCAGACAATAATAATTTAATGATGATGGATGTTGAGTCAGGAAGTTAAAAGTTTTATAACCTTTAAAACACAAATTGTCAACATCACTTGTCAAAATATACTAAGTAAATATCTTTAAACCAAACTCTAATAAGTTCCACGCAGCTTTGTTCTTTCATTGCCTATCTGTACATTTCGATTATTATAAATAGAAATATTTTCCATCAGTTTGTGGTATATTGTGAAATTGATGTTTACTGATATTTACAACTGAAAATCTAATCCTTCCAAGTCTTCCTATAATAAAGGAGGATAAAACTTTTTTTTGAAGCATTCATTTTGCTACATCAGTAATAAACACTGGGATTAAAAAATTGGCTTTCATGTTTGTATCCCAGATGCTGAGCTAACAGTTTTGGGGGGTTAGTTCATAATGCAAATACCAGTTAGAGCCTTTCTGATTGCAATCCAGGCTGATTTTCTAGAACAATCACAGAAATGCAGTCTCTGGAGGAACAGTGTGTTAAACGTGACCTGCTGTAACACATGACAATGGCGGCAGTCATGAGAAGTGAGCTATTTTTTAAAAACCTGAATTTCTGGGTAAAGCTGATGAGCATTTAACTACTGCTGAAGCAGAGCTCAGACAGACCTGACAAGCATTTCAGTAAATCATACTTCCTTGTATTCTTTTTATGATGTTTATTCTGGTAGTGCCAAAGAGTCAACCAAGAATGGGTCCCCTTGTGCGAGGCACTGTACAATCACAGAGCAGAAGATGGTGCTTGCCCTCAAATTGCTTACAGTCTAAATAGATAAGACAGAGGATGGGTAGAAGGCACAAGCAGAGTGAAAAATGTGATAGCAGCAAACATCATGTTAATTCTACATATTTTTTTTGTGTTCTGTGGTGTTGCTTAGGAAAGGGAATCAGCTAAATGGAAAGACAAGAGAAGGAAGAGAGGACAGAGGAGAACAGTGTCATTTTCATATCACTGCAGAATAAAAGTAATTTGTCCTTATGCTTGTTAGAATGGAGTTAGCATTCTATTGCCAATTACTTTCTGACAGAGGATTGTACATTAAAATATTTAACAGGAGTAGAGACATAAGGGAATGAGCCATTTTTGGAAGAATTTCAGACACACAATCTTATAATGAATTTATATTAACGAGAATTTGTTATATGTTTGGAGATGAATTTTGTGCAAGTAAAATTTTTACTTTCCGTTTATGCAAATCTCCATTATCCGGCTCTCCACATTAGCTGAATAACCCACATACACATATGAATATGGGAAATTGAAGTCACCTCCATGGCAACATTACTGTAAACATTGCGTCTTTTCAGCCTGGTAAAAAGACTGTGACTCCTAAGCAAAAACATGTAGTACTGTCATTGGATGGTAAAATAGAGATTATTAATCAAATAAAACAGGAGAGTCACTGGCAAAAATAGCCCAAAATTATAACATTGGAAAAAGTACAGTATCGGACATCAAACACAAGACCGAGCAAATTCTTAAATATAGCACGAATAACTCTACAACTTGGAAGACCATGAAGCAACTGAAGGACATTGGTCTAAATGAAGCCCTTTATTGGTGGTTTATACAGGCAGGAGAGGAAGGCATTCCTATTGGTCGTCCTTTACTATGCGAGAAGGCTAAGAGTTTTAGTAAAACTTTAGGAGGGGAGACACATGTTTCTCTGCTACATAGAGATGGCTCAGTCAGTTTAAAAAAGGTCATGACATCCAAGAACTAACAGTCACCAGGGAAAAGGAGTCTGCTGATTCGGGAGTTATTTTAAAAAATATTGCAAGAGACCTTAGCCAAGCACAACAGGGCACTGGAACAAGTTTACAGCTATGACAAGACTGGTTTGTCTTGGAAGATGTTGCCATCAAAAACACTTGCTGCCACAATGGAAAGATCTGTGCCTGACTAAGAACATTTGACAATCCTGGCCTTTGCTAATGCCAGTGGCACACACAAGCTCCATTAACTGTCACTGGTAAAGTAATGAATCTGCGTGCACTTAAAAATGAAAACACAAATGTTTTGCCCATCATCTATCATTGATTTAGGCCTCGTCTACACTACGACTTTAGGTTGAATTTAGCAGGGTTACCTCAATTTAAGCCTGGACCTGTCCACATGATGAAGCCCTTTTTTTTTTTTTGAAGGGCTCTTTAAATTGATTTCTTTACTCCACCTCCAACGAGGTGATTAGCTCTGAAATCGGCCTTGCTGGGTCGAATTTGGGATAGTGTGGAGGCAATTTGATGGTATTGGTCTCCAGGAGCTATCCCAGAGTGCTCCATTGTGACCGCTCTGGACAGCGCTCTCAGCTCAGATGCACTGGCCAGGTAGACACGAAAAGGCCCGCGAACTTTTGAATTTCATTTCCTGTTTGGCCAGCATGTTTGCAGAGCTCATGCAGAGCTCATCAGCATGATGTGCACATTGCCAGGGCATATTGCCTGGCCCGTACTTTGTGAGAAATCTATGATCATGTCCCTCTTGTCACTGCGCTGCCATCGCCTCCTTGCCTGGTTTTGCATGAAACAATTGTCTGCTATTGCTCTGATGGAGGGAGGGGCGAGTAGGACATGGCTTACAGGGAATTAAAATCAACAAAAGGGGTGGTTTTGTGTCAAAGAGAAACACAACAACTGTCACTCAGAATGGCCCCCTCAAGTATTGAACTCAAAACCCAGGGTTTAGCAGGCAGTTGATTTCACAAAACAAATTGGGTCAATTTTTTGTTTTGATCCATCTATCTTTTACATCTTAGGCTGGCAGCAGACAGTATGACTGCAAGCCATGGTCATCTCCTGGGTGCTCGGCAGAAGATGCTGCATTATGATTGCTAGCCATCATCATCTCCTGGCTGCTTGCCAGAAGATGGTGCAGTAGGACTGCTAGCCATTGTCCTCTGCTGGGTGCTCAGCAGAAGATGGGAATGACTAGGCTGAGTCACTCTCATGTCTGCTCAGGCACCCCTGACCAATCTCACCGAGGTCGGCTAGAAGAGCACCCAGGAATATGACGATGATGGCTACCAATCATAATGCACCGTCTGCTGCCAAAAGGCAATGAGCTGCTGCTGTGTAGCAATGCAGTCCCACGTCTGACAGCACCCAGGAGATGTACAGTGCCGGTGAGCTGAGCGGGGTCCATGCTTGCCGTGGTATGGCATCTGCTCAGTTAACCCAGGCAAAAAGGCACAAAACGATTGTCTGCCATTGCTTTCGCAGAGGGAGGGAGGGAAGGGGAGCCAGACAACATGTACGCAGAACCACCGTGACACAGTTTTTGCCCCATCAGGCATTGGGATCTCAATCCAGAATCCCAATGGGCAGCGGAGACAGCAGGAACTATGGGATAGCTACTTACAGCTACCCACAGTGCAACGCTCCGGAAGTTGACGCTAGTCTTGGTACTGTGGATGCAGTCCACCGACTTAATGCACTTAGAGCATTTTGTGTGGGGACACACACAATTGACTGTATAAAAATGATTTCTAAAAAAACCCACTTCTATAAATTCAATCTAATTTTATAGTGTAGACATACCCTCAGTTGGTGTCGGTCCTGCTTTGAGAAGGGGGTTGAACTAGATGACCTCCTGAGGTCTCTTCCAACCCTAATCTTCTATGATCTACCAGCTCTGGGGAAAAGCATGGATGGACAGTGCTGTTTTTTGTGATTGTTCTTTTTTAAACTTTTGTGCCAAATGTACGGGTTCATCTGAATGAAAACAACATCCCACCAAAAGCTATCTTACTGCTGGACAATGCATCTGCTCACCTGATGAAGGTGGGCTTACCTCCCAAGATGACCCAATCTTCTCTTGTTTTTTTTCTCCCTCCAGACATTACGTCCCTTGTACAGCCTATGTACCAAGGTGTGCTGGAGAGTCTAAAACGGCACCATAAATTACATTTTCTTAATCGACTACTGACGTCTGATGAAGTGGCTGAGAATGAAGGCAACATGTTGCAGCACTGGAAAAAAAAATCAATCTCAAAGATGCTATATATGGGGTTGCAGATGCATGGGAAGACATCCCAGGTCAACTTTACAAAAATCATGGAAAAATCTGTGGCCTGAAGTTACTGCTGTCACTCAGACCAGTAAACTTGCAGCTGCAATAGAAGAAGAGACCAGTGCATTTATTGACCTCCTCCACAGACATCCTGGCTGCACAGAAGCTGACGAAGATGATGTTGCAGTTTGGTTTGAAAATAATGCTAATAACCCTGGCCATGAGTTACTTGCTGATGCTGAAATCATTCTGTACTACATGCTGACAGCGATGATGAAGCTGCAGAATTGGCAGAAAAATAATCTTACTGGAATCGTGCAACAGCAGGAAACCTCCTCCTTTAGTACTTGGAGCAACAGCACAATACTGACCCCACTGAACTCTTGTTGATGAAGCGACTCCGTGATCGTACAATGAAGAGAAATTCTCATCTAAAATAATGCAAACTGTCAGATTTTTTCCCAGCCATTGTTAACAAAAGTGCTGCTCTACATACCAGTGCTAGTTACACTCTAGGAATTATTCTGTGGGTTGTATTATACAGGAGATCAGACTAGAAGATCACAATGGTCCCTTCAGCTACATGGAATCTATCAATATTATGGGTCTAGAATATGAAAACATGCGATACTTGTAAGTAGGCTTGGAAGGATTAGATTTTATTAGTAAATGTCAGTTTTATCGTACACACGCAAACCAGCCAAAAATATGTCCATTGGTGATCATCGAAATGTATAGGTAAGCAAAGTAAGAAAAATTCTGCTTGAACACATAAAATTTGTTTTAAAGATATTTTCTTTGTGTATTTTGGCATGTGATGTTGACAATTTTTGTGTTTTAAGAATTATAAAATTTTAACTTTTTGAACCTCAGTGTCTTCTGTCATAAAATAATTGTCTGACTCGCCCATTGTCTGACCTTCCCCATAATTTCCCACAAGAGTGGAAATTAAAATGATAAAAATCTAAAAAAAAAATAAAATTAAACCCTGTGATTTTGTGCAACTGTGAAAATTTAAATAGATACCAATGGAAAAATAAATGCTTTAAAATAAACATTGATAGTAGGGCTGTCAATTAGTCGCCATTAACTCACGATTAACTCAAAAAAATTCATCACAATTAATCACAGTTTTAATGGCACTGTTAAACAATAGAATGCCAATTGAAATTTATTAAATATTTTGGATGTTTTTCTACATTTTCATATATATTGTATTTTGTGTTGCAATTGAAATCAGTGTACATTATTTTTGTTACAAATATTTGCACTGTAAAAATGATAAACAAAAGAATTAGTATTTTTCAGTTCACCTCATACAAGTACCATAATGCAATCTCTTTGTTATGAAAGTGCAATTTACAAATGTAGATTTCTTTTTTGTTACATAACTGCACTCAAACATAAAACAATGTAAAACTTCAGAGCCTACAAGTCCACTCAGTCCTACTTCTTGTTCAACCAGTCACTAAGTCAGACAGGTTTGTTTACATTTACAGGAGATAATGCTGCCCTCTTCTTATTTATGTCACCAGAAAGTGAGAAGAGGCGTTGACATGGTACTGTTGTAGCCAGCTTTGCAAGATATTTACGTACCAGATATGCTAAACATTCTTATGCCCGTTCATGCTTCCATGCTGATGACACTCATTAAAAAAATGTGTTAATTAAATCTGTGACTGAACTCCTAGGGGGAGAATTGTATGTCCCCTGCTCTGTTTTACCCACATGCTGACATATATTTCATGCTATAGTAGTCTTGGATGGTGACCCAGTACATGTTCATATTAAGAAAACTTTCACTGCAGATCTGACAAAATGTACCAATGTGAGATTTCTAAAGATAGATACAGCACTCGACCCAAGGTTTAAAAATATGAAATGCCTTCCAAAATTTGAGAGGGACAAGGTGTGGAGCATGCTTTCAGAAATCTTAAAAGAGCAACACTCTGATGCGTAAACTACAGAACCGAGCCACCAAAAAAGAAAATCAACCTTCTTCTGGTGGCATCTGACTCAGATGATGAAAATGAACATGCATCGGTCCACACTGCTTTGGATTGTTATCGAGCAGAACTCGTCATCAGCATGGATGAATGTCCCCTGGAATGGTGGTTGAAACATGAAGGGACATATGAATCTTTAGCACATCTGTCATAAATATCTTGGGACGCCAGCTACAGCAGTGCCATGTGAACAGCTGTTCTCACTTTCAGGTGACATTGTGAACAAGAAGTGGGCAGCATTATATCCTGCAAATGTAAAAGAATTTGTTTGTCTGAGCAATTGGCTGAACAAGAAGTAGGACTGAGTGGACATGCAGGCTCTAAAATTTTACATTGGTTTATTTTTGAATGCGGTTTTTTTTTGTACATAATTCCACATTTGTAAGTTCAACTTTCATGATAAACAGATTGGACTACAGTACTTGTATTATATTAATTGAAAAATACTATTTTTGTTTTTTACAGTGCAAATACTTGTAATCAAAAATAAAATATAAAGTGAGCACTGTACACTTTGTATTCTGTGTTGTAATTGAAATCAATATATTTGAAAATGTAGAAAACATCAAAAAATATTTAGATGGTTTTCTATTATTGTTTAACAGTGTGATTAATTTTTAATAATGCGATTAGTCATGATAAATTTTTTTAATTGCTTGACAGCCCTAATTGATAATATCTGTAAAAATTATAAAAAAATACAATAAAAATTGAAATTTCACAAGAATATCTGTAGGGGCTTCATCTTACCAGGTTCTGAGCCACTTAAAGGCATTCTCTCCTTCCTAGAGCTTCTTAGAGTAAAATTTTCAAAAGCAGCTAAGTGACTTAGAAGCTTTTAAAAATCAGAGGCCTGTGCAGGAGAAATGTACACTTAATTTTTACAGAGATCAAGATGCTGCAATGTTGCAGACATGTTGGTCAGATATTTCTCTTTTATCTCTGTCCAGACAGTTTTGTTTATGGGAGCAAGGTGGAAATCTTTAGTCTACTGAAATTTAGACCCTTTTTTATCATTCTTATAATAAATCTGGTTATCTGGTATGTGACAGGGTCAGGCCAGATGGCTACCAGAGAGTGGTTGAAGGTAGATACATTAGCGCCAGGTTAAGCAGGTCCCTTTTCCCTGGGTAAGATAACAGGGACTATTTCAGAACACTCAGGAACTTTCTAGAACTAATTAAGGCAGGCAGGCTAATTAGGACACCTGTAACCAATCGGGAAGTTACTAGAATTAATTAAGGCTAATCAGGACACCTGGTATAAAAAGGCTCTCACTCCAGTTAGTGAGATGTACGTAAGGAGGTGGGAGTGAGAGGATGTGTTGCTGGAGGACTGAGAGTACAAGCGTTAGCAGACATCAAGAGGAAGGTCCTGTGGTGAGGACAAAGAAGATGTTGGAAGGAGGCCATGGGGAAGTAACCCAGGGAATTGTAGCTGTCGTGTAGCTGTCCCAGAAGGCACTCTAGACAGCTGCAGTCCACAGGGCCATGGGCTGGAACCTGGGGTAGAGGGCAGGCCTGGGTTCCCCCCAAAACCTCCCAACTCCTGAAAATCCCAAAATCCGCCAATAAGTTCAGGACCCATCAAGGTAGAGGAGGAACTTTATCACAGCTACTACATTCATAAGATTATTCTTGAAAGAATAGAAAAGTTCCTTAGATGGTTGAAAGACTGTTGCTAGACAAAGTCAGGGGGAAAAGTCTGTGGGAAAGTAAATATCACATCAACTACTGTGTCTTTGACTACAGCAGTCACTTTGACAAAGAGAAAATATACCCTACAATGGGAAAAGAGAATCTGCACAGGGGCTCATGCTTAGTAATTGCTTCTGTGTGGCCCTGAAAGTTAATACTTGGAAAAAAAACACTAGATTTGCTTTGAAGTGGAGTATCTGCTCGAATAAAGTAGGCAAAACTGAAATAATGAGAAGGTGTCACATGCATTCAGCATACTCAGCATAGTTTGGCAAAAACTGATGGAGAAATCATTATGGAAAATTAACTCTTCTGTGGAACAGGGACGAAGTCTGTTAAAATTCACTCACAATAGTTTGATGCAGATAGCTGAGAAATCATGAAGCACCATTGCCTATGAACCAAATCCTGAAGACCTCCTTAAAATGTTACTCAGTCAGCACAAGCTCTTTGACAGAGTAAGGATTTGGCGCATTGATTTCAATGAGAGTTTATTCTTAGGGATCCCATGTGCATTTAGCCCTTGAAGGATAGGTGGCCTTTCAACGATACAAGTTCTATTGAAGTCTAAAATGTTCCTTTTGCAGTGCAAGGGCAGAGCAGCTCTGGCTCACAAAGTTGAACACAAAACCCAAAGAGCTGTTCTGTAGGGTTTATTTAGGATGGAATTATAAACACAGACGGCTGGTTTGCTGCTGCATTGCTTCAGAGTGATCAGGGCGGCTCTAGATATTTTGCCGCCCCAAGCACGACAGCATGCTGCGGGGGGCGCTCTGCCAGTCGCCAGAAGGGTGGCAGGCTGCTCCGGTGAACCCTCTGTAGGTCCCGCGGCTTTGGTGGACCGCCTGCAGGCACGCCTGCGGGAGTTCCACCGGAGCCGCAGGACCAGTGGACCCTCCGCAGGCACACCTGCGGGAGGTCCACCGGAGCCGCCTGCCGCCCTCCCGGCGAACGGCAGAGCGCCCCCCGTGGCATGCCGCCCCAAGCACGCGCTTGGCATGCTGGGGCCTGGAGCCACCCCTGAGAGTGATGCTACTGTAACCCCACAGAAATCAGTGGGCTTTAGAATAATGCAGCAGTGGATCAGGCTCAGACCCACGTGAGCTGCATTGCAAGCAATGCAGAGGCTTTGTTCAAGACACGGAGGAAGACACAATTAGACAAAATTTACTCTTTGTACTAAACATCCTATGGACTGAGAGTTAGCACTGAGTATGCAAGCTTGATTGGGCTTTGTAACTGGTACACCTGCCTTGAGCTTAAGAAGAGTGCTGAAAATCAGGTGTATCGCTCTCCAGTCTGAACTAAAGCCAACAAAATACTCAGAAGTTACCTCAGGCTTCCCTCAGCCATCGGAAATGTTCTGCCAAATCTTGTGCTATTTGGTGTTTTTATTAAAGTCCCAGCATCTGGAGTCAACTGTTCATATGAGAATCTCAGCTCCCATTTTGAAAAAAAAGCAAGTTGCTAGCAAACAGATAAAAGCTTGAAAAGGTTATTGCAGAGAATCCTAAAGGCTGAAAAATCCAAAAGGTAAATAAAAAGAACCACATTTTTCATTTTGTTTTAAATCTCATGATTTTCGGGGGCTGGACGCGTAATTTGTAATGCTTTGAATTGGCAATCCTAGTGGTGTATAATTAAAATACCTTCTGTTCAATGCTGTTTTAAAACATTTTTTAAAAATTAAAGTGCTGGCCAAGCATTACCATTAAAACACCCTTAGGAGCAGCAATACATATTTTTACTATTTCTTTATTAAATCAAGCTACATATGGAATATGATAAACTCCTTTTCGTTCTTTTTATATAGAAAGTAAAAAGCCAGCAGAGCCCGGAGTAGGTGCTATCAGAAGCAAAGGCCACCTGGCAGCTTCCATTCTAAAACAGATGGGGGGAAAAGGGAAATTATATATATAAAAAAAAAATACCACACACCTTAGAAACAAAATACAACAATAGTCTACAACATCATGAAGTATGTACATAAGGAAGTTATTTCTCACACAATGCACAGTCAGCCTGTAGAACTCATTGCTAGGGGATGTTGTGAAGGCCAAAAGTATAACTATGTTAAAAAACCAATTAGATAAATTCATGGAAGATAGGTCCATCAATGGCTGTTAGCCAATATGGTCAGGGACACAACCCCATGCTCTGGGTGTCCCTAAACCTCTCACTGCTAGAAGCTGGGATTGGATGACAGGGGGTGGATCACTCAATAATTGCTTTGTTTGGTTCTCTCCCTCTGAAGCACCTGGCATTGGCCACTGTTGGAATACAGGGTTCTGGGTTAGATGGACCATTAGTCTGACCAAGTATGGCTGTTCTTACGTTCTTATTCCCGAGGATTTTTTTCTAAAAAAAATAAATATATCTTTTGTGAGTTATTTTTGAGCAGGTGGTTGCCCTAAATATCTTCTGAATTGAGAACTCTCATTCACTCTGCGACATAAGCATCATATACTATAGGTATATATCCTTTAAAACTAAACTGAAGAAAGGCTACCCACAGAACCCATAGCAATTCTGTTCTGTTACAGTCCAAAGGAGGTTACTGATCCAGACCCTTTGACAACACAATTAGCAGCCAGATGTGTGATAGCTCATTTTTTGAAGAGGACAGATCCCTGAACTTTAGTAGCCTGGAGAAAATAATTGTAGAAAATTCTTCCAATGGAAATATCAGATCAGGTCACATTTATAATGTCTGGTTATCATTTTTGGAATTTGAACAAAATAAATACACAGATAATGAGAAAAGGTTGATAAAACACAAATGGGTCTTTTAAAGATAACAAATACAGGTTGATTTCTTAATATTTGTATAGAAAATTCATGTATCTTAATAGTGATCAAAGTAAAAAGTAACTTGCAGACACATTGCAGATTGCTCCAAAATATAGAGAGCAGAAAAACAGTTCAGCTCCTGTTGCAATTTTTTCAACTCATGTTGCAATTTCAGTGCAAATTACACTACATATTTAAAGTAGCCTTGATTTGACATCCAGTTACTCATCAGTTCCATTCTGGAAATGGATAATCTCAAGTTGTTCTGTGCCAATAAACTTCTCTGTCAACCTCAAATCAAACACACTTAAAACTGGAGAGTTTCACCTCATTTTCACATCAAAATCAGGATGAACTGCAAATTTCACATTTTGATGCAAAACCATCTACTGACTCGTTAACTTGGAAAGAGGCCCAGTTTTGTTGAAATGAAACCTTGGAACAAACCTGGTCTAAGTTTTCAGTTTGTTATAAAACTCAAAATCCTCTGAATTTTGACTGGTTTGGGTTTTCAGTGTTTCATTTTTACACAACTCTAGGGGAAACGTATCCCTTAAAGATACCTATTCAGATGGTTGCACCATTCATTATGTTAGAATTTGATAGGAAACATAATCCATCCCATGTACAGGAAGTCTGTCCAGTAAAATAAAATTTGTGTGGGGTCTAGAAACTTAGTTGCTGAGTTTGGGGCTAGCTGAAAAACAGGATGGAAGCTCTGTCACTGAAATACTGGAAAGGCTAGTTTTAAGAACTCTTATGAAACAAATTAATCTTGTAAGGAAAAGCCTCAGAATAGTCAAAATCTACTACAGAAACACCCTGGACTTTGTAAAAATGCCAGATCTAAACATAAACTGCAGACTTCTCACCCAAAGTACATACTGCCTCCCATGTGAAAAGCCAAGCCTCATCCTCTGTGCCTGAAAACTTCTAGGAAAAACACTTGCCAAAACAGAGGATTTGAAAGCTGTTATGACATGGATGCCAAATTTGACGAACCATGTTCCTGAGTCATCAACCTTCAGTGGGAAGAGCGCAAAGACTCAAGCCCTATACTCTGATAGCAACTTCAAGTTCCTGGAAACCAAGAATGAGACCCCTAGTCTCACCACAGCTCCTTTAAACTCCATAAAAGGGCTGGTGTAGCACAAAAGGGCCCTTAAAAGTTCTGCATCCAGCCAGGGAAGAATTCGTCCAGGGCAGGCACAGTGGAAGATGAGCAGAAACCTTCCCCCTAAGGATCCCCTTGGAAACACTGCTGTAGGGGTCATGCCTAGGGTGGGTCTGGGTGCAGGGCCAGAGAGCACATAGCTGAGGAGATTCTGAGCAGCACAGAGAGGCTGTTGTATGTCTACACTGCAGTCGGGTGTGGTTGCAGCATGTGTAGCTATACCCGAGCTAGCTTTAATCTAGCTAACTCTGATATCGATAGCAGAGTGAAGCTGCCTGGGATCTGGGTAATTACTCAAGCAGCTATCCTGTGCTGAAGTCCTTGCTGCCACCGCTTCACTGCTGTCAATAGCCAAGCTAGCTAGATTAAAGCTGGCTTGGGTACGTCTACATGTGCTGCAATCACACACCCTGGTTGCAGTGTAGACATGCCCTTGGGCAGGCCTTCAGGACTGTCTGTGTTGCACCAAGGAATGCTTTAGCTCCCAGAATAGCCCAGGGCAATTGTCTTAGCCCTTGCTTTCCCTTCACTTTGAGTTCTGTACTAGGCCTCTTAGAGAGACAGCCCAGAATCTCTTTTCAAGCCTCACCCACTGACTCCAGCCTGTGTGCTACATAAAAAAAATAGGGAACCACTTAAGAGTAAACAACATAATCATCATTCTCCCTGCTGCTGACACCAGAAGTTTCCTGACCATTCCAGTCACTTGAGACTCGTACAGCCATTTTTCAGAAGTGTCCTTTAACATCACATGCCTCCATTTTTGAGTACCCCAGTTGAGACTTTTATTTCCAACACCCTCTGAGCCATCCCAAATAACTGAAGCCTGCCCCCCCACCCCCAAAAAACAACCTATCCCACTCTTTGAGACTGTAAAGAGAGAAGAGCCAGAGACTCCATGGTGTCTGCTAATGATTTTGCTATTGCTATTATCTGGAAGCTGCTCAGATACTATGGCAAAGGACAGCAGTTTAAAATCTTAAAATACACAGTGACACCTTGTGTAGGAATTTCAGACATACTGAAGAACCACAGCTCCGACTGAAATAAAAATGGAAGCACAGAACATTAGTGAACAGTTCTGAAAATGTCGTGTTAAAGTTTTGCAGTCTAGAAGAGTCTGTTGTATGGAGCTAATCTACAGAGTGTCCCCTTCAGATTCAAACTAACCTACCTCCATCACAAATGCTAAAACAATTATTTTCAGAATGGCTGATGTTCAGAATCATGACAGCATATTGCAAAATGAAAGGAATATTCCCCAAAGACAGACGCAAGACACATTTTTCATGATGTAAGCCCCAGAGAGAAAGTAATTCCTTTTTGTTAGATAATCCTTTCTGGAAACGAACCAATGCTGCTGTCTTCAAGCCTCTTTTTCATTGAAGTTAGTAGCAAAACTCTGCCAAAATCCCAATAAGAGCCAAGTGATACAGAATATATTTTCTGGGATGGACTGCCTGTGGAAAAATTGCTGAACAAGCTAAACAAAAATACTGCAGCAAACAAGAGAGACTCAGCTGTAAAAATGTAATAGGACCCAGCTTTGGACTTTAGACATTTTTGTAAGGGTGGTTTAATTCATGTGCTGTATTAAAATCTTTGGATTGTAACTTTAAACACTTAGTACCAAAGATGTAAAAATGCAGATTATTGTGAAGTTCCTACCTTCAGTGTGAAGTATGGAAGGTGACAGCCCAGGTTTGGGGAACATACTTTATTTAATCTCTGTTGTGATGTTACGTATGAAATCCTCCGTATTAATCTATGGGAAATTGCAGGTTCCATTTACTGGTTCAGGCCTGATTCTGCAAGTTGATCCCTTCAACTTGCAAAATTCCTTCAACCAGGGCCAGCTCCAGGAACCAGCTCAGAAAGCAAGTTGGGCTCTTCGGCGGCAATTGGGCAGCGGGTCCCTCAGTACCTCTCAGAGAGAAGGACCTGCCGCGGAAGAAGAAAGCGGCGTGGTGGAGCTGCCGCCAATTGCGGCTTTTTTTTTTTCCGCTGCTTGGGGCGGCAAAAACCCTGGAGCCAGCCCTGCCTTCAGCATAGGGAACTGTACAGTCACAGAATCCTGCTGACTCCAAGCCTCAGTTGTCAATGAGTTTGCAGTATCCTAAAAGAGCTCAAATAAAATTAGTTTTCCCCTCTTGATGGGAAACCCTATTGTCTCACCAAAGGCCTGATCCAAAGCCCTTTGAGGTCAATAGAAAAACTTTCAGTGACATCTCTGGGCTTTGGATCAAGCCTGGACGTGCCTGAGCCAAAAAAAAAAAAATTTCCTCGCGAGTTAAATTTTCCCAAAGTGCTGGCCTGTTCAGGTCTGGGCTAGTGGTTTTGGCCCCCTTCTAACTATATTGGGAACTAGTGCAAACTTAACCCTGCTAAAATACAAAAGAAGGATAAAAAGGAAAAAGAACAGCAGTTTATTAAACATCAGAAACCAATCCTGCAATGTAGCTGTTATTAAGTACCTGGAATTATAAAAAAAAAATGTGAACTGTCCACATTAGTGTGGTATAGACCCAAGAACCTTGATAATACGTACAAATGCTAGAACACATATGTGTTTCCGCAGGTGAAACTGATTTTCACCTATTTGGGACCTGAATTTTGGTGCAAAAACGTGGCATGTATCTAGAGCTGCTCCATTGGTGTCGCTGGGGTTATTCTGATGTAGCGAGAGAAGCAGGAGACTCTTGGACTTTCGAGGCCCCTATTTAATTAACATCTACCTCCCTCATCCTTATGCAAAGCACCCTCGAAGAGAAGAGTCTTTTATAAGAGCTCTCGCAGTTACATGTGGCTGGGTAATTATCAGGTTTGGTTGGGGGAATGGGGGTAGAGATTCTCAGTTCTAGTGGAAGCACAGGTCAAAATACACAAGAACTGCCACTGCCCAGATCTGCTCTCCCAATGAGACTTCTCTCTGTCCCTGAGGCTGAGAACCAGTGAAGGGAGGATGTATGTTTTTTTTGGGACAGCATTAGAGGCCAAGGATAGTGTGTCACTAGAGCAGCTCTGTGAAGGAGGTGGATAGGCAGCTCCAGCAAAGCAGGCAGGAAGGTCTGATGCTTACCACGTTCTCTCTTTCCTTCAGTACTCGGGAGAGGTTGGTCCAGGGGACTACTTTGTGGAAAGGAGAGAACAGGAAGAAGGGCTGAAAGTGGGGCTTGTGGGGAAGGAGATATTTGGGATTCATAGTGCAGAACAGTGGCAGCCCAGGCTTGGAGTCCTGAGGGATTAGCTTCACAGACACAACAATATTGCTGTGACAACAATATTGCTGTGACAGCTTTAGGAGGGAAAAGGTTATATTACTGGGTCACAACATTCAGATGTTTTTGTTGAAATGGCACTGAGGTTTAAGATATCCAAGTAAGATGTCTTGGAGCTCCTCCTCTCTGTCCTCTCCTCCTCGAATGTGACGTAGAGGCCTAACCCTGAATCACTGCTAGCTTCGGCGGCAGTCCTCTGATGTGCTGAGCAACCGCCACCACTCCCACGAATTTCAGTAGCAACTCTGAGCATTGAACACTCGCAGGGGTTGGAACTCTGCTGTAAGCATTTATTGCTATAGATGTTTTTAGTCACAGTTCTGTTGTGCTTTTTGTGATAGCTGTAACTTTACGTTTTGTTGGTTTTTTGGTCTCACGTTATGCAAATTGATCCTGCCAGGAGGGGGCAGCGTATCTAATAGAGTGCAGAAAAGAAAGGTAGGAAGCCTGACTCTATTCTGGCTCTGAATTGAATCACTGTGTATCTTTGGACAGATGTATAACTTCTCCATGCTTTGGACTCTCCCATCTTGTGAAAGGGGAGAACACTAATCTTCCTTACAAGGATAGTGTGTCTGAGGATTTGCTGTAGCAGACATTTGCAAAATGCTGCCAGATTCTCAGCTAGTGTCAATGGATATAGATCCATTGTCTACGGTAAAGCTACGCCCATTTACACCAGCAGAGAATTTGGCCTGTTAAGTGTTTTGTTATTTTATAGTTACATTGGTGGCAAAGAGGATTGGACTGGAAAGTTATCTGTATGTGGGCTCTCAGCCACAGCAAAAAGAAAATGAAACTATGGAGACACAAAGAAAGCAGTCACTCATCATTTCAAGCTTGCACAAATTCGCATACTGATGCTGACACTGGCATAATGGGTTTGATCTTGCCTAGGACGGTTTCAGACAAATAGTTCTAATTGCCTCCGTTTTTATATTTTTGTTATGGGATTACATCCATCCACCTTTGAGAGCAACCACCAACAAGAGAATTAGGTCACTGTGGTTAGTACACTAGCCTGGGACTCTGGAAACCTGGTTCAGTTTCTTGCTCTGTCATTGACTGAGACACTTGGGCCAGGTATGTAGTGTCTCTGTGCCGCAGTACCCTCATCTGTAAAATGGAGATAATAATGCTTCCCTACCTCACAGGCTGAATACATTACAGATTATGAGCTGCTACAATACCACAATGAAGAGGGCCCTATAAGTACATATCTAAGTACTTTAAATAGTTTGAGTTGACTCCCTTACATAGGACTAGGTGTGTCTGCTTTCGCCACTCAAATTTGTAGGGAGGTGGCTGAGAGTGCATCCTTGTGGACCTTCCAGTAGCCTGATGCAACCATGGGTCTCCCCAGAGCAGAAGCTCTCTCTCTCCCCCATCTCCACTGAGGCAGGCTCCAGTCAACCAGCTAGTTGTCCCTTCAGTCCATTACCATCCTTGGGAGTTTGGAGGAGCTTAAAACCCAAAATCGGCTCAAACAAAAAGCAAGCCCAACTCAATACTAGGCTGTCTTCCAACCTTGCTGTGGTGCATCCCTGCCCTTTTCTTCAGGCTTGGTTCCAAACAGTCTCTTGTTTGTTCTCGCTCTTAGAGTCTAACTGCTTCACCCCAATGCTGCTTCTAGCTAGCAGGCTCGTCCCTCGGCAGTTCTGCAGGCAAAGCTCCCTTCAGGAAAAGAGCAGAGTTCTGTCCTCCATGGCCAGTCAGCCCTGAACTGAGCCAGACTCTTTCCCTTTATCTCCCTTCCAGGCTGGCATTTGCTGCAGGCACATCAGGGAAGGGCTAGCTGGAGCCACAGGCTCTCCTTAATCCCTTCTGTGCTGGTGTGGGGCTTCTCTTGGCCCCATCACATACTTGGAGTAGAATATTTCTGTAGTACATGAGATTTTTCCAAACTGTATACAGCATTGTGTAGCAAACTCCAGGTTTTAATATGCAGATAAATACATGCCCAGGAGAAGAAATTAGATTTAAGGCAAGACATGCTCTCTCTTTTCAGTAAATATATGGAGATATACCTATCTCATAGAACTGGAAGGGACCCTGAAAGGTCATCAAGTCCAGCCCCCTGCCTTCACTAGCAGGACCAAGTACTGATTTTGCCCCAGGTCCCTAAGTGGTCCCCTTAAGGATTGAACTCATAACCCTGGGTTTAGCAGACCAATGCTCAAACCACTGAGCTATCCCTCCCCAAAATAAATACATATATAAATAAAGGGGGAGATGCTAAAGAAGGGGAAAGGACATTTTCCTCATAGCTAGATGGATAGGGATCAAGTGTTAAAAATGGATGGACCAGCAGACTGCTCAATACCAGCAACAACAACTGTTCCAGGAAATGGCCAGCCAGCAGCAGCAGTTAATCTGTGGTCTAAAGGCCCAACAGCAGTAGGTGGTACAACAGGTGGTCACCACCTGCTCCAGTAGGACCAGCCAGATTTGATCCAGCAGTGGCCCCCGTTCCCATCAGGCTTACAAAAATGGGGCCTGATGACCACACCCCAAGGCCTTCCTTAAAACCTTTCAGTGGGTAGCTACAGCAGCCTGGTGGCCCCTCAAACAATGGGCAGGTTTGCTAGCCCACTACTTAACCAGGACAGTGCAAAAAGTATATCGCTGTTTAGGCCCCGCCACAGCCTGAGTTTATGCGCAGGTCAACACAGCAACCCTTGATGCTCTGGACGTCTCATAGGAGACATTATGGCAACGTTTCCAGGCGTGGTATCTGCGGGGAGCGGGTTACCAAAAAGCTACAAGGTTTGTGTTGGAGATGGCTCATACCTGATCTTAAGACAGGAACCCAGGGGGCAAAGATGATTTCATTGGAACAGTTCACCAGATACTACCCCCTGGAGGAAAAGACTGGCCCCATATGCTGCCACATATCTGGATGACGTCATAATCTGTAGTTGAACCTGGAAAGACCACTTACAATATCCAACTGCCATAATCCCAGTTCCTCAGAGCAGCCAGTCTGAAGGCAGATCCTACTACATATTAATACACAGGGAGCCTTCGTGTGTCAGGCAGGGAGAGACATGCTCTGCTGGGGAGCATTCCAGTGTCTTCAGTCTTTGGGGCTCAGTTCTGTTCTGATTAACAGTATTTCACAGAAGGAAGGGAAGGATCCCCATGTCTCAGTGCGAACTTTGTGGGGGAATGGGCCTCTCCTGAGTTCCATTCCCCGTTTCCTTGTCTCAATGCACAATTTTACGTCAAGGCTATATCTACACTGCACGCCTTACAATGGCACATCTGTACCACTGCAGCCGCACCATTGTGAGGTGTGCTGTGTAGCCGCTCTTTATAAAACCACCTCCAACGAGGGGCAGTAGCTTTGTCGCCTGGAGCGCAGCTCCCACCAACGAAGTGCTGTCCACACTGGTGCTTTTTGTCGTTAAAATGTTTGTCATTCACAGGGATGTTTTTCATACCCTTGAGCAACAAAAGTTTTAACAATGGAAGTGCCACTGTAGACTTAGCCTAAGATCCGGTTACCATCAGCCTTCCTTCAGAATCTTCTGCATAGCACAGCCAGGGGCACACGCCTCCACCTGCCCATCTAGGTTTCATAACTGTGTTCCTTAGGCTGAAGAAGCTTGCAAAATGGTGATCGTTGTATAGTAGACTATCTGGAGAACGCTGCAGCATGCTTTCTGCTGGGAGCCTCACTGCTTGCAGTATGGAAGGTGTAACCCTGTGACTGCTCTGAGTGAAACCGAGTCACTTGGACTTTCCTTAACACAGATAAAGGCTATCCCCAGTGAAAAAATGTAGCTTATTATCTTGCCCTTCCCTCCTTTGCTGAACTGAAATAATCCTTGGGCTTTTTAGGAAGCTAAAAAAATATACGTTTTGTGCCACTCTGGTGACACTCAGCTAATGCTACTGTTTTTATTTTGTTTTATATACGCTCTCAGCTGTAGTCAGATTCTGAGTACTCTGTGTTGGTGCCATTCATCAGGTAGAGATTTATAAATGAATAGCTTGTGAGTCTTTCAACTCACTAGCTCTAGGCAGGGCTTGCAATTGTACAGGGGGATATTAAAAGTAAAGGAAAAGGTGGAGAAGATTGCAGTTGTTCGTTACAACAAAACTTTTCTAATGTTACAGTGCCATCTATGAACTATGTTGTGATCCTAGAATAATGCTGGCTGTAAAAGTGAAGGAGACCAAAAGTAGTTGGACATGGTTTCCTTTTATTAGCTGGATAATAAAAATGGCAAAGTTCTGTGGCCACAGTGATGTTTTACATTCTTAGTTCACAAGTACATCACAAGGTTCTACTGATGTCACACGTGACAGGAGAACTCCCTAAAAATCCTGCTGCAAGAGCCTTCTCCTCTGCACTCCTGTCATTTGGAAGGGTCTTCTTGCATCTTGCAATATTTTCTTTGTTTCCTTTTCTTTGCAAATCATATTTAAAAACATCTCTTCCCCTCAACTTTTCACTATATCCCTTTTTCTGTTTGTTTGTTTTTTATTAAGATTCTGTATCACTTTAGGATACATTTGTGTGAAAGATGCTATGCCACATACAGTATATTATTTTTGTTTATTAATTGAATTTATGCATAATGTATAGAGTACTCAAAAGTGTTGGGCATTGTATAGACATTAGGTAAGCGAAGTCCCTGCCCCAAAGAGCTTACCATCTAAGTGCAGGTAATATACTTAAGCTGTTTGGAGCAGGAACTGTGTTTTTGTTCTGTTTGTGCAGCACCTGGGCCATGACTTGGGCTCCTCATATCATACAAATAAATAATAACAAACAACAGGAACTACATTTTAGGCCTCAATCTCACAAATCCTTAAGCATGTGCGTAACTTTATAAACATGAATAATCCTACTGACGTGACCGTTAGTTCCATCTGTTCACGTGAGTTAATTGCACATATTTAATAGTTTGCTGAATCAAGACCACAATTTGTGTTTTTAGCTCTCCCAGACTATCAGTTCATGCAAACGGTGTTTTCTGCTAGGTGGATGAAAGTTTTCAGTGTAACTGGAGCCTTGATCAGAACTACAATATGACTCTTCCTCTGGCACGTGTAGGGAAAAGGGATTCAAATCAGCACATACATTATTTTCCTTCGGGAATCAACATTTGCAGTGCACAGTAGCCAAGAACTGTTTCAGTCAATAAAATAAGCTCTTGATAATTCTCTTGTTTCAGATCTCTAATCTCACTTTAATTAGTGTTGTACCCAACAGTGCCAATCAATGTAAGTCAGCAGCAAACATTACCAGCTGCATTCATCATTAGCATCAACCAGCATGATAATCTGCAGTTTTAGACTAATGCATGAGCCCGTGGGACTCTATCTGTTCAGAAACAAAGACCTCTTTTCCTTCCACCGTTTAGCTTTTGAAACCTATCATTCCTTCTGCCTCAGAACTTTCGAAAGATGAAGCATTTCCATGACTTCCATTGTAATTTGTTTCACTTCTGGAGTAAGAGTATCTTGCTCATTCTCTGCTTTGCAGAAAATGATGTCATGTGTTTGGAGATAATTAACTGTGGCTGGATTCAGAATCTACTGTATGTAACCAATATCTGGCCTTGTTGCCAGCTCTGTGGACAGGTCTATAAGGCTGTTACTGCCTTTCATATCAATGTACATTATTATTTAATGGACTTGCTCACAAAATGCTTTTGTTTAATGCATGTGAGCCCTCATGGCATTTAGTAAAAGTCAGAGCTTCGCTTCCATCTTTTAAAGCCAATTATAAACAAGTTATTGGTTTAAAACTGGTCAGTGAGGGCACTGCCACATCTCCAGATGTGGTTTTCCATTAATTTCTCAAGGAAAACAAGACTTCACTCATTTCTTAGCTATCAGAATATGCTGTTGGGATTGATGTAGCTCTTGATTGTAGGCTTATACTGCAGAGCAGCAGATAACCCACTACTGGCAAGGGCCCTTTAAAGACCATATCTTTAATTAATTTGTTACATTCCAATTGCTGACTTAAGCTTTTAAGGGGTTTCTGTATCTTCACTGGGCATTTGCTTCTGCAGTAAAAGGATGTAAGTGTTATCCATGCTCCAAGTGCATTGAAAAAGGAAGACGCAGGTGAAATCAGCCCCACAGATCGCATAAAGTTTAGTGAAATAATGGCAGATCTTTTATTGTCTTTACCCATCTAAGGTGAGTGACTGGAGCGGCTGCACTGCATAAAAGAACCCTCTCCAGTAGTCACTTTTCTAAAGATGCACGATGCACATCTATAGTCTCCCTAAGAGAAGATACTATTTTAATCTATTTTTCCTGCTTACATAATTTCATCCAGAATGAGTGCTTGCAGCTATGAAATGATTGTGGTTATAGAGATACAACCTAAAGCAACACAGTAATAACTGTGACAACTCATTTAAAAACATGCTTTTCATTAAAGGACGTAACCGAGAGTGTTTTAAATCTACTCATAATGCTTCTATAACCATTCTATGCAATTGCGCTACAATGGGCAACAATTAATTGTATTAAATCCTTCATATGGAAATGTTTACTAATAAAGATGTTCAAACCTTTTTCCCTAACAATAGGGGGTACAAATCAGTACATACCCTTTGGGACCACACTAAACTAGGAATTCTGCATTTAGGAGTTATAATCATATTTTTTTTTCCACAGGACAAGAAATGTTAATTCCAGTTTATTGGGTTCTTAAAACTATATTTTACTAGGAGAAATCTTTCCTATTCGTTTTCCACTGGGAAAAACTGAGGGCAAGACCCTATAACTGGATTCATAGAGACAGACCTCTGCACTTACATGGAGCCTCGTGGAGGTCAAGGAGGCTACATGCAGATACAAATACCCTACCCGCACACATCCAGTTATAGGATCTGGCCTAAGGATACATAATCTGGCTTCACTTCTAACTAATGGCAAAACTCGTATTGATTTCAGTGGAACTAGAATTTGACTGTAAAAAAATTTAGCATTTTCTTTCTAGTTAGTTGTCATACTGTCCTCATTACGTCTTTCATTGTGTGCAGATACAACGGTATGTTTTGTAGGAAGATAAGAAGGGGGCACCATTACAGTCATAAATTGTCACAGACATGAGTCTAAACGTTACAAGTGAGAGATTTTTGTAAACAAATGCATGATACTACATATATTTTATCTGCTAAGCTCTGAAACTCTCCAATTAATGCATAAACATTATGAAAGAAAATAGGAAATAAGGTAGTTTAAATTACGAAGAGGTAATTCTTATGATCCCTATTGAAAGGAATAAGAGGGGCGTAAACTACAAGAAGTTGTTCAGTAGTAAATGCTGTCAAGACTGGTATAATTGCCTGTTTTCATACCCTTATTTTGCTTCCCCAGAGCTATGTTTGACTATGACAAAAGCAAGGACAGTGGCCTCCCAAGTCAAGGACTCAGTTTCAAATTAGGAGACATCCTCCACGTTATCAACGCCTCTGATGATGAGTGGTGGCAGGCGAGGAGGGTCACTCAGGAAGGAGACAGTGAGGAGATGGGAGTTATACCCAGCAAAAGGAGGTATGTATAATTGCTGCTTTACTACTTCACTTGGCACAAATGTGCAAAGGTTTGAGTTTTATTCCAAAACCAATGTGCACTAATCTAAAAAAATGTAGGAGAGGGTGCAAAGAAGAGCCATAAAAATTATTCAAGGGCTGGGAAAAGTGTCTTAAAGAACTCAGTCTGTTCAGCTTATCAAAAAGATCAAGAGGTGACTTGATTATGTCGTATACTTACCTTTTGGGGAGAACATACCAGGTAGTAAAAATCTCTGGCAGAGAAAGGTATAACCAGAACCAGGGGCTGGATGTTAAAGCCAGACAAATTGAAATTAGCTAAATCTCTAAAAAAAAATCTCAAAGTTAGCGGTGCTGGACTAATGGGGAAATGTACCATCCGATTTTACTGATATTTGTTACTGTCTATGCTGTCTGATGGGTTGCCTTAGTGAAGTAGTTGTTGGTTTCATCAAATATCAAAACTGCCACTGAAACTGATATTAGTTGGTATCTTTGTTGATAATTTCAGTAGAGAGGTCAAAAACTGAAGTGGCATGAAGGAGAATGAATTCTGTCCAACCAAACCAAATTTCTCCTTTGGAATATTACTTCTAGGCCAGTTACAAACATTCTATCTAAGGTTTCAGTTCTAAAGTTAATAAAAATGGTTGCACAAATTTGTTACAATGAGATCAATTGGATTGCGGATCGCTGGCAGAGCACCTGGTATTTGTTCCACGGAGGACTGGCTGATCACAGGATACTACCCCTGCTCATTGGTTTTGCCATGTTAAACAATGGAGACTTCAGAATGCCCTCAGATATCACATTGACATGGGCCTTGGTAGGTATCTAGATACTGAAAAAATATAGATAAAACACTTTCCTAATGTTAATTTTCCATCTCAGCTGTTGCTATAATTGCCATAGGGATTTTTATGGGATTATGAATGCATGAGTGCTGGTCCGTACAATCGTGAATGGAAGCAGGTGGAATTCATAAGACAGTCTCTCTCTTAAGACGTGGTCCATAGTATAAAAAGGTATGAACCCTTGAACTTTATGATATACAGAGTAAGGAAGTGGGGAAACGACAAAACAACTGATTAAATGGTGAAGTTAGACATGTGTAGGTGTGTATGCGTGTGTGATCTTTTTCTGTAGGTGGGAGAGGATGCGTGGGCCTAAGATTTATTGACCTACTTGCAAAAGAGTGTTTTCAGGAGGGACAAATATGTGGAGACATGCTGGACCCATTCAGGGACCCGGCAGCAAGGCATATGGGGCAGCATGAAGAAAGATATGGAGACAGAAGTGGGAGAAAGATGTGGTTTGTTCTACAACTTAGGCAGAGTAGAGAGGGATGCAAAATGAGATAAGAGCAGAGAGGTAAGCAGGAAATAGGTTGCATAGAGTCTTGAAACATGGAGCTTGAATTTTTAATGATGCAGGTATAGTTACAGTGGTCTCTACCTCTCATGCCATTGCATCAGCAGTGAATTGGAGAAGCCTGGGGAGGGGGGATGGAGTCTACCTGTTCCAGTGGTTCCAAATTGAGATCACATTTTTCTCTCCAATAATTGTTACTCCCAACAAATTCGAGGAGTATAAACAAACAGAACAAAAAGCTAGATAATGTCATCTAAATGCTATTCAGCTTATTCTGGCAAGGCCTTTCTTCATTATGGTGGGGCTAGGCCCTTTTCCCATAACAGAGAAGTTTTTCTCCAGCAAATCCTTCCCTGAAATTTGAGCAGCCAATGTTAATGCCATACCATTCAAGGTTAATTCAGTGTTTCTAATATAAATACTGTTGTTCATAAATCTAACACTGACTAGATCCTCCCAGGAGCTGGGGTATGTTTTTCCCCATTTAAAAAGTCCTTTCCCCGGTCCCACTTTAAAAACGTATTGAAGTAATGCATTTGTTTTTGCAGTTATTTAGCTCAGCAAGGATCCATTTGTACAAGATAGATTTTTTTTCAAGTTGTGTCTTAAAAATGAATGCAAGTTCATACTATGGAAACAGTCGCTTTTTTTCCAGAGTCATTGAGCCTGATTGGCATTGTCCTGCATGTTATGTAGTCACTTACACAAGAGCAAAGGTAAAATGCAACCAAAATCAGAATACAAGGTGGTGTGCAGAAGAGAATCAGCTAATTATATCTAGCATATAAATTCAAATTTAGAGTAAAATCTCTTCTGAAAAGTGTTTACTGAGCATAGGAGACCTGATTCAAAATCCAGTGAAGTCAATGGGAGTCTTTCCATTGACTTCAACTGGCTTTATATTGAGTAGCCACTTTATAAAATTAAATATTGGTTGTTTAAATTTAAAACTGAAAAAAACAATCATAACAATATGAACCAATCACTAGCCAAGTTTCCTCTTGTTGTATAATGATATTATTTATGTACAAATTGCAATACACATACAAAAAACAAGCCACACGCACTTAAAATCTAACAGCAACATCTTTCCTATGTGCTAGATGATGGTATTACAGAGGGAAGGAGATCAGTGGCAGCTATGTGTTAGATCCTGAGCCATTTTGCTGGTTTGCAGAGTTATATGGTTCCATCGGGTAGGGGAAGAATGTATTCTGGGGCTGTTTTGTGCAGCCATATGGAAATTTTATGAATATCCTCTAGTTTATAAACATTTCAGGCACCCAGGCAAGAAACCATAAAGAAGTGACGAATAGCACCTTATAGACTATCAGACGTTTTGGAGCATGAGCTTTCGTGGGTGAATACCCACTTCATCGGATGCATGTAGTGGAAATTTCCAGGGGCAGGTATATATATGCAAGCAAGCTAGAGATAACGGGGTTAGTTCAATCAGGGAGGATGAGTCTCTGTTCTAGCAGTGGAGGTGTGAAAACCAAGGGAGAAGAAACTGGTTTTGTAGTTGGCAAGCCATTCACAGTCTTCGTTTAATCCTGAGCTGATGGTGTCAAATCTGCAGATGAACTGAAGCTCAGCAGTTTCTCTTTGAAGTCTGTCCTGAAGTTTTTTGTGCAAGATGGCCACCTTAAGTATCTGCTATTGTGTGGCCTAGGAGGCGTTAATGCCTCTCCTACAGGTTGTTGTATATTGCCATTCCTAATATTCAATTTGTGCCATTTTATCTTTTCTGTAGAGACTGTTTCTGCAGTTTGGCCAATGTACTTAAGCAGGTGAGGGGCATTGGCTGGCATTATGAGTATATTGGGATATTCATGGTGGATGGCAAGCTGTGAATAACCGTGATGGTCGTGTGAGCTGATTCTGGTTAGTGTCCTGTGAATGGTGTCGATGGTGAGATATGTGCGCAGAGGTTGGCATCGAGGTTTGTTGCATGATTGTGTTCCTGATTGCTAGATGTTATAGGTGGTTGCGGGTGTGCTATTACTTTGGTGAGCTCTGGCCCTCCGGCTTCCCCCCGCAGGGACAGGGAGCAGAAGCAGCCGTGCGCACAGGGTGTGGCGCATAATGGCCCCACTCTTGGGGGCACGGCAAGCCGCGGGGTCTGCGCTTCCCGGGACGGCCCGAGCGCCAACAATCTGTGCGGCCCCTCCCCCCCCTTTCCCCTCTCCTGAGTCATGCCGCCGCTGCGCAGCACTCTGTGGGCTGGGGCTGCGGCGCTCCCACAGGGCAGTGTTTGGGCTCCATTAGGGAGGCAGAAACAACTCCCATCTCAACTGGAGCTGCTGCCGCCGCCATTGCGCGCAGCGGGCTCTGAGGGGCGGGCGGGCTTCCCTCGGGGCAGGTGTGTCTGTGCTGCTGCGTGGGCCTCATGGTTAGGGGGTCCAGGGCGCGGGGGTTGATTAAGGGGTGGGCAGTCAGGGACAGGTGGGTTGGTATGCGAGGAGGTGGGTGGTTAGGAGCGGGATCTTCTGGAGGCGGCAACTCAGGCAGCAGAGGGGTTGGATGGTGGCATGGAGTCCTAGGATTTTGTCAGGCGGCGGGGTGGGTAGAATAGGGGTCAGTGGCAGTCAGGAGACTGGGGAGCAAGGAGAGTCCTGGGGAGGCAGTAGGGATGGGGGGGTCGTTGGAGGGGTGGTCAATGGGGACAAGAGCTGGGGTGGGGATGGATGGGTGGGAGGTTTGGGGGTCTGGTCAGGGACAGGTAGTGGTTTGAATGGGCATGGGAGGTCCCGGGTTATGCTGGGTTGGGGGTGTGGGATAGGGTCAGGGCAGTTCAGGGATAGGTAGGGGGTAGGCTCCTAATCGTGGGTGGGACGAAGGAACAGGGAGGCTTAGGATGAGGGGGGGTGGTGGTCGCTTGGCGGGGCAGTTGGGGGCAGGGGTTCAGAAGGGTGTATGTCATGGGAGACTGAAAGGAGCAGGGGGTGGAGTTCTTAGGGGATCAGTCACCAGGCCCTCTGCCCCTGAAGCCCTGACCCCCCCCACACAACACAGTGCCGTCTGCCCAGACACTACTCAGGCCGCCTTCCAGAGCCCTGTACCTCCCGCATTACACACCCGAGTCCTCTCTTGACTCCATCTCCCCCTCACCCCCCAACAACTCTAGCCCTGACTCTGGCACCCCCACACATACCCAGGCTCCCCTCTGCCCTGACACCTGCACCCCACCACATACCCAGCCCTCTGCCCCCAGCCCTCTGGGTCCCGGCCGCTGGCCCCACACGGCCTGCTGCTGCTCTGGGGTTCTGGCTGCCGGACCGTTGCCAGCCAGGGTCCTGGCCGCAGGCCTCGCTCAGCCCGCTGCCAGCTTAGGTGAACAGAACCCCAGACCAGCAGCGGGCTGAGCGGGCCGGCAGCATAAGATCAACATTTTACTTTCATTTTAATGAAGCTTCTTAAACATTTTGAAAACCTTGTTTATTTTACAATACAACACTAGTTTAGTTATATAATATATAGGCTGAGACCTTCTAAAAAGCATTAAAATGTATTACCTGCACGCAAAACCTTAAATTAGAGTGAATAAATGAAGACTTGACACACCACTTCTGAAAGTTTGCTGACCCCTGATCTAGATTGACCTCCTGTACAATTAATACATTAATTATAACTGAAAACAATAGAAAATATTGTTTTCTTGAAACCATTGACCTCTTCCATAATAGTTCTTTACTCCAGTATATACTCTGGGAGCAATTAATATAATTAAGTTCTTACTTAGGGATACGTCTATGAAAATCACTTTTCCAAGTGCCTGATTTTACCATTTTTTCCATATTTTTTGGAATGGAGCCATTCAAACAGGCACATTAAAGCATGAGCAGATAAGAGAAATTTCTGATGCTAAATCAAGACTCAGTTTCTTTTCCCTTTTATTTTATAATGGATGTGGTAGACCAGAAGAGGTCGTAATTTATAGCTACCAGGGAATTGCTGCCCATTACTCACTCTGGGATGGTGTGTCGTTTCCAGCCCTTAACTGTCAATCAATTACATGGAGCTTGAAAGCAATTTGTCATTAGATTTAATCGTGATCACTTCCATGTGGGTTTGCTATTTTGTTTACAGCTGGGAAGCCCTCCTTTAGGAGTGAATTTGGATGCTATAGCACTGTGTCACAGAGACATGCAGTTTCATTCTGTATTGAACAAGCAGAGTACCACGGTCCTAGGCCACCTATGTCCCTCTCAGTAAGGGCTCAATCCTGTGAATTGGTTAGAGTTTTTAACTGCTATTGACTCCAGTAGGAATCGAGGTGAGAGTGATCAATGCCTCGCAGAATTGGAATCTCACTGATCATGGCTTTGGCTCTTGAGGAAGCAGTTCACTCACTCTTAAAGGCAAAACTGCTCCTGTTTTGGCCAGAGGTCCAATAATTCTTTTACGTACCAAGTTCTGGTCACCATGAAGATGTGTGTTTCTAATTACAGTTGTAATGTACCCTCATGCCGGGTGGGTGAGCAGCGTGGCCCTCTTGCTGTGAAGTGATGTCACTTTGACACTGATGACATTACGTTTAGTGAAAGAGACCATGAACCAGTTTTTAGCCTGCTGGTATAACCATCAGACAGGAAATATTATTTTTTAACACGTAAGAATTAAACACTGTGTGCCAACTTCCACACTGCTTTACAACCACCACAAAACTGTCAAAGTCAATCCTAAACAAGAGAGTAGAGTAACATCAGTAGACAGACATTACATGATTGTGTATCTCAGACTCCAGAGCCAATGCAGTGCCATGAGGTGTCAATCAGCCCAGAATTTGGCATGAGAGTATGTTTAAAATATTAAATTTTAAAGTTTGTTGGAATTCAGGTTATAATCTCTCTCACGCAACTAGTGCCACAGATTACTTTATTTTATGTGGAAGTGGTCATCTCTAGAATTAGATTTAGAAATGCCAGTTGGAATGAATCTTCTGCACATCACTGTTTGATAATGAGAAGTGCCTCTCACCTTGTGAACTCTCATGCTGGTGGGATAAGTAAAACGGATGCAGCTTTCTATTAAGGTCAATAGCCATAATTAGAGAAGTATAAAGAAGCCACTCAATGCTGGTGTTTCAGGGAACTCTAATTTACTCTAGATACAGGTCACTGGAGGTAGGAACACCCCACCTTATGAATGTCAATGCATATATACCTGCCCTTATCTTTTTCTGCACTCACTGTCTGAGTAAGAGTTGCGTGAATTCACTCTAAGGACTCAAAACAGCAATGAATTGAGTGCCCTTAATTTAATGCAGATCATATCATCGTAATCTAGCCCTGTATTGTCACCAAACCCACTGCTGCTGCCTCTGAAATCAAGGAGAGTTTTGCTTGTTACTTCAACAGAAGCAGGGTTAATTTACCCTAAAACTTGTTTTGTCTTAAACGTATCCAGTCACAAAACCGTCTATCAGATTTGGAGTCATTCTGAGAATACTATTATCAAATATATGGGGGTGGGTCTATGCAAATTATATCTATATTTTACAGAACAAATGTTTAAAGTGATATCAGTCTGTCATGCTGTTTTCAACTGTACAAAGCTTGAAGGGCACAATTATTTTTTTCTTCTTAGATTCTACAGGGCAAAAGATGAAAAAAGACCACAAAAAAGTCTTTCATAAACATTTTTCAAGGACAGGGAACCAGAGGTTTGCCAATTGCAAAAATCCTTCTGGGTAAAAAGACATCTTAAATGTGTTATTCCGCCCGACTTGTCAGAAGGACATGTTTATCCACTCAACTGGGTTTTACTTATGTTTCTCTTCTAAATTAGCTCCCTTTTTAAAAATCCCTCAAGATTTTAATCCCAGAATGATAAAGCTTTTTAAAATAACATAGTCTTGTTAGCTTTATCTGAAGTGAGTTACTTGAGCACAGTTGCTAATCTAATGGGAAAAGATAAATATAGACTAAAATTGATATGCATGTGTGTATTCCCCTCTCTTCATTCTTTTGGAAGCAGGAGAAACATCATCACAGTAGGAATAAGGATGTACTGTGAGTCCAGGAAAGCACTAACCACAAGCTTCACTGAAAGTGGCTTTGCTTGCAGGAGACATTTTTATGTAAGATGAACTTTATTAATATTTTTCAATTTAAAATAAGAATTAGCTTTCACAAAGGCCATTAACCACCAAGCTAGCTTCATGGGAGTGTGGCAAGTCAATTATTTTTGTAACAGCTCATGAAGTCTTAATCTTTAAACAGGTTAAAAGGATTTTTTCCTCCCCAATCTTACAATAGCACATTTTTCCATAAGAGTAACTATACCACTTTTCTCGGACAATAAACCGGTGCTGAGCTGCCATCAATTGGCAAAATTCTGATTATGAAGACCTGAATTCTTCAGAGAGAGAACAAGTTTTTTCCTAGTGCATTTACACATGTTGTTTCAATAAAAAGCCAATTAATGAGTTCTAACATTGCTCAAAAATCAGTTGGAGAATGGACATTTGTGGTCAAAATCAGACTTTGCATGAATGCTTATAACAAGCATGGAAGTCTCTGGGCCAGACTGAGCAAGGATGTAAGTCATGGAGAAGTTGTGTACTGGGTGTGGTAAATTGATCTGAAAATGGGTGGAAATGGTAAAATATGTTTGCACTGATCTGGCATTCAGTGGATGGGCAAAACTCACGTGCCAACAGAAAAGAAAGTCATTTTCCTGCTTCCTTACTCTAACAGAAGGGTGAAAGATAAAACAAGTTTTGTCAAACACACATTTTATTTTGCATTCTACTATTTAGTAACTTTTCTTACTACATTTTCTGTCGTTATGCTCATTCTGCAAACCAGCCGAATGCTAAATCAATATAAATTTAGCAACTCCAACCACTTGTAAATTACATGTTGGGGTGGGAAACCCCAAGTACACTTTCATTTACATCACAGATGAATATGACTATGAAAATGTAAAGAATGTCTTGCCTGTTATTTTACATCTCCAATAAGAAAACTAATCTGTGGTGTTATAAATTTGTTAGTAAACTTTTCAGTAATCCATTAACCATCCACTTACAGCATATTACATTCTTCTGCTTCTTCTGTTTGGCTTAAAAACAGCAATGTTAGATGCCCAAGTCTAGATTAATGATCCAATTCATTGCTTCAGGTGATGCGGAGTGAACGGCAGTGATTCCACCATCACGTAATTACTTGGGCCATTGATTTGACAAGGCGTTCCATAGTTTGAAGTCCATTTGCTCAGTCACAAATAAGATTGTATCTCAGACCCCATTTACTGGAGAAGGTAGGCACGCCTGCCATGCGATGTGCAACTGCGATTCAAAGTGGGCCATATTTTTTGTGGGTCCTTTATATTGTGTTTTTTCAGGATGTTGGTGTCCTTCCACCTTGCTCACCACTGATCTTCAGGGAGAAACCCTGAATCTTTGAGCTCTTGCATTGCCAGCCTAAAAGATTTTCTGGATTTGAGTCAGAATCTCAGTATATTATTTAGGTCTTTGTGTATTGGAAGATTCATGTTCACTCAAACATGATGGAGCCTCCAAAGAATTCTGATATTGCAATGAACTTGGGGTGGGTAGATGTGCACCAGTACGGGAAGCCATGGTTGTGATATGTGTTTTATCGTGCCCATCTTAATCTGCATGACACTCTTAAATTGACAGTCAACAAGCAATGTGTGTGAGCGATGTGTCCAGATGAGTGAGCAGTATTTTGCAGTTCAGGAGATAAGAGTCAGTGACAAGGTCTGTAAAGTTTTTGCATTAGTTTCCAGGTCATTCCTGCCAGTTTCTGGATGAAATTCACATGTATTTTAATTCTGTCATGAATTTTTTTCAAGTGCTGTTCATATTTCAGGGTGGGATCATGTTTTATCTGCAAGCCACAGAAGTCCATGTGCTGTTCCTGCCTAACCATTTGATTGTTTAGATGAAATGCTGACACAATAAGCCGAATGATGTTTGGGTTTAGCCGTCAGTATAATAAATATTATTCCATTTTAAAATGGTTTTAAGGTTCCATCCTTAGTCAGGATTTGTTCTGTGTAGGTAAATCCTGTGCCTGTATGGTCAAAGCAATGTCATCACCATCAATTTCTGTTATAATGTTCAGTTCAGACCTCTGATGTGGATATTAAGCAGGGTTAGTGCTAAGACTGATCCTCGTGGTAGGCCATCATTGAGAGTGCATGGCCTGCTGACCTGGTTGCTCAGGAAAACACAAAAGGTTGGTCAGAATGTCCTGGAAGAATTTTATCAGTGCATGGGATAATTTTGCTTGCTTTCAGGAGGAGGCCATTCCTCCACATCGTGTCATAGGCAGAAGATAAGACTAAGAAAGCTGCACCAGACTTGAGTTTTCACTGGAATGCAGCCTCAGTGTGTGTTGTCAAAGCTAATACTTGGTCATTGTAGCTATGGCTTGATTGGAAATCCATTTGTTTGTCCGGTAACATGGCTTCTAAAGTTCTACAAGTGGCATAATCCTTGTCAGTAATACATTCATATGAGGTGAATCTGCATATAGTTTCTTTGTGTTTCCAGTTTATCCCAAAGAGTTAGGGTAAAATTTTCAAAAGTGCCTATGTACCATTTTCAGAAGCAATTTAGATACTAAGTTTTCATTGATAGTCAATAGATTTCAAAACTGTCCTTTTTGAGATTTATTATGAGCAACTTTTTTATGCTCATAATTCACTTGGACACGTTTGAAAATTTTGCTTGTAGGCCCTTTTTCATTTGCAAGCACATAGAATCAGCTTCTGCTTTCAGCTACATCAGTATAAACCTGGATAACTCCACTGTACCATTATTCAGGATTTACTCCACTGTGACTGAAGCAGAGTTTGTCTCATAAGGCCACAAATGCTGGCTCTTCAGATCAAGCAATGCCAAACCACTAAGCTACTCATTCTGTTTTATAAATAGAACCCAGAAACCCACTTATTTGATATTACTAGGATTTAAATGCACTCAGTACAATTTTTGAAAGCTCCAAATTCAGTTAGGAGGCTAAGCCTCATTTGCAAAAGTGACTTAGGAGCCTAAATCTCACTGAAAATCAATGGTGCTAAGTACCCAAGTGTCTGTCACTTTTGAAAATGGACTTAAGTTCTGAAGTCACTTTGGTGACTGATAATTTTACCTATAGCCTCATTCATAAATAGGCCCAAATCTGTTGAAGTCAGTTGGACTGTGTCTAGTTATGCCAGGCTAGAAATTGGTCCAAGCATAGTGATAGTGTAACACTGATAGACTCTGGTCATTGGTGGGCAGGATCAAACCGGGTACCTCTGGGGCATAGGGCATGAGCTAAAAGCTACCTGGCTGTTAGCTAAGGCTGTAGAACAGACTCATTTTATCTCTCTAAGTGGTCTCGGTGCCACTAGATGGGACAGAACACCACACCCAGAAAGTGTGTGGGTTACAATAGCTCTGTGTTTCATTAGTGTGGTAATATATGGATCTCGCTTCTGCTGAATTTCCATGCACGTCCGAGTTGAAGGATCCCAGTTGAATAATTGACAGGAATGAATTCAAGTAGGTGAGATTTTAAAAACCCAAATGTAAATTGTAATTCTTTATCAACCTACTTAGCCTAATCTGGTAGCCCAGATTCCAAAGCCATATATATGCTATTGTTTAGCATTAGCAGGAAATCCCAACTTCTAGTTCTGAGAGGCAAATCTCCTTCCCCTGTCCTTGTTCTGTGTGTTCAAAGTTGTTATCTGGAGAAACCCATAGAGACATAAGAGGAAATATGTTTTGTGACTAGCTCTACAAATCAGGCTGTGTGCCTGGAACTAAGCGGAGTGGGAACGAGTGATATTTGCAAGACTTAAATGGGTCATTCAAGGGGACACAGGATCTGTGGCTACATGGTTGTAGTGGGCCAGAACTGCTACATGTGGAGCATGGAAAGGCAGTGGCCTCTGAGCTGGAGTAGCAGCTGCAGATTGACTGTGTTGCAGTCCCACCCCATGCAAGTTATGGGGGTTGAATAGCCACTACCACACGTATCTCCATGGACAAAGCCCAAGTAATTTGGCTTTGTACAGAAGAGGTGAATTTAAAGTTTGAAAAACTGTTTTAAATCAACCTGTTGAAAATCAGTTCCTTGTTTATTCACCTGCCAAAACTGGAGTTGAGAGTATTGTGCTTTCCCTGTTGATGAGTTGCTAACATCTAAAGCAGTGTAAAGAATGTCAGTTTATACATTATTTAGGTGTTTGTCATGTCAGCCTTTGCAACAGAGTCACAAAACATTGATTTCCAGTGGTATTTGTAAATGAAAAGGCTTTAAATTCATACATATATATATATAAATTTATCGCATTAAAAAGTTAAAAAGACATTAAAGTTGCAATATCAAGCACTCACAAGTTAGGAAATGCCAAAGTTAAGGTTGCAAATAAAACCCTAATTTGGCCTTCTTATGTATATACATTATGATTAAGGCTACGATTTAATCATGGGTATTTTTAGTAAAAGTCATGGACAGGTCCTGGGCAAGAAAACAAACAATCATAGCCCATGACCTGTCCAGGACTTATATGATAAATACCGCTGATTTAATCTTTTTTGGGGGGGGGAGGTCTGCAGGGGGAGGAGTCTGGAGCACCACCTGCACCACCTGTGGGGGGGGGGCCTGCAGCACCAGCTGCCAGGGGGAGGAGAACTTTGGGGGTCCTATGGCTGCCCTAGCTACTGCTGGGAGGAGTCCTGAGAGGTCAGTGGCCACTCTGGCCATCCCCGGGGTCAGCTGCTCAGAGCAGTGGCTGGTGCGGCTGTCTGCGGAGCCACCCGAGTGAATGCCTGCAGAGCTGCTCCAGCAGCGGCTGGTGTGGCTCTCCCTGGGTTCACCTGAGCAGCTGGCCCCAGAGCCAGCTGCTTGGGCAGCCCTGGGGTCAGCCATGCTGGCTGCTACCAAAGTCACAGAATCCGTGACTTCTGCGACCACCATGTATGACGATGCGGTTCTGGCAGGACCCAACTGAGAGTGCCAAATCAGGACCAATTGCTCAAACAGGGCAGTCACAGCCCTAGGCTGGGGTTTTTTCACCTCTAAGGCAAACCAAACCAGCCAGACAAAAATGACTTCGGTTTCACCCCACTGGCTAACCACAAGCCACACAAGCAATTTCCTTAGACACTCCAGTCT